>NC_139624.1:60879083-60899083 GCF_964638095.1 Poromitra crassiceps
AGTCACCAGCAGCACATTCCCGTGGCTCCATCAGTTTTACAGCAAGGCATCGAACCATCTCATCATGAAGCGTCATTATAAAACAGGTTTGTTTCTCTGCTGCCTTTGTGTTCAACTATTTAATGCTGCTGAAGCTCAGCCATTACATTAAAATGACATTGATCAAATCCTGCCTTTTAATACCTTGATGACAAAAGGCCTAAGAAGTTATGTCCTACCTGTTACATTACTGGATGATTCATACTGTATCTATCAGTATTATCCAACCCGTTCTCACTCCAAACTTGTCAAATACTGAAGTTTGGTCAGGACCCGTTGGCATCACACTTTTTTTTGCACTGGGTAGCCCAAGTACTGTTCCAATGCAAAGTTCACATTTCGCCAAGAATGCTTAAAATTCCCGGATGTGTTCTCGACATGCCCACTTTACCGAGGATGCTCTGGTTGGTGACTTGTGTCAACTTGGCAAGGTACGTATCCCAGCATTCATTTCGGCAGAAGCGGAGGCAGAACGCAGACGCCATAAGCTCTGGGAAGTTTTTTTACAAGTTTTATTTAATCGCTAAATTAATTTCTGATGACTTTTGATGCCTAGAAATGTCGCCAGTAGGGCTTGTTATTCTATATTAAACTGTAATCTTGTAATTTGACTTACCTGTAGTGCTTATGGGTTGGACTGTAATATATGTAGAGACTGGGGATATAGAGACAGTCCGTATGTCTGGGAACGCCCACAAAATGTTAAACGACTGGCGCGCGAGTGGGGTAAAACTGCTGATATATCTCATGGGCTGACTCACCAAAAGACGGTGCTGCGGCTCTAAACTACATGTTTGGGGGTTCTAGAGCAGAACACAAGACGTCTGCTCAGATGTGCGTTTACTGCGGTGGTTAAATCCCCGATTGTGTCTGCCTGGGCTGGGCTATCAGCTAAATTCTAACTTTGCTGAATGGATAGAACGGGGGAATTTACCCCACCCTGACCCCGCCCCCAGCAAGGCTGAGCCAGCCTGTATGGGCGTTCCCAGACATGCGGACTGTCTCTATGGACGTACCTGGGTTTACATGGGTTGGGCATTGGATGGACTGGGGGGGTGGGTGTCTAAAGATTGTTCTCAGGTGAGACACATCAGCTGATTGTGGTGGGCGAGCCGCTGTGTGCTGAGCCTTCCAAGGGGCTATGCTGATTGGCTGGCTGCGGCACCGGGCCAGTTCTTAACCTGGCGTTCTGTAGATGTCGGCAGCGGCCTGGGCGAGTGATCATGGTCACAGAGGGAGAGATGAGGCGAGGGTCTGATCGTATACCTTGATCTACTGGCCAGCGGGGAAAAGCCATCAGGAACCTTCAATGCAACACTCGCTATTTTCCTGATGAAGGAAAGTTGGATGGCCATCACCTTCTGCAGCCTGTGAGTGTGTGCCCTGCGAAAGAGCGCTGTTTGTTGATTCCTGCTTTATTGTGTGTCCTGCAGTTCCGGATCCAGTCGTCTGCTGTGTTGGTTGGAGCCACGAAAGAACCTTCAATACTACGCTCGCTATTTCCTGTAATAAGGAAAGTTGAATGGCCATCTGCTGCAGCTTGTGAGTGTGCGCCCTGTGAAGTGAGAGCGCTGTTTGTTGATTTCCTGCTTTTACTGTGTCTCGCCAGTTCCGGATCCGGACCGCCTGTGTGCGTTGGGCAAGCGTCTCCTGCGGCCGCATCTATCGCTTGGATCTACCCGTCACCAAGACTGCAATTGTTTTGATTCTCTCGGCCGGAAGGCTCCGACCGAGAGCGGACATTTAAGCCTAAACATATATAGCCCAAACTGCCATTGATCACTCGTAAATCTATGTTATAGCAGCCACCCAGTAACCCCCACTCAGCTTTTCCCCTTTTATCCCTATAGTGACCACTAGAGTCCCAGAGTGTTTCACTGTGTGTTGGGAGTTAAGTTCCCTTTAGAGTGATCTTTTATAGAAGTGCCATGCGCACCGTTATTTGCCATTGACATTGTAGTGAGTTTTCATAGAAGTGCCGTGTGTAGTCCTCCAGGGACCTTTTGCAGAGTGATTTGCCTTAACCACAAGTTTGCACTCTTGACCCAATAGGTGAGAGGGGGGTTAGCGACCAGTAGATTGTTGGGGGAATGGCTGTATAGGTGTTCAATTGTGTTTTTGTAATACATTCTTTGTAATAAAATGTATCTACAAAAAACTTCCAGAGCATAATTGGCTGCATCTACATCAGCTGAGCTTTTTATTTGTGTAGTACTGCAGGTGGCCTCTGCGCTGGTATTGCGCAATACCCTCAAGAACGCATCGTCTCAAACTGCCAACAGTGTTGTGTGCTTGTGACCTAGTGAGTTCATTCTTCCAAGAACGACTAGCAAGAACGTTCTCCCCAAGAACACAAGAACAAGAATACATTGTCTCTGACTTGTCTTATCACTATACTGCCTTAGTGCTTGTTGTGTCTCTTGTTGTTTTTTTGCACTCATATGCCCTGCTATATTTGTACTATGTTGTAAACGGAGTCCACAGCACAAGAATTTCACACGTGATACTTGTACCATGGAGTGACAATAAAAATCTTGAATCTTGAATCTTGAAACATTCTTGGTATTGAGGAAGGGCCTCTGTCTCAGCAACACACACTCACGAGATTTGGTAACAGGAGCTCACGTTAGCAGGGAGCGAGTAGCTAAAGCTACATGTGAAGTTTGTTGATGTAGTAGCTAAATCTGTGGTTGGAAAAATATCTGTGGAGGTTAGGAACTCACGATCTCGAGCTCAAGTTTTCTTGCTACTTCAGCCCTAGTCTCAGTTTCCAGACGTTTGGTGAGCGGCGCCAACAGCGCCACCTAACCACCAAACGTCTGGGAATTTACTGTTCCAAATCTGGTTCATTCAGCCCATCTTGAAAGAACGGCACTAGTCACGCCTATCTTTCTTATTCAAATTTTATTTGGTAGTGGCAATGCCATTTATCATAGTCCTAACACAGAGCATGAAGCTGATATGCTTCAAACAAAATGTATAGCTGTGGTTTATTTAAATATATTTCTCTTCCGGAATTGGCATGCGGTCGCCATTATCGTCCGTAGTGAACGGACGGATGAATCTCGTCCTGTTAAAAGATTGTGTTTGTTTCTGAGCGATAAATATGTTTCTCCACAAATGCGACAGACATCAACAAACTTGGAAGGAACCGAGACACCGGTTCTGCATGAGCGTCACTGCCCCCAGAAAGCAGGCCCACCCACAACACTCATGATTCGTTCTCCGATGCAAGGCTTCCAACAGCACCACCTAACGTTATGAAAAGATTTAAATAATAATAATCTCAGTCTTAAAGTAGTGAAACGGATTAAGACTGAGAGCTGAGTCTACTTCAGCCCTAACCTCGTGTCACCAGGCTCTCTCTTACCACAACACTTCAAGGGGAGAGGTGACCACGCCCATTTAGGAGACTGGCAGAGTACCATTTCTTCATTATTAGCAGAGCCTGCAGTGGGGTGTCTCTATCTATATTAAAGGTCTGTTTCCACTCTACAGCCTATTCCTCAGATCACTCTCCCAAAGATCTCAACCCAATGCAGTCTGGCCGGCCACATTCTCATTGCCACTGCTACAGCTGAAATAAACTCTTGATTTTATCTTGGGGATGGGGTGTCCTGACCAAAGGTGTTGTATCATTTGGCCTGTCCTCTACTGTATGCACATGGTCCTCCTTGGCCCAGGTTACAAGGGGCTCCTCTGCTTTAGAAAGCTGGAGGCCCGTGAAACAGTGGAGCCTCAGTGCCTTAACGAGAATACGTCTGACCCCAGTTAACTTAACAGAAATACAGCAAAATGTTTCTGTTGAGCAAATAGATGCAAATAGACGCAACTCGGTTTGCACCAGTTGTCACTGGTTTGCACTTGTTTGTCACTCAAACACAACTGTGGATTGGGACAAAGACTAACTGTATAGTCTTATAATACTACTCAAACAAGCACTGACAAACCTGTGTTTTATACTATTGGATAGAAGACACTTGGACAATATTTGCCTGGTTCTCAATATTGCAGCAATACCTGTGGAAGATTTTGGTATTCCAGCATCTTTACAACCTAGTTTTGGTACAGTGTGGGGAGAGAGAGAGAGAGAGGGGAGAGAGAGAGAGAGAGAGAGAGAGAGAGAGAGAGAGAGAGAGAGACATTGGGGGAGACTGGCGAGAGAACGAAGTGAATGAGCCATTTGTTTGTCCCCCTGCTGTCCTGCCTGGCCTTGCCTGGTGCCTGGTGCCTGGTGTCCAGGGTGGTTTCCTTTCATAAGCACCACAGACTGCCATCCTAGCATTAGCATTTTTCAGCAGTGTGGGGGCCGCGTGTGTCTGTCTGTCTGTGTGTGTGGCTGCTTTGCTTACTGCTGGCCTTATTATGCAGGGACTGGGGAAGACAGAGAGAGGGGAGCAGGGCCGAGACATCGACCTGACATCGCTGAGATCCACCATGCCAGCCAGCGGCCCTCTGCAGGTGAGTGCACCGAGAGAGAGATCTATAGGTGAAATGCTGTGACAGAGAGAGAGAGAGATGGAGAGAGTGGGAGAGAGCGAGAGAGAGAAGATGTGAATGCTGAAGTTAGCTGCATCTGCAAATCTCTCCATCCATGCTCCTCTCCTCTCTTTATCTTAGGTGTTTCTCATCCCTCACTCCTTCCTGTCTTTCTTTCATCTCCCTTGTCTCTCTGTCCCGGTGTGTGTGTGTGTGTGTGTGTGTGTGTGTGTGTGTGTGTGTGTGTGTGTGTGTGTGTGTGTGTGTGTGTGTGTGTGTGTGTGTGTGTGTGTGTGTGTGTGTGTGTGTGTGTCTGTGTGTGTGTGTGTGTGCGTGCGTTTGTGTGTGTGTGTGTGTGTGTGTGTGTGTGTGTGTGAGTCGCTCCTCTCAGCTTTGCCGCGGTGCTGTGGTATGTCCTGGCTATGTGTGAGCTGAGGATGTGAAGGCCGTCTGGGTTGGAGTTAGTATCTGCTCTCTATTCTGAGAGCAAACTACGCTCACAACATCCATCAAATATCAATTAGGGCCCGGCCGCCAAGGCTCATAAAGTCTGCTAATGTAGCGCAGGGTCAACAAAGCAGCTACTCGCTAATGCTGAGAAAAAGGGCTCAGGGTATAGGCTTTCATTCTTAGGGTTGTGGCCTCTCGTTTGGCTGATACATCATTTTTGAAAACATATCTTTATAGATAGCCTTGTTGTATTCCTTCAGCATTTTCCTGTGTTATATACATACTGTATATACTGTATTTATATATTTTGAAGTGAAGTTAGATTTTTCTCTTTGTCTTGTTGCTCTTATTGGTTTTGATTTATCATTGTTTTATTGTAGCCTACGGTAACATAGCCTGTATAAATAAATGGACGTAGCCACCATGATGTCACCCATTGGTTTGTGGACGTTTGGAAGCCTTGAGTTTGGCATTTTGACCGTCGCCATCTTTGCTTTATCGTCTATCTTACTCAAAATGGGACCATATTTTACAAATTGAGACCATAAACTCATTAGGAAATTGTTTACTGAGGTAATAAATCAAGTGAGAAGTAGGGTCATTTTCCCATAGACTCGCATACAATCTGACTTATTTTTGCAGCCAGTGGAGTCTCCCTCTGCTGGCCATAGAGTACCGCAGGAATGAGTCCGGAAGTAGCACTTCGGTTCGTCAGTGGAAAAGGCTATGGGGTTTTAGAATGTGGATTTCGCTTAAATGCATGAAATAAGCTCTGTGGTTAACAAAAGTTTATGGGAGCGGTGATTTGTGTTCGGCAGAATAATCTTCACCACTTTTATGACTTTTGAAGCTTAAATGCGTTTTTTAACCCGATTTCCAGAATTTTTTTCAAAAGTCATAAAAGTGGTCCTTGTTTGTGAAGATTATCCTGCTGAACACAAATTACCACTCCCATAAACTTGTGTTAACCACAGATCTTATTTCATGCATTTAAACAAAATCCCCAATCTAAAATCCCATAGATACAGTCGATCAGTTTGGGAACGCCCACAAAACGTTACTTCCGGTAGCATGGTGTCAATAGGGCGTGGGGGAAAACAATATATCTCAATGACCTTATTCACCAGTGGAAGGCGCTGCAGCTCTACACTACAGGATTGGGGATTCAAAAGCAGGTATGGTGAAGTCTGTTCAGATATGCGTTCACTGTGGGGGTTGAATCCCCGAACCTGTCTGCCTGGCCTGGGCTAGCAGCTAAATGCTAACTCTTCTGCCTTGAAATAATTGGAGGATTTCCCTCATGCTGACCCATTGAGCGCGTCTATGATGAGACACCGCCAGAATGTATGGCCTTTTCCCCTGATGACCCAACCTGGCGGCGATTTTTGGGTAAGCCTACAAAAATACGTCATCCCTGCGGTACTCTATTAGAAAGATTGCGGGCCCTATCTTCATACAGGCTATATCCCCTATTTACGCTTGCGCACCTGTTTGCGCGTGCCTTAACGCAGGCAAGATAACAGTCCGCCTTGCGCATTTGTCCAGGTGTTATGCCGAGTTTTGCACCCCCGCCCAGCAGCAAAAAAAAGCATCCCCACCTCACGGGAGCATAAATGATTTATACAGAAACATAACTGTTTAAAAATTATATACCGTAATTGTTTGGGTAGACGTGACCTCCCTGTTTTTAAGTTAAAACAGCCCCAAAATATCGTGAGGATGCAATACTCGCGGGGGAGCATAACTTATCACAACAACGGGCACAAGCGCAGATTAAAGGCGTGCCAAATCATTTATGCACGGCGCAAACGGGATTTCGGTGGTGTTAACCACCAGAATTATTCACAGGTGTGGCCTGGCAATGCCTGGGCGTTGCATCAATCAAACCAGATTTCCGTCTTGCAGCACAGTTTGCATGCTGTAATTCTCCCCATGCATAATTTGGATAGGTCTAGGCCTATTGACTGTATATATTATCCTTATCTCATAACGACACCATCACATCATATACCTGTTAAAAACATCTGTGTTTTGATGCAATTCGGGTTATTTTGTTGACTGGGGTGGGACAATAGAAACGTGTTTGCAGCGGGTAAACGGCAGAGACAAAAGAAAAGATTGTAGGATTTACAGTGGCCTTAATTAAAACTCGGTGAAACACTGAGCTGCCAGATCGGCTGTGATGCCAACCACCTTCCGGGTTATAGCAGGTGAAGGTGAATAGCCTATTGGTACCAGTTTTCTCAATTCATTTACCATAACCCCTTGCATGGGATAAAAGTTTCTCAGTGAATTATAGTTGATTGCCTCACCGAATAATCTGCTGGTTACCCAATTTTAGCAGCAGAATTTGATGTCCTGGGGTGGCACGTCCGTGCGTAATGACGTTTCTGCGCTGCACAGCGTGGAGATTATGGTGCGCGATCAAGCGCAGCGAGTGTTTTAGCGGATAAGAGGTCCTTTTGATAATGCCATCTATCCCCACATTTTAGCGCTGAAACGCCTGCTTTGGCATGTGGCACGCCTATGCCCAGTACAATTATAACAGGCATGCGCTTGTGCCCGCCCCCAATTTGCATTGCACACAGCGTTAAAAATGCTAAATTACCACTTTTGCGAAGATAGGGCCCTGCAAGTTTAAGGCACTTCTGCAATGGTTTCATTTTTCAGCCGCAGAGGTTGCCCCTTGTATGGTAAGCAGTTTTGCACTTTGTAAGATTGTTATTATTATTATTATTATTATTATTATTAATAATAATAATTTATAGTATATTATTTGCAATTAGTATTAGTATTAGTATTGGTGTTTGATCTGAAAAAGTGAAAATGTCCGTAATATTGTCTGTCATCCACAAATACTGAGAATGATTTGCAAAGGCCTGTTGTTTATGTTCTATGGGACTTTTCTAACCCTGAAAAGGTTGGAAGTCTGGGCTCCACGGGCTCTATCGTTGCATCGGCGCAGTTTCTAGGCCGAGCGGCAGGCGCAGATCAAAGCAGTGGGCGTGGAAAGGCGCACTTGATATCGTCGTGCTGGCGCTAGATGCAGCCCAAAGCATTACAACCACGCCTTTTAGGCGTAAAATTATGCACCGTCATGCTCATTGGATAAGTGCAATAAACGAATCGCACGCTTGCCTTTTTAGCTCCAATTCCAGTGATCCCGCAAAACCAGACGAAAGCCAAACGCTCTGCCCCCCCCCCCCCTCCCTTCATCCAGCCTGTCTGTCTGCATTATAGGCTATTATTCCATATTATTATGCTTCTCAAACCAATCTAACTGCAGTTTCAATACTGCAAGCATGTAAATACGCTACACTATAGCAAGATCAAAGTGAAAATAATGTACTAAACGCATCAGCTAGAAAAATATAGCCTATTAGATTGGTGAAAGTTTGTCCAGAAAGATATCGTTTTCTCTCCCCTGCTGCAGGTAGAATGATGCACATAAATATACCCTACATTATGTAAAGTCATTGCATAAATGTGTTTTTATTGTAAAACTAAATGTGGAGTAGGGCGAAGTTATTGGAGCGCACATCACAGTATAGCAGATGACAGTAGAAGCTTCCGAAGCGCGTTCCGCTGTCACTTACCTAAATCACGTTAAATCCACACAGGGTATATATAGGCTCAAGAGGACATATATGTTTCACATAGGGTGGTGTTTCATTTCATGTTTTATTTGGTCCAATATTGAAATGTTCGACAATTGCAGGTTGTCTTACCATTACACATTATTTTAGATCTACCTTTTATATCTATTTCGGCTCATTTAGTTGCTATTTAGTAGCGAAATGGAGGACCCAATTGCATGCTGGGAGTGGACATTCACAGGCAGTAAACTTACAACTGCTATTTCCTATGGGAAGCTGGGTGCTGCTATGTGTTGTGTCTGTTTGAGCAAGGGAGTCAGAGAGAGAGAGAGAAGGGTGACTCAGAGGCAGAAGAGCACTGGCGCACTGAATAGGCCTGGTTTCAGAGAGAGACAGAGAAGGGTGACAGGGGAGAGGCACAAGTGCACTGGCGCAGTGAATAGGCCTGGTTTTCAAAGGCGCAAAGCGCTAAATTTAAGGCAGGTGCCAAGATATCAGTACGCCGAGATTTAAGGCCGACACGCCCACTTTGGCGCATTCAGGGACTCCGCCACGCCCATTCGGCCTAAAGCGCATTTGGCAGCCTAAAGCCTATTGATATTTTCCCGAAACAGGCGCAAGGCACGTTTTTTTGCGTTTAAGGCCCGTTTTAGCGCCGAAGGCCTGTGGGAGAATAGGGACCCACATGTCTCCCTATAGGCCAGTTGGAAAGCCTTTATTCTACTTAGGCAAAGGAAAATGTATCACTCACACTCACACACACACACACACGCACACACACACGCACGCACACACGCACTCGTGCACACACGCACACACAAACACACACTCTCTCACTCTCTCTCTATCTCTCTATCACACACACACACACACACACACACACACACGCACACACACACACACACACACACACACACACACACACACACACACACACACACACACACACACGCATGCACGCACGCACACACACACCTCCTTAGTGTCTGTTGCGATTCATCTCCTACAGTGAGGGCCAGTAGTGTTCCTGCCCCCCGACCAGCCCTGCTATCAGTTACTGGTATATTTAGCCACGGTGTATCCAATGAACAAAGTGCCATTACTTGAGACAAGATAGAAAAAATGGTCGACAAGTGTGTGTGTGTGTGTGTGTGTGTGTGTGTGTTGGAGTGAAAGTGAGATCAACAGATGTGGGAGAATAGGTGTGGGTGAGAGCAGAGGGGTTGTTTCTACCCCATTCCCTCCAGTGCCGCCCATATTAAAGAAAAAAACACATTATGAAAGAAACCTAAACCAGCATCTGGTTGTCTTTTCCACGTTCTTTTGAATATCAGTGTTGCTGAGAAAAATTGCATTCTTGTGGCTTTGACCTAACAGCAGTGATAATCTATGGAGTAATGCACATGACCTGACTGCAGTGCACACCAACGTTTAAAATGTAACATTGGTCAACTCATTTCACTTCGTTTTAGCAGGATGGTAGTTCTGTCACCTACTTACAGTAGTTCATGAATTATTGTCTGTAAAGCCAGGGCAGGAAACTAAACTGTTTTATTCACCTGCCACAGTAGATGGTAGTCTACATATAAAAATACACCAAACACTTTTGCTATTTTGCTAACTAGACTTTTAGAGCAGGATAGCTCAAAAACACAGTTGTTTACCTGCTGTACCAGTGCTGAATGCAGGTGCTGTTCATTCATGCAACTGAACTGAAATCGCTCACTGGCATTCAGTTTACATTGGAATGAACACACACACACACACACACACACACACACACAGACACGCACGCACACACACACACACACACACACACACACACACACACACACACACACACACACACACACACACACGCATGCACGCATGCACACATACACACACACACACACACACACACACACACACACACACACACACACACACACACACACAGACATACATAATTTATTTGACAAGTGCTAAAAGCAATTAGTCACAATTAGCTGTTAACTGAGGCAATGATGCATGTTGTCTATTTTTTTGAAAAATTAGGTCTTAGCATGAGAGTGACTAATTTGGAGTCTAAATGATGATAAAGACCACCATGACCATGAGCAGCGGCCTTTAAAACCACATAATGATGGTATCATCTAGCTCAGAATGTAAATGTTTATATTCACATCTACCAACTGCTAGCCACAGCTATTTGCTTAACCATACGTTGATAGATGGAAGCAGTGATGTATGTATGAGTGATAGCCAGGAAAGTGGAAATTCTATATGTTAAAATGTGTGTGGGGGTTCAGGAGATCTCTCTATCAGCACAATATCAACATTTCATACTTTAGCCAGGCTCCCCCTACGTATGCTGTCCCATGGCTCATGTGTGTCCCACATAGCCCCCCCTCCCCACACACACACATCTCACATATCTTTACCATCACATTCAGCAGCCTGTTGGATGGACGGTTGCCAGTTGTAGTATGTCCAGAGAGCCAGAGAAAGTGTGAAGAAGGATTACATGGGCATCTCGCTTCAGTCTGCCAGCTGTACAGATGGGTGGGGTTTGCACTCCTTGGGACAATCTGATTGGTCTCATTGAACTATAATAATAATGTAATGTAAGTAAAGGAAAGTTATTTGATCAATGTGGCCAGCTGCTTTGTGCCCTTGCTACAATTTATTGTTTTTATTGATGTTGCAGCTGCTGTAGATACTGTATATCGATTAATTTGTTGCATGGTACTGTACAGGTTAATGCCTGGTCTTCCTTTACGCCTGTTAGCATTACAAAGCATTACACCTCTTGCCATTTTATAGTCTGCTGACAACAGAGACAGCCAAACATGATGACAAATGATGTTTGGGGGAAAAGAAAAATCTTTATAGTTCTTTGTAGCTATAAAAATGTGTATCTATCTGTCTCGTGAATGCATATCTTGTCGGCATATTTTCCTCTCCACTCAATATCTCTCTACACATAATGAACCGTGTCTAGATACAAATCTGGGCACCCAGAGTCTTTCAGTCAGATGACTAATAACACTCTGGGACAGATGGACGATTTCTGGGTTTCCGATGTAGCGCCAACGTCTGCGCCGAGACCTCCACTTCCATTGTTGTTTACAGTCTGACATATGCGTCTCATGCTATCTGTTTATAGAGATTAGCCGTAATGTTGTCTGGACCTAAAACACCTACAAAGAGTCCAAAGTATAAAAAACTCTTCCCACGTCAATTGGACTGTGAATAATGACCGTGACCTCTAATTAAACCCTGAAATAGTGGCTGTCTGTATTAGTTATTACCGTAGTTATTATTAGTTGTCAGACTGATAGACTCTGGGTTCCCAGATTAAAAACAAACAAATGTGAAAATCACTGAAATGTGGATTGATGGGGTTTTCAGGCAACCATGGTGAATCTATTTCCATGGTGTGAAGGCTTTACACCGCCAAGTCAATTTCTATGTATAGAGCACAGCAGCAGGGTGTGGAGTGCTGAAACACAGTCAGGACCAATCACACAAGCTTCCAAGCTTCCAAGCATGGCAGCTATATTTCAAAGAAGCACAAGACGAGAGTGGACACACTCTAAAAGTAGATGGCTCCTTAGTGGGTCTTTGTGGGCTAAATAGTGCTTTACAACAGGAGAGAGTCGAATATACTCATTTGGGTTTTTAATCTTCTTAAATCCGTCCTCCAGTGTATTTTGTCAGTCATCTTTAAGATATTTCAGGTTTTGCTGAGTCATGACATGGCCTGTTGATTAACCACACTGCTCTATTTTTTTTAACAAATAACCTCATTTTGTGCTCAAAGTTAAAACAAAATAAGCCGTTGCTAAAAATGGGTAGTCATAGCTCATGTCATCATGACTGATATTAACAATAATAAGTACAGTAATACTGATATAGAGGGTATGCAGGTGATGTCACAGAGGCAGAAGTCACTGCGTGGTCACGCCCACTGAGTGGCAGCAAGACTGATTTTGAATGCAGTAATAAGTAAGGGTTAATGCATGATGAGGTGTCCATTATCACTTTTTAAGGGACGACGCGAGAGGCGTGAACCGGTCCGAGGCGCCAGCCGAGGACCGGTTGCTTCCGCGAAGTCCCTTAAAAAGTGATAATGGACACCTCGAAGTGCATTAACCCGCTTATACCATGGTCACTTGCCAAAGAAACAAAACAAGACCATTCATTTATATTTCCATGCATTTTGCAATCAAAATGTAGTTTTCATAACCTTGAATATGAGTTGAGAACCGGCGAGACAAAATAGTCCCCTCGGCTGCTCAATATTAGGCTATCATTGGATAAAATGGCCGCTTAGTGCCTGCTGCACCTGGCACAATTCTAGAGTCAAGCTAACTAATAATTTGGCCAATTGTAGCCTATGTAACAACATACAAAATAAAACAGCAATGTCTAAGAATGCAACGCCATGTAACTGGGTTGTTTAAACTCGCATTCCAGGGAATTGCATTAACGTCTGCGGGTCTTATAAGACGTAAATGGCGGGAGGCAGAAGTAAACTGAAAACTATCTGCTTTCAGGATGTTGGAGTCCAGGTATGTTTTGTACAAGGACATCTCTCAGTGTGTTGCTGTTAACTCCCCATTTCGTTGTTTTCTTTTTGTTGATCTCGTCTTTTTCCTCTTTGACTTGATTTGTATCAGTGATAAGAGGCAGTGCGCGCTCTCCCAGAGCGCCTGGCTGCTGCTCGCTGCAAGTTGTAAACAGAGGGTTTGACAGTTGACAGCTGAGAGCCCGGCTTCTGTCAGCTGACCAGAACGAAAATCAGATTTCTAAATAGCCGTTATTTTAATAAACTGAGCACTCGGGGGTAATCAAATAGTTACTTTGACCGACTCAATTTTTTTCTCAAGTTACAAAAGTGCCATATTAACCCTTAACGGGGGTATAGAGCTCAAACTGCTCTCTTGATAACTCTGTTGAAACTATGGCGCATTGATATGAATGGTGAACAGACCATTTGGCTGAACGACTGTACCAAGTGTACATTATCAGTTTTTAATGGACACCTTGCAGCCAATCAGAATCGAGTATTCACCCAGACCATGGTATAAGCCTAGATAAATGACACCTGCTGCTCCAAACAATAGAGAGGAACCTGCTGAATGTTTTGCCCATAGGTTTTGCCATCCTGTCCCGATTGTTGTTGTTGTTGTTGTTCCGTTGGGAAAGTGACATCCGTGCATACCCTCTATAAATAGCTAGCCTAGCGTTAGCAGCTGGCATGAACCGTTAGCTACATTCATTAGCTAAGTGTTGGCCAGGCTCAAAACAACCCTGAATGACCAATTCTATATAGCCAACTGTTAACCAGTTGGAGTCACGCTCTTTCCATAAAGCCCATCACCTTCGGTTGGCCAGTTTGTTGATAATACAGCAATATTGTGCTTCTAACCAAGCGTTTTTACAGAGATACAGGGAAACATATGGCCGCATACTGTTTCTGGTCACTATACCGTTGAAGTGCAGACAGTTTATTGAAGGCAAGAGACGAAGCTGTTCTGCTTTTTTTTTTACAACAGCACTGTAGCCATGATGTTGCGGTGGAACAAACTAGCCTTCGGTTCTTATCAATTTAAGTTAATTGGCACAAATCAGATGACGTGCGACTATACAAGATAGATGTTTTCATAGAACACTAACGGTTATACAGATAGGAATAAATGTCTAAATGTCTTTTTCTCATACAGGTAGGAAGGGGGCCTTTAACACTAGAAATACCACAGCGGTCATTTTGACCTTTTTGAAATTTACATGTGTAATAACTTTGTTGAATTAAAAATACAATGCTGCTGCTACCTGACTTTTCCTAAAAGTGTCTGTATTGTCATTTAAAATAGTTTTTATATGAATTACACAAAAGGCAAAGGAAATATTATCATTTTTACGTAGAAAGACCATAGGCGGTCATTTTGACCTCACTGAATTTCCCAGGGTTCTAGACCAAAATATATCTTAACACAATAAATGCATTAATCTCTCAATTGGGTATTTATCATGAGAAAGTATTCACCTTATGTTGCCACGCCCACTTTTTCTCTTCCGTGTCGGACACAATTGTATTTGTTCTTCCGGTTCAGCGTTAGCCGGCCGGCCGGTTGGATTGTAATTTGTAAACTGTAAACTATAGATGAAGTTTGGCAACATTCAGCAGCTACACTGCGGCCAACTTCAGTTACATAGCGTTACTGCTGCGAGGAGCCAATGGCTGTACCCTGTCGGCATTTAACGTTAGTTACAAAAGCACATCGACACTGATTTCTCCCTGCCAGTAGGGGTTGACGGATAGCCTACTAGCTAGTCCGACCGGTCAAACAGCCAGCGCTCTCAGTTCTCACTGCTCGTTAAAAATTTCCAAATAGGCGTGGTTTCTACGCTGCCATTCAACAATCATTTGGGTTGTCCCCCAGATACTGTGTGTATAGTGCTGACTTCTTCATCTTCATCCTCTTTTAATTATGGAAAAGATGCACAATTCCATGTTGCCTACAAGACTTACTTATCAATACACATGATCTTATGTCACTTCCTTGATTCCATGTTGCCTACAAGACTTACTTATCAATACACATGATGATGACAAAAAAATCAATACACATGATCTGATGTCACTTCCTTGTGCTATTTTTTTGAGCACCTGTAGAAACCTGGGTTGGTTGTTGAAGGGAAAAGGGCCCATGAAGTGGGCTCCTCCCATCACATCCCTCCCATCCCAGACACCTCCGGAGGGCTCAACAGTAGGTTCTGGAATCCCAGAACCGCCCCGCTCAAGTCAACACCCACTCTCACTTCACACAACTCTAATCATTGACACTAGCCTGCATAGATCGCATCATTACCCTATTCATTTCTAAACTCCATTATGGTCTCTATGACCCTGTAGGCTGGCATGTTTAGACCTTTGGACAAGCCTAGTTTATACTTATTGGAAAGTGTTGCTCAACACATAATCTCTCGAGACAGACTTTCGACTTGCATCGAAAATCTGTCGGCAGGCCCCGCTGCGCTCTATCCGATCAAAATGAAGTGAACGTGACTGGTGTGTAGTCAAAACTTACCATTTTCAGCATATAGCAAGTTGCTACTTGCTATTATAGCAACGAGCTAGAGTTGTTATTGTTGTTTCATAGCGATGGATTTGAGAGCGACACGCAGGGAGCAGAAAATAAATCCATAATGGGCAGAGCCGGTCGGTTGGAGCCAATGGCAGAGCTTGCAGGGAGCGGAAAGGGATTTTCTTCCGCTGCCAACCACGCCTCTTGAGTTCCTGTTGCACCACATTAAAACGGGGCAGCCCCCAGAGGTTAGAGATTTTTTTTTTTTTTTAAACCGATAGATTCCCAGATTGCTCAATACATAGTCGGCAACAAAAAAAAAGTGTCACTCATGGTGTTGCATTTATGGTTCAGTCAGTAAATATTCTCCTCGGCACGCAGAAAGCCAAGAGAGGGAATATGCTGTATGCTGGTTTGTTTACTGTATGTCTAGCCTGACATCGCCATACCAATTCCCAACTGTCAACGCAAATTAAACGTGCTCACAGATTCGTCAGGTTCCCATGCAGTAATAAAATCTCTACAGTGAAACCACGTCGGACATAAACCGGCAGATTGCAACATAATGGAAACAGTTAACAAACTAGTAAACCGCGCTACCTTCAATATTGCTGTCCCTGCAAGATGTAACGTTTGGCTGTAGCATAATGACACACAACCACACTCTCACAACTCACCTCCTCTCTCTCTGGGAAGTTGGTCATGGTGTTTTTGTGATTTTCACCAAGTCATACATCCAGGACAGGGCAGGCTGATATAAATAGTGGGCACACATTTTCATATTCATTTCAATACAGCAATACGTGCCTTCTATCTAGCCAATCACACTTGTGCGATACCATGTGACATAATCAGTGACATTACAAATTTCACTTGGTAGGAGACACTACTCGGTGACACTTAAAAGTGTCGACAAAGACCTCTCATTTCTGTCTGTGACGGTTTAAAAAGTGTCGAGAGATGAAGTATACATTTGGCTTTAGTAGTGAAGGTCATCTTAGTTGAATCCAAGTGGATTCCAAAACCAGTCGAATTAGAGCGAAGACTGTAGCCAACATCCAATAGCGGCCAAAACCAAGACAAGTCTGAGTCAAAATAGGCATGCGGACAAGAAAAGTCTGCGAAGTCAGAAAAGTGCTCTTGAGATGGGATCAGACTCGAGTGTTTATTTGAGCACTTTATGCAGTGAGCACGACAAGTTCAAAATATTTCATCCTATTCGCCTTATGTTCCAACACAGGGGTCAGCCAGTTACTTCCTGTTGTGTTTACACTTCCTGTGACAGTAGAGTACAGTACTAGTGAGTGACCAGGTAAAACAGACAGTGTTTTGAACAGGAAGTCATAACACAACTGGGTCAAGTGGGCGGGGCTACATAAGGTGAATAGAGAGAGAATAGTACCTCCAACCCTAACCCTAACCCTAGCCAACAGCAGTACTTCTCACATGTACTTCTACAGCACTGCGAGCCCAATCAGTACCCAGGACCTCAGTGGCTTCATGCTGCTCCTAGTGGTTCCATATGGAAACGTGGCGCTCATACCTTAGCGGCAGGGCGTGAAGCATGAAATGAGAATTAGCTGAAATGACAGGAGCCCTCGAAGCATGACAGTTATATTTCAGAGGAGTGCAAAGTCTATTTCCATACAGTGGAACACGCTTGGGCAGCCCATCCACCAACTTTGGCAAATGCCAGAAGGGCAGGACCACTTTGAGTCAGGTGTGGGCTGCCACTCACAGGGAACTGTGACTTTAAGTAGCCGTAAGTGCTAGGCAAACATCATAATACAGTAATACAAATAATAGGTGTGTGTTTATGGATAACCCTTTCCACAGCAGTAGCTTGAGGTGTTCTCCCCCCCAAACTGTATCCTTTGCATTTTTATTATTATTTATTTGTTTTTATTAGAAGACTTGTGTGGACTCATCACAGCCGACTCACAAGTGTTATTCTGTTTGCACTGACTGTCATTTGTTTAAGTGTAGGCCTATGGAATTATTCTCCTTTGATCTATCTGAGGTGTCTGGGCGCTGTATGTCCCTCCATGACCACCGTCCCTCAACTCCTTCCCATTCTCTCACGTCCTAGAATACTTTGCTACCTCTATTTGACTCTTTGTAAGTGTGTGTGTGTGTGTGTGTGTGTGTGTGTGTGTGTGTGTGTGTGTGTGTGTGTGTGTATGTGACCCCTCCTTGGCCCCTTCATGGCCGACGCCACATTCTGAGTGCATGTGTGAAGTACGAGAATGTCTGATTGTGTGTGTGTGTGTGTGTGTAGGTGTGTGTGTGTGTGTGTGTGTGTGTGTGTGATTCTGGGAATCGTCATCCAGACCTGACTGAGGTCCCGCCTCAGCTCATTGACTGTTGTTGTGTAATAGATAATTAAATTAACACATTCACTGCCAGCCTTTTTTTTTTTTACTGTAGGTAGCTTTTGCCAGAGGGTTTTTTTGAGGATTCTGGCTCATTTTACAAGAGCCATGGATAATTTTCTGCTTGGAGTTTGTCAACACAAAGTTCACAAAAGTACTAATAGAATGTGTGCTTTCTCTGTCTAAAAGAGTTAGTTTGTAGAGTTAGTAGTTATGTAGATATTAGCCGTTGAGTACAGCATGGTTTCAGCGTCTGAGACAAAAAGCTGAGATAATCGCAGTTTTGTGAAATTCAATATCAAACAGTCACTTTAACCATTTATTTTTGGCATCAGTGAGACATCAGACATAAACAATATAGTTCTGAACAGTAATTTCCTCCATAGCAGCACCCGCACCCCCTCTCCTTACAACTCCTCCCTCCGTGGGCGTGTCTCCGTGTTTGTCAGTCACAAGCCAGAGTCTCTCCTGCCTGTCTGAGCAGTGAGCAGCAGCCTCTCTCTGGCGGTCCCTCGTCGGCGAGCATGGATGTGGCTTAATCCGTTCTTGGATTTTCGGTTGAGAGCTTTGACGAAGCCTTGTGTGACTCTAGGCTTATGCTGCGCGCTTCAAAGTGTGCTTTCCACCCAGTCCACCTGTGGAAGCCCCCGGCGCACGGGTGCGCCCGTGTGAAAGGTTTTCGCCTACAGTATGAGAATGAGGCTCGTTCGCTTCTGGGTCCTCGGTTGAGCTCAGCTGGAATGCGTGCGTTTCTGGCCAAACAACACTCAATAGTCTGAGCACCGTCGCCACTCAGTGGGTCGGCGGAATGGATTGCACACGCCCGGCGGCTCTAACAGTATAATAGAAGATGCAAAAGGGCCAGATCAAGGATCCACCGTCAAAAAAAAAAAAACGATTTTTTTGACGTATCCATACGTCGCTGGCAGTTAACGGTTGGATTCTGCTTGACGTATGCATACGTCGCTGGCAGTTAACGTGTTAATAATTAAATTAATAAAATATTATCTTTGTCTTATGCTGTGTATCCAAACAGGGCCATTATGCAATACATTTTCTTTTTCCAAATTCTGTTTTATTTTATTTTATTTTTTATTTCTGTTTTGTTTTATTTTGAAAATTAGGCCTACTTTCAGCCAAATTATGGAAAATTCTGCAACATTCCACGATTTACAGTTGATTCCATTTTTATTACCAAATTCCATGATTCCGTCTGTATTTTTTCCATGATACATCGAATTGCAGAGCCGGAGAGCCATGCAGTTCTAGATGGTGGTGCAGTTCTAGACGGTGGTGCAGTTTTTGATGTATGCATGCACGAAGTCAGTGCAGGTCTAGACATACACATGCGCGAGTCAGAGTTGCGAACTCAGCTGATTATAAGCAACTTTGGGCTTGTAACTTTATAAAAGATCCTGTAACATTACACTTTCAAAACACTTACACATTTAAATCAGCATTACGATGGTATATAATATTCTGCCTGTATGCATTAATACCAGTGTATTTAGGATGATTAAATGTTTGTATGTATGTATTGGCCAACTATATCAATTCGTCCATTTGCAAATAAGCTAACGTTGCCTAGGCAAAACAGTCACAATTTATGGTGGTCAATATTAGCTAACGTTAGATTGCAAGCTAATGCTATTTAATATTATAAAAGTTATCACACATGCAGACGTTTAGAACTGCACCGTCTCGCACATGCACATAGAACTGCACCTTCTCACACATGCACACGTCTAGAACCAGTGGCGGACTGCATAATCGGGCACGTCGGGCAAATGCCCGGTGGCCTGGCCAGGCCAGGCCACTCACTGAACAGCAGGCCAGGCGCCGCCTACTGGTTTACTAGTGGTTTTATTACTTTATTCAGGTTTAAAGTGGGTGCATCTCATTGTAAAATTGGACTTGGCCCAAATTGGGCTTCAAACAGCCCAAATCTGGCTTTAAACGACCCAAATCTGGCTTCAAACGGCCCAAAT
>NC_139624.1:60904083-60976583 GCF_964638095.1 Poromitra crassiceps
GTATGGAAACAGCGTTGCTCAAAATGGTTGAAAGTTATATCAATGTGGTAATTCAGTGGCAAACTACTTTATTGCCATTGACTCCCATGTAACGATCGTTAACGCGAGGTTATCGCGGAAAAGGAAGAATCTAGAGTCTCTAGAATCTAGAATCTAGAGCGCTATGCAGTCAGTTTTAAATTTTCATTTCTCCCTTTTCCGTGATTCTTGTCAAAAAGTGCAGTGCGCCCTCACACATCACCCACACATCACATCACCCTCTGCTTTTTCCTCTCGTTTAGCACGAGACCAGAGTGGAGTGGACTCAGCGGAGTAGCAGCTGGGCCGTACACACAACATTCCTCTCCCTCCTCCTCTCTTCTCTCTCTATCTCTCTTTGCACAATGAAGTGGTTTTGTGGGGTCCTTGAGAGGATTCCAGGATTCTCTGTTATCTCTCAACCTAATACTGTATATATTGTAGCCCGGGGGACTTGCCGTAGCGGAGTGGCTGATCCAGCCAGAAGTGTTGTGTATCGGAGTGCTGAGCTGTGATTAGGCAATAAGAGGCACCTGTTGGCAATCCGCGGCTGTTAGACTGGGCTTGGTCACCTCCACGAAGGGCTGGGATCCCCCATACGGAAGAGGCATATATACACATATATGTAGTAAACATACATGTAGTATATGTTCATATAAGTATTCGACATATATCCACATATATATCCAGGATATATGTGCATATATGTGCATATGTATCACAATATATGAACATGTATGGAATTGGAACGTTTCATATATGGTCCATATATGTTTGTCCTATATAATTATATATGTGCATACATGTATAGATTGTATATGGACACATATGGCAATTAATTATATGTACATTTGTATGCATTGACACTATACGGACATATATGGTTAATACATATAAAACTATATATGAATAATAACTATGCATACATATATGTTTTATTTTATATGAACATATATGACTATTACCTGTGTATAACTATGTATTTATCTGTATTCGACATATATCCACCTATATATCCAGGATATATGTGCATATATATCACAATATATGAACATGTATGGAATCAAAACACATATCTCTTAATTAAAAGAAATATAATTTTCCAAATTATTTTTGATTGAACAACATCTCAGAAGTGAAACCCACCATAAAAATGGTTAGTTTTGTGCAAGACTTCCAGCACTACTGGATATTTTCAAGGTTAGTCCAGTGTGCATGAGATTGAAAAATAAGGTTTTTTTGACAGTGGAGTCATTAAAATGCCCCATAGTCTATATTATGGTTTTAGTGTAAACATTATATATTATATATGATTTAGAAGCTCATCGTAAAGCTGATTCCAAATATATAATTTAAAAGCTTCATAAATTAAATCCTGTGGAGTTATTAACCATATTAGATCCCTAATCTCTGCCCCAAATGCATCATGGGACTTCCATGCAAATTCTGGAGAAATGTTCACGCCCCCTCCAACCAGTCTCTCTGCTGCACCCTGGATTACTTACATGAACATAGATGATCACATGTATGAGAATACTCATATATGTTAATTGCTTATATGAGCATACCTGCTGACATATGTAAGTAAAGTCTTCTATGTTAATTGCTGATATACACATATACAGTATGTAGACATATGTAAGTTTAACCCTATATGTTCAATGCGTACACAAACATATATGATTACATGTATGAGAATATCTGCATATGTTAACTGATTATATGAGCATATATGTTGACATACATAATAGTAATCATATATGTTTAATGCTTATAGGAACACATATTTTGATATGGAAGAGAATAACATATATGTGTGTTGCTTGTATTTGCATATATGCGGAAATATGTAGAAATATTCTTATATGTTAATTGCTTATATGTACATATATATAAACATATGCAAGAATAACCCTGTATGTCCATTACTTGCATAAACATATATGATCACATGTATGAGAATACTCATATATGTTAATTGCTTATATGAGCATACATGCTTACATATGTAAGTAAATTCTTATATGTTAATTGCTGATATAGGGTTAAACTTACATATGTCTACACATATGTGCAATGCTTACACAAACATATATGATTACATGTATGCGAACATCCGCATATGTTAATTGATCATATGAGCATATATGTTGACATACGTAATAATAATCATATATGTTTAATGCTTATATGCACACATATTTTGATATGCAAGAGAATAACATATATGTGTGTTGCTTGCATTTGCATATATGCGGAAATATGTAGAAATATTCTTATATGTTAATTGCTTATATGTACATATATCTAAACATATGCTAGAATAATCCTATATGTCCATTACTTACATGAGCATATATGATCACATGTATGGGAGTACTCATATATGTTAATTGCCTATATGATCATATATGTCGATTTATATTTGGATCACATATATGATCCTCACATATGCATATATCTCAGGTGGGTTTGTATGCAAAGTGCATACATGTACATGTATGGTGACATATATGTGGACCTTGTGTCGGATGTATGTCCATATATGTGTATATATGCCTCTTCCGGCACGCTGGGGTACACGTTGCCTACTCAGCTGCATTTAGCAGTTACAGCCAGTGGCATATTAAGCAGCTTGTGAGGCTGTGACGGGCTGACGACAGCGTGTGCTCCCTGCCGTGGCCCGTGTGTTATGTTGAAGCTCATTGTTGGTTTACAGTAGTGGGCCACTGCCTTGGTCTGTTTATATTTTATTTTGTTGCTTTGTTATACTGTATTGCCAACTAGCTAACTTGCTCTCAACTGCTCTCTCTCTCTCTCTCTCTCTCTCTCTCTCTCTCTCTCATAAAACGCCAAACTCTCCACATTCCGTCTGGGGCCAGAGCGGTTGTTTTATAGTAACCTCGCTTCACCAGGCTCTCTCAGAGGGGAGAGAGCGAGGGGAGAGAGCCTGGTATGCGTTACTGAGGCAGGAAGACAGAAGAAGACCCGCCCGTCTTCCGGTTGCCGGAAAACTGGGAGTGAGGTTTTTTCATCTAGGCTAGTTATATAGGCTTTGGAGATGCACCGAGATGCACGCGCAAATACCACCATGACGTCACGATGTACCAAATCTTACATTATGAAGGGCCCCCCGAAAAAAAGCAGGGTTGAACCCATAGAGGGCACTTATGCGGCTGAAAATGGTACAATGATAACAGTTTGGTCTCAAATGTGGAAATTTTGACCAGAATTCTTCACACACCACCCCCAAAGTCATATTGGTTAAAAGCTGAAAAAAAGTGTTTGGGGGGCAGTTGCGGCGACCAATCAAATGAGTTTGGGACGTGATCATCTCGGTCCATACTAGGGAAAAATGATGGTCCGGGAACGATACCAACACAGTGATATCAGGACGTGCATTCAGTGTATGTGTGTGTGTCTGTTCTAATCAAGTTCATTTGTACTTTCTTTCATGGCATGTTTGTCACAAAGAGCTTTTCAGGAAAAAGCCACACAAACAAATGGTCACAGCAGCAATTCAAGCAAAAAGAAACAAACAAATCATTATTAGATATGAGGTCATGCATGTGTTTCTATGTGCATGTGTTTGAGGGAAAAGGAGAGACCGGGGATGGAGAGAGAGACAGGGAGGGCTGGTTGAGTCTCCAGGGCTGGTGGTGTCCCTCGGTGCCTGTGGAGGTCTTGGGACTATTGTTGACTGCAGCACAATGAGATCACACTCCCACTGAAACAAAGGGTCCCTTTTACAGGATCAACAGAGCCCTCTGTAAAACCATGAGTAAAGCTTGTATTATGCTCACCCTGCCGTGAAGGGCGCGGGGGTGGAGCGAGGGGCGGGCGCGTCAAATGACGTAAATTTGTTAGCCGTGGTTGGGCGCTACCTCCGTCTGGCGCTCGCCTTGTGCATGATTTTTTTTCCGGCTCGAAGGACCAATTTGTAAGGAAGCTTAGGTGCTTGCCTTGGGTGAAGTGTGAAGTGTGCTGGATCGTATGTGAGGGCTTGCGGGCAGTGGTCGGTCAGAACCACAGAGATGTCTTTTCAGGCTATCTTTATTGAGTATCAGGCAGAAGCAGTACTGTATACGTCGTATACAGAAAGGGAAACAGGACCAACAATACAATCGTGACCTGGCTGGTTGTAAGGCAGCCAGTGACCGAGAATACAATATCATAACAGAACAACACCTTGTTATATAACCCCCCACATTTGGTGTATGACATCGTTGGTGATGTTACAACGTCCAGGGAGGTATGACATCATCGGTGACCTCATACAGTCCCGTCTGCCATCACAGTCAGTCTAGACCGTCTGACATCGCTGATGACCTCACAGGTGAACTCTGACATCATCCTTGATGATGTCACGGCGGTGTCATCATCATTACGTCGTTGGAGCCTTGGTTCGTGGGTGCCAGTTGCCCCAAGAACAGGCCTGATGGTGGGCCATTATGGGTCCCTTTTCTACATAGCCTGAAGTGATCTATCCAGAGTCATACCTTCATGTTGCTGCTGAGAACATCACGCCGACATATTTATCTATACAACTAAAGTGAATGCATCACGCACATACTCTACTGTATTCCTTGGATGACATATTTTTATAGGCTTACCCAGAAGTCCATGCAGTTCCTGCTTCTTATGAGGGAAAGCATAAATGTGTTTTTTTTTAACACGATTTTCAGGAAAACACTTCAAAAGTCATAAAAGTGGTCCTCATTTGTGAAGGTCATCTCACTGAACACAAACTTCAATGTTTTATAAACTTTTAACCACAGACCTTATTTCATGCATTTAAGTGAAATTCCAATACAAAAATCCCATTGCCTTTTACACATAAGCACCAGAACTGCTAACGTCCAGGTCTTCTGGACTCATTCCTGTGGTTCTCAAATGGGGGTCCGGGGACCCCCAGGGGTCCGTGGCATTTTGCCAGGGGGTCTGCGAAAATTTTCAGGAAAATAAAAATAAAAAGCAAATGCAAAAGCTTCATAGTCACGAAAATATTTTATGCTTCAAATCTAAAATGGTTCATGGATTACATTCTAATCTAACAAATTTATCAATTTAAAAGTCTAGCACGTTACCGTGGAAACAATTAAGCTTAGCCCAAAATCACAAATCAGAATGAGGGGGTCCCCGGTATATTTTCTATCTTGTAAGGGGTCCTTGGCTGAAAAATATTTGAGAACCTCTGGTCTATTGTATTCGAGAGAGGGCAGAAATCTCTACTAGGGCCGATATCTCCAAAACTCAGGCAACTAAAATGATCTAGATGATAAATAACACTACAGGTGAGAGGAAGAATACGGTATGAATTTTGGAATTTAGCGTGAACTGGCTCTTTAAATTGAGACCGAAGGACAACTGTGTTAAATTAGTTCATAGAGTCAAAAGACAGTGGGTCATATAGTCAGACTCTATGCTGACAGTCAGTACGTTTACATACACAGTTAAGTCAAGCTATGGTTATAGCTTGATTAGGCTATTTACTCTGACTACTGTCCTTGTCCCAGGAAATCAATTCTCCCCAAGTCTCGTTACTCCCCCCTGCCCCTACTTGTTTTCTTCTTCAAGCAGGCTTTAAGCGGGTTTAGTGCTGACAAGCTAACTTGAAATAGAGATTGTGAGTTCCCAAACTCCACATAAACCACACATGCATACACAAAGCTGCCCCTTGATAGCTCAATACAGTTGAAACTAAGATATTCCATTAAAAAAAATTTTTTTCTAGCCACAGATTTAGCTACTACATCAACAAACTTCACATTTAGCTTTAGCTAAATCGCTAACATAAGTTCCTGTTGCCAAATCTCACAAGTGTGTTGCTGAGACAGAGACCGGTCTTGAACAAGTTTAATTTCTTTCTGTCTGAAAAATGCAGTGTCAGAATATTCAGAAGAGGCAGTCTTGCTTGAAATCCCATCGTCTTTGGTGTTATACGCTCTACTTTTGAGATGCATCCTCTGTTTACGTTTTATGCGTTTTACTGCCCCTCGACTTCCGGATCAAAGCCTGGCACGGGAACTTCAGCGGATGCGCTGATCGCCTCGTCCAGTTCCAGTCCGACTGGCCTGTATACATGCAGGAGTAAATCGACTCCCAATCGCATTATCTGGGTGTGTTAGTCAGACTTTTATAACTTCGATTTCAGTCGAGCTAACATGTTTACATGCATTTCAAAAGTCCGGTTTTAGGCGGACTAATGCAATAATTCTATTTTTTTAAGTGCATGTAACCGTACTGAGTGTAAGCTGCTTTTCCAGCAAAGTGCCTTACAGAATATATAAGTGCAGACATTTTTACTATGGTGGAAATTGACCCCCTATTCCTTGCTGTGTTAGTGCCATACTCTCCCTGCTTATATACCCATTTCCCCCGAAATCCTCTATTAACTCATTGAGTGCCAGCCACTTTTGGAGAACGGACGCTCCCAGTGCCAGAGTTTCAGAGCGTTTTCAGTGATTTCTCGAGGCCCACAGAATATTGTGTGATATTACTATGTAAACACCGAACACGCACAAAGAACGAGGAGACTCTATTGTATCATCAGCAAAAAAAAGTTTATTGATACCATTTTCCGTTCTTTAGTTATCAGCCGGAGAAGATAGGTTGTTTTCAGCAAAAACAGACGTTTCAAATTAGAAGCTGAGATATTCAGCCTTTTGTGAAATGAAGCATTTCAAGCACATTCACTGACTCTGAAGCTAATATTTTCTGATGTAGTGACGTGGTGTAGTTGTGTGGTGCCCTGCGTGCCCCACCCCCCTCTCCTCCCCCTCAGCTGCAAACTCCTCCCCACACTAACACACAGCCTCACGCACCCAGCGTCTATTTTCGGAGCGCTCCGTTTTTGTGCGCCGGCTCCCAGCGCGACACCGAAAAGCCAAACCGGACTGCTGAGAATGGTTTGGCCCTTCGCCGTCGGGTGCTGCTTTTCTGGCGGCTAATCGTGTGGAGAAACTATGCAGCAGAGACAGAGGGGCTCAGTTGTGGGCGCGGATTGACTGCTGTTCGCAGCTAACGTTAGCTCCAGTCAGAGCAATCTATACGGCTCTGGCTCCAGC
The DNA here is from genome assembly GCF_964638095.1 of Poromitra crassiceps. Classification (NCBI taxonomy): domain Eukaryota; kingdom Metazoa; phylum Chordata; class Actinopteri; order Beryciformes; family Melamphaidae; genus Poromitra; species Poromitra crassiceps. The sequence goes on from NC_139624.1 coordinate 60,911,169, forward strand.
ATGAGCGGTTTCTGTTTCATCACGGCTTTTTCCTGCTGTTTTCCTGACCTTTCTCTAATCTGGAGAGCACTGTCGCCACCTAATGGGTCCGTAAAATAGGTTATACACCTTCAATAGCTACAATATTTGTACAGGAGATGCAGGAGGCTTTGATCCACGTCCCACCGTCAAAAAACGCATTTGACGCCGATCAACGTCATTGGCACTCAATGTTACTATTTACTTTGACGCCGATCGACGTCATTGGCACTCAATGAGTTAAATAGGTTCCTCCCCTGCCCCCCCCCCCCCCCCCACCTCTCTCTCTCTGTAGGCTCTTTCACACCGGCCTTGAAAGCCGAAAAATGCACGGAAAATAGGATTCGTGCCTCCGATGTGAAAGTCGTGAACGCGCGTTGGTGGATAATTGTTTTACGCCTTTTGTCCCACCACGGTAGGTAGTACTTCTATGAAATGTGTTGTATAAATAAAGTTGGCTTTCCTTGAATACAATTCATGCAACACTTCCCTGCCAGAAAGTCGGCAGATGCATGCGTTTTGATATTAAGGCGAGTCCGCCCACCATGCGAGTGGTGCTCGCCTTTCAATCCGGGAGCAGGGGATTTCACCTGAAAGTACACTGCAGGACGGGAATGTGGCCGTGCTGCTTGGCTCTGTGTGAAAGCAATTTCTGTGGCGAGGCTGCGGGCTTTGCGGGACTCCTAAACTGCTTTTTTGCCGCGATCTGTGTGTGAAAGAGCCTTGTGTCTCTCTCTGCCTCTCTCTCTTCCACTCTCTCTCTGTCTCTCTCTGTCTGTGTGTGTGTGTGTGTGTGTGTCTCTCTCTCTCTCTCTCTGGGTGCGTTCGGAAATCCAATCTGACGCTCTGCACGAAAATGAGAGTGCGGCTGTTCAAAGAGGCAGAGCGTGCTCTTTCTGTATGAATTAACGAACAGGGGCCAGTTGCACCAACTGGTCTTAACTATGCCTGGTCGTAACTCCTACGTCGGTCTTAGTTAAGACCAGTCTTTAGAGTGGATTTACGCCTGTTGCACCGTCTGGTCTTAACTACGCCGGTCGTAGCAATGTGCGTCCATGTGAATTGCCGGGGAATGCCCCCTGATTGGCCCAAAAATGTGCCTCGCGCCGTCACTGTGCCACTATGCTCTAATATACAGTCTATGGCCACTACTGTATGTGCGTCACTACACCCTCCCTCCTCCCACCCTCCCTCCTCCTGTGGAAGCTCCGGGCGATTGAGTGCCAGGCAGTCTGAATGAAATTGAATGTAACAGTCCCAATTCTATGTATTAAATTCTAAAAAACGACCCTCAACATTTGGGAAGGCTAAGCCACACAACTAGTTCGTTATAATCGCACGTCATGCTTCGAAGGCGACTTAACAACAATGAGGACGGTGAAGACTCAATCACAGCAGGTCTCCGCTGATAGACTACCACGGAGATCTCTTAGGCACAGGCACTTTACGCCTCCTCCTGACCAGGCGTAATATTTACGACCGGTCTTAGTGAGAAAAAGGTTTACGCCCTGTTGGTGCAACCGGCATAGCTGTTAGGTCGTAAAGTTATGACCGGCTTAGCTTAAGACCAGTCGTAAGACCAGTTGGTGCAACTGGCCCCAGGTCATTAGTTTGAGAAACACACGGGTCACTACTGGCTAGCAGTCAGCTAACTGCTACACATACAAACAGCTCACTCTTATCTGCTCTCAGTAGTCCAGTAAAAATAGCGTTCAACGTCTCACTAATTGCAACTCCACTTGTCTTCTCTTCCCCTGTGCTTTTTAACCATTTTAGCAGTTCATCATCTCTTGGTGTTCTGACACACCATCTCCTCAGACGGAGTGCAGAGAGTGCACTCTGCCACTCCGAGAGTGTAGCGCTCTGAATAACCGAACGCTGTATTCCAACAGCGCTCCCAATTTACGAACGTCCAGTTTGTGCCAGAGTGCGCTCTGGGCGCTCGCTGCTCGGAGTGCTATTTCCGAACGCACCCTCTCTGTCTCTCTCTCAATTCAATTCAATTCAATTCAATTCAATTCAATTCAATTCAATTCAATTCAATTCAATTCAAAGAAGCTTTATTGGCATGACCATAATGACTTACAGTGTTGCCAAAGCTAGTACAAGTACTACAAATGGGAAAATACAGTTTTAAACATACAATAAAAACATACAATACTGTAACTTTAGAGTTCAACAGCAACCTATCTCTCTCTCTCTGTATGTGTGTGTCTCCCTCTGTCTCTCTTTGTGTTAGTGCCATACTCTCTCCCTGCTTATATACCCATTTCCCCCCGAAATCCTCTGTTAAACAAGTTCCTCCCCTGCCCCCCCTCTCTCTCTCTGTCTGTCTCTCTCTGTGTGTTAGTGCCATACTCTCCCTGCTTATATAGCCATTTCCCCCCGAAATCCCATAGAACGCATACGAAAACAAGTGTACAAAGTGTGATGCCTTCCTCTCTCTCTGCTCTCTTGCCCCTGCCTGCCTGCCTCAGGTGTACATCAGCACAAAGATCTTACCTAATGGCCCATTTCCACTGCTGGTATCAACGCGGCCCCGCACAGCTCGTCTCGCTTTTTTGTCTCATTCCACCGATCAAAAACGTGGACAGCCCGGATTGAGTCGGGGTTGAATCGTGCTGCTTTTGGTCCCTGCTCTGTTGAGGTTCTAGGGCTGTGGACCCGGTACCATACGGTGACGTGAAAACACTGCAGACGACTGATTGGTCAGGCAGAATCGTGTTTACTGTAGGCATCTACTGTCAATGCTGGAAACCAGTTTAGTGGGGCTTACCTTCTCTTCTGTTATTTCCAGAAGTTATTTATTTTGTGTTGCTGCCTTCGGCTCTGGTGAAATAAAATCGATCTCCTTGCTCAGCTTTAACATGCGGTGGTTTTCAATTGTTTTGAGAGAGAAAAAAGTCCGCTCCTCGGGAAGCCCTTTGTAGTTGGCTCCGCTAGGCCGCAGGCGAAGCCGCGGTCTTGCCTGTTGAGTTGCCGCTGGGGTTCTCCCCGTAGCGCCTCTCCCGTCCCCGTGCAACGCATGCATGTGAGTTTGAGTAACAACAAAGTGATATCCATTCTCCTAGCCGATTGTCACATTTGCCCATGTACACTGTAGGTAATTTAGAGACACCAGTATTTCATAATCAGTTTAAAAGTTCCGTGTATGGATTTAATTTTAACGTTATACTTATAGCATACTTCGGCTATGGGCGGAGGGCAGATATGCGGTCGCTATGACGACCAGGTGTGGGCGGAGGCAAGTAAACTTGCTATGGAAACAGAGTCTATATCAAGTAGAGCCGAGTAATACCAGATCGAGTAGAGCTGTACCGTGCTGTTATATGTGGTGGAAATGAGCCATATCTCTCCTGATTGACGGCCTCAGCTCAGACTGTCACAACCTCTCTCTCGCTCTCTCTTTATCCCTCTCTCTCTCTCTTTATCCCTCTCTCTCCATCTCTCTCTCTCTCTCTCTCTCTCCATCTCTCTCTCCCATGTCTCTGTGTTATAGTCTATACAGCAGAAAACATATCAATCAGCTTTAAAAACTCTTAGGAGCTTTCCAGACGACATTGCTTAATGTGCAACGTAATCTGGGTCATGTGTCAGATTCAATTGTTTGGTCGTAGCGAGCCTGTTTTTTTGTGTTTTGTTAATGCAGTGAGTAATATTTGTAGATGATGACGTGTCCTTTGCAATACATTTACATTGGATAAAGCTTTGCTGTAATTATGCCCATGGGAGCTGAAGCAATTTCTTCAAACTTGACTTTTTGGAGAGAAACCAAGTAACAGAATAGAAGCATTGCCATAAGTCATCTAGAAAGAAAGAAATGATGTGGTCTGATTTCAATCAGGAGAGACTAGAGACCAAAGAATGAATAAAGTGATATTTATTACAATAAAGTGAATGATGCATTACAGAAAGAATGATGAGAATAAAGTATTGTTATTACCGTAGTCTTTGGTGGTTAGTAGGGATGGGGGAGAGTACTCGGGTACTCGAGTACTCGTTTGTAACGAGAGTACTCGAGTACCGTTTCCGCTGTCCGGGTACTCGCCCCACCCCCCTCCCCTATAAAAATGGCCGATCTAACGTTAACAGCGTCTGGCGAATCGCCAGCAACACAGACGTCCATGTATATTAACGCAATCTATATTCAGCAGATGTAAAATAAACAAGATTTGATTGCAGTTGTTTTCCGTTCATGGCCAATTTATATATAGATGTGCAAGCAAAGATGTTAACGTTAGATGTTTTTTACTCGGACGGACCACTTTGACTAACGGACCCCTGACAGTAACTTTGTTTACCATAGCCAAACGTTCCGTGTTTCACCACGGGCGGGGACCATCACTCGGATGTTGTTGGTGGTTTTTGCGGTTAACGTTAGCGAACATTATTACTGTTTGCAGTTATCATGTTTGCAGTTATCACTTTTTGGCAGAACACCAGAGTTTTTAATAAGTGGATTTACTTAACAGTGATCAAGAAGCAGTATGGAATGATTACCGACATGTATTGGGAATTACTTTTACTGAGGTAGGCTAACGGCTAACACCGGATCACCTTATCACAGTCAATCTGTAAAAACTAAAAAGTGCACCAGGCAGCGCTTTTTCCATGCAAAATTGGTAATGTGTGTGAAGTTGCTGTGAACAGCCCCATACAAAGCAGATCACCCCTGCTCTCATCACAGGCATTTGGCGAATGCTAATGGTAACTGCTTAACATAGCCAAACTTAGGATCTTTCATGTGTGTGTGTCGTTCCCCCGGGGGGGGGGGGGAGTACTCGAGTACTCTTTCATAACAGAAGGAGAGTACTCGAGTATTTAAATCCCTTACAATGCCCATCCCTAGTGGTTAGACACCGCAGGGAGATCTTGAGAGAGCTGCACCAGCCCAGATCAGCATCCAGATATATCCCCCTGCAGTGTCTAGATCAGTGGTTCTCAACTGGTGTAGCCTCAGGACCCACTATTTTCCTTGTCATGAAGTCGCGACCCAAATTTCAGATTTTTTTTTAAACCACTCAAATGTATTGCACAAAAAATAACGCATTAATTTAATACACAATGCCTTCATGCACTGTTATAAACCTCAAATTAACAAAAAAGTGCAACAGAAGTGCAACTAGGGCTAAAAACCAATTGAAATAAGGCAGACTTGAATTACAGGCCTATATGTTTTTAAATGTAAACAAGTCAAACTGGTCATGCTCAGAAAGTCTTATTTGATCTCTATGAAATATGAAATAAAAGGCAGACTTATCTTGAATTACATGCCTATATGTTTTTAAACAAGTTAATAATAATAATAATAATAATAAAACAAGTTAACCTGGTCATGCTAATCCAGTTTCAATAGTATGAATTTAACTAATATGAAATAAAAAGGAATCACAGGCAGGCTATATGCTTTTTAGTTAAACTGGTCATAACTTTTAATTAAACTGGGGCCATGCTAATCCAGTTTCAATCATCTGAATTGAACTAAAATTAAATATGAAATGAAAAGGCAGACTTCTCTTGAATTACAGGCAGAGCATATGCTTCAGCTTGTTAACACATTCACTGCCAGCCATTTTTCAATACTGTAGTTAGCTTCTGCCAGAGGGTTTTTTTGAGGATTCTGGCTCATCTTTCAAGAGCCGAGGATTCGTTTCTGTTAGGATTTTGTGAACACACTATGGGCCCTATTCTCCCACAGGCCTTCGGCGCTAAAACGGGCCTTAAACGCAAAAAAACGTGCCTTGCGCCTGTTTTGGGACGATATCAATATGGCTTTACGCTGCCAAATGCGCTTTAGGCCGAATGGGCGTGGCGCAGTCCCAGAATGGGCCAAAGTGGGCGTGTCGGCGCTAAATACCGGCGTACTGCTATCTTCCGAGCTGGCGTACATTTAGCGCTTTGCGCCTTTGAAAAGCAGGCCTATTCAGTGCGCCAGTGTCAAGGAGTGCTCTTCTGCCTCTCCCCTGTCACCCTTCTCTGTCTCTCTCTGAAACCAGGCCTATTCAGTGCGCCAGTGCTCTTCTGCCTCTTCTCTGTCACCCTTCTCTCTCTCTCTCTGACTCCCTCGCTCAGACAGACACAACACATAGCAGCACCCAGCTTCCCATAGGAAATAGCAGTTGTAAGTTTACTGCCTGTGAATGTCCCTGTCCCAGCATGCAATTGGGTCCTCCATTTCGCTACTAAATAGCAACCAAATGAGCCGAAATAGATATAAAAGGTAGATCTAAAATAATGTGTAATGGTAAGACAACCTGCAATTGTAGAACATTTCAATATTGGACCAAATAAAACATCGAAATGAAACACCACCCTATGTGAAACATATATGTCCTCTTGAGCCTATATATACCCTGTGTGGATTTAACGTGATTTAGACAAGTGACAGCGGAACGCGCTTCGGAAGCTTCTACTGTCATCTGCTATAGCTACTGTGATGTCCGCTCCAATAACTTGGCCCTACTCCACATTTAGTTTTACAATAAAAACACATTTATGCAATGACTTTACATAATGTAGGCTATATTTATGTGCATCATCCTTCCTGCAGCAGGCGAGAGAAAATGATATCTTTCTGGACAAACTTTCACCAATCTAATAGGCTATATTTTTCTAGCTGATGCATTTAGAACATTATTTTCACTTTGATCTTGCTATAGTGTAGCGTATTTACATGCTTGCAGTATTGAAACTGCAGTTAGATTGGTTTGAGAAGCATAATAATATGGAATAATAGCCTATAATGCAGACAGACAGACTGGATGAAGGGGGGGGGGGGGGGGGGCAGAGCGTTTGGCTTTCGTCTGGTTTTGCGGGATCACTGGAATTGGAGCTAAAAAGGCAAGCGTGCGATTCGTTTATTGCAGTTATCCAATGAGCATGATGGTGCATAATTTTAGCTTAAAAGGCGTGGTTGTAATGCTTTAGGCTGCGTGTAGCGCCAGCACGACGATATCAAGTGCGCTGGTCCACGCCCACTGATTTGGGCTGCGCCAGGCGCTCGGCCTAGAAACAGCGCCGATGCAACGATAGGGACCCATATCTCAAAAGAACTAATAGAATGTGTGCTTTCTCTGTCTAAAAGAGTTAGTTTGTAGAGTTAGTAGTTATGTAAGCATTAGCAGTTGAATACAGCATGGTTTCAGCGTCTGAAAATTTATTCTGAGATAAACGGCTTTTTGTGAAATTCGATAGAACAGTCACTTTAACCATTCATTTTTGGCATCAGTAAGACGTCAGACATCTAAACAATAGTTTTGAACAGTAATTTCCTCCATAACAGCAGGAAACACCCCTCTCCTTCAAACTCCTCCCTCCGTGTGTGTTCTTCTTGGCTGCAGCGGGCATGTCACAAGCTCGTTTCTGTTGCTGCTGTAACCTCGCGTCACCAGGCTCACTGCTTTGCTGCTGCTGTGCCTGTCTGCTGGCGGCCGCTGGGCAAGTGTGGATGGGCTCGCTCGTTTCTTGGGGTTCTGAGAGCTTTGATGAAGCTTTTGCGATTCTGGTCTTATTTATGCTGCGTGTTTCAAAGTGTGTTCCACCCGTAATCTATTATGCAAATTTGCAAAACCCCACGGCCAGCTCCCAAGCGCGAAAGCGTTTTCGCCAATCCATTTTCATGAGAATGGCTTCCTCACACTGCTTTTTGCTTGCCTTCCTCTAGAATGGAGAGCACTGTCGCCACTTAGTGGGTCGGTGGAATGGGTTGTACACGTTCGGTAGCTCCAATATTTTTATAGGAGACGTGGGGGGCATTGATCCACGTAGCACCGTCAAATTTTTTTTTTTTTTTTTTGACGTCTCAACTCGTCATTGGCAGTCAACCGTTGGATTTTTTTTGACGAGTCAACTCGCCATTGGCAGTGAACGTGTTAAACAAGTACAACTGGTCAGGATAATCCAGTTTCAATAATCTGAATTTAACTCAAATGAAATATGGAAAAAAAAAAAAAAAAAAAATTGGGCCAATGTCCGCGACCCAATCAAAACGGCCCCGCGACCCACCTTTGGGTCGCGACCCACCAGTTGAGAAACGCTGGTCTAGATACTGGTGGTGCTGGTGATCTCCTTCTGAGACTCATGATGAGACTCTTCCGACTGAAGAATCGGATAGGTCTGCGATGACTGGGAGGAGAAGGGGAGGAGGAGGGTGCGAGCCTGACAGCAGCGGTGATTGAGAGGCTGAATGAGACAGAAACAAGCATATTTAAGGAACCCGTCTCCAAGCAATTGGCTTACGACTGGGTTGAGGAGCAATGTGATAGGCTTACACTGGAGGTGTGTAGGGTGAGAGGTGATGAGAGCAGTGAGGTGACACTATGCAATTGGTTAACAGAGACTGGGCGGCAACCAGTTGATTGTTCATTGAAACCCGGAAATTGACAGCTTATTATGATCTTGTGAGTAGATTGAAGAGTGGAGATATAAAGTGAATTAAGGAAGTGTAAATTGATATTATAGTCTTCCTGGCTTGAACTTATGTTAAGAACTACATTTGTAGCATATTCCTCTTGGTTAATCAGGTCATTTATACGTTTTAATAGAATACATCTTGAAACAATTCCATAAATGATATGAGTGAAAAGTTTGACAGCATTTCAGCCCCAGCTCTTCTCTGACTGCATTTAGTCTGATCAGTGAAACACATTCATTACATTTAGGAGCCCCTAAGGACCTGGCTGCATGAACAACCCAACTGAGATTTACTCATCTATTGTGTTGCTGTGTGTGTGTGTGTGTGTGTGTGTGTGTGTGTGTGTGTGTGTGTGTGTGTGTGTGCGTGCGCGTGCGTGCGTGCTTGTGTGTGTCTTTCAGGAATATCCATCCACCCTTTGACCTCTTCACTGAAAATAAACAGCCATAACTCCCCTTAGACAAGCACAGTCATTCACTTCTTCCCAGGGCAGTGCACGCGCACACACACACACACACACACACACACACACACACACAGACAGACAGACGTGCGCACGCATGTCACCATGTATTTAAAGACCCAGGAGCCCCATAGTAAATAGTAGCTACTCTGTCAAGAGGCACCGGGTGTGTGTGTGTGTGTGTGTGTGTGTGTGTGTGTGTGTGTGTGTGTGTGTGTGTGTGTGTGTGTGCGTGCGTGCGTGCGCGCGTGCGTGAGTGAGTGAGTGAGGTGGGGGATCTTGTTTCAATTAACGTATAGTCCTACAGTTCAGCATTTGTGGTTTGGGAGTGGATTTGCATATCTATAACATTTTAGTAATTTAGCTGTTAGTCCGAGCTTCTGACAATTCTTCTCAATAAGTTATAGAGGAAGAAGAAGGAGGAGGAGGAGGAGGAGGAGGAGAAGGAGGAGAAGAAGAAGAAGAAGAAGAAGAAGAAGAAGAAGAAGAAGAAGAAGAAGAAGAGGAAACAGAAACCGGATGGACAAACCCCGTCTTTATTTCGTCACAGACGACACACCACGCAAGCACACACGGCAGCCAATACACATGTGCAATTGGAGGCGCCGTGAAATTTCTCCGCATTTGTAGTAAGATAAGAAGAAGAATTAAGGGGAAAATTACAGCAATTAGAGGGATGTATCTGAAATGATTAGATATAAGGAAGTTTTGTGAAAGATACAGTACATTACTTGCATCCATTGTTTTCTCCTCCTTGTTAATATTCTACCTTTGAAGAAAAGGTATTCAGTCGGGATACACGTGTCAGTAGCAGTTGTATGAAAGCCATTGAGATTCTTTACTGATATGATACACCCCAGCTGTGCTTTGTGCTTCTTGCATCACCACGGAACCATAATCACAGTCAAAAAACGTCCTCTTCGTTTTTTATTGCTATGGTGAATCAACATCCTGTCTGTGTCCATAGTTACTGAATGGGAATAGTTTAAAAAGACTTGTATTTTATGTGTGTGTAGTTACTGAATGGGAATAGTTTAAAAAGACTTGTATTTTATGTGTGTGTAGTAGGCGGTTTGTTTGCTGTACTGAAGTCATAGGGTTAGATCACTTATGGAAGATAAGCATGACTGTGTGTGTGTGTGTGTGTGTTTTGAGCCAATGAGCAATGTTGACATAATTACATCAGTGGGACATGGCAGGGGTATGTTGGAAATGGGGAAAATGTGTGTGTGTGTGTGTGCGCACGCCCGCGCGTGTGTGTGTGCGTGTGTGTGTGTGTGTCTGTGTGTTTTTTTTAGATTATTTTTGGGTCATTTTTGCCTTTATTTGGATAGGTCAGTAGGCAGACAGGAAGGGTGGGGCGAGAGAGAGGGGACGACATGCGGCAAAATACCTCGAGTTGGATTCGAACCCGCGTTGGCCGCGCGAAAGACCAAGCCTCCGTCATACATGTGCTACCAGGTGAGCCACCAGGAAGCACGCCCCCAAACTCATTTGATTGGTCGCTGCAACTGCTTCTTCCTGAAAACTTCAGCTTCAGTTCAACAAAACAAGACCATTCATTTATATTTGCATGTGTTTTGCAATCAAAATTTAGTTTTTATAACCTTGGAGGAGATGATTTAAGAACCGCAGAGAAAATAGTCCCCTCGCTCAGACCGCAACATGGGACATGATGCACACGTGTTCAGAGGGCAGTTTTGTTACGGGATTCTGCCTCAGCTCGCCCCCGCTCAGCTTGCAGAGGCACGCGCGTCACAATGGCTCAGAGCCGGCTTCTGTCAGGTGAGGGAAATCTCCGAAACCAAAATCAAAATTGTAAATAAGAGATAAACTGAGCACACAGGGGTGATTTAAATACTTACTTTTTTTTTTTTTTTTTTTTATACTTTTATTTTTACATCATTTTTGCAAAGACATGTAACATGTAACAGGAGGTCAGGAGAGTTCACAACATACACGGCACATCACTTTGTACAATACATTTTGACAAAAAGAAAAAAGTAAATGTAAAACGGGGTACTAGCAAGAGTCATTTCACTTAACAGGCTTGTCCAACGTCTGGCCCAGGGGCCGGCAGGACGTCCCTGGCAACCTTTGTCTTAGAACAGTCCACAGACAGGCTCCAGGCAGAAACAGTGAAGAGGCTGATATTCCACATCGTCCGTTCTGTCCCCCACTCAAGAGGGCCCAGACATCTCCGCTCTATGAGTTAGGAAAACTGTCCATTTGTACCAGAGTGATTCCCCTTTTTCTTTTTGTAACCTCAGACTAAAAGTTAGTTGCTCCATTCTGTGCAGTTGTTCTACAATGTTTATAAACATATCCACCGGGGGGCGGTGCTTCTGAAGCCAGCATTTCGTGATGGCCTTCTTGCTAGCTGCCAGAAATATCTTCAGGAGATATAGATCATTTCTTTCGGTATCCTCAGAAACTAGTCCGAGGTATAAGGTGGGAAAAGAAAAGCAAACATCATAGCCCAACGTGTCAGAGATTATCCTCAACACCTCCTTCCAGAATAGCCCAATGTCAAGACAAGACCAAAATATGTGGGCATGGTCCACCATTATTGCCCCACATCTCCAACAGGGCAGTGGAGTCCCCATTTGTCTAGATTTCTGTTTTGGAGTGATAAAAAAGCGAATTATATTCTTCCAACAAAAGTCTCTCCATGTTAAAGAGTTTGTGGAAGTGGTTTGAATTTCCCAGACATTGCTCCACATGATTTCTGTTATATCTGTTTGCATTTCCCTTTCCCACCTTTGCTTTATGTACTCTGTAGAGTGTTTATTCAGGGACCGAATACCATGATATAATTTACTTATGATACCCTTACTACTCGCTGAGTTATAAGCATCCATGAATACTCTGGTTATCATTGACACTTCCCCGGTGTTTGCATCTTTAATGTTAGTCCAGAAGTAACTGCGAAGCTGAAGGTATCTAAAAAAGTCTGATTTGGGGTCTAAGTCATATTTCTGGTACAGGTTTTGGAAACTATCTATTTCCCCGTTCACCACTATTCCACAGAGGGCTGTTATTCCATGTTGAGACCATCTTTTGTATCTGGAGTCCATAGAGGCTGGTGCAAAACCCGGGTCGTACGCTGGCCAGCTGAGTAACTTAATCTCTCTTTGAATCCGAAATCTCTTGACCACTTGCCTCCACACTTTAAGTGAGAGGTTAACCCATGGGTTTGAAGCCAGTGTCATTTCCCCTATCGTGTTAGGGTGGCCGAGTAGTGATTGAATTGGAGTCTCTACTAGAGAGGTTTCAATGTTTTTCCATTTTGCCACATATGTGGGATTGCACCAGCCTACTAAGGGTCTCAGCTGGGCTGATAGATAGTAGTCCATCAAACATGGAAGGGCAAGCCCCCCCCTCTCCTTTGGTAGTTGAAGTGTCGTATATTTCACCCTAGGTTTCTTATTGTTCCAAATAAAACGTGATATACCGTATGTCTGTTCCATTCTCTAAATTGTTTGGGGGAAATCTCCACTGGAAGAGCCAGAAATAAGTATAGTAGACGTGGTAGGATATTCATCTTCACCATTCTAATTCTGTTACCAAGTTCAAGTGGGAGGTGGTCCCATCTGTTGAGGTCATCATATATTTTTTTATTAATATAATTATAGTTAATGTCGTTTAGTGATGATAGTTCTTTTGGTATAAGTACACCTAAATATTTTATATGTGGGGAGTGCCAATTAAAATTATATCTATCTTTAAGTTCTTGTGTGGGGGTATAATTAAATAATAGGGCCTGTGTTTTATGCATGTTAATGACATACCCAGAGTATTGTCCATATGCTTTCAGAATGTTCATCAGCAGTGGTACACTGGGGCCAGGTTCCCTGACTGTGATCAATACGTCGTCCGCATACAGAGATATTTTATATTCTTTGCCATTTATGTAGATACCTTCTAAGGTTGATTCCTGCCTGATTAATTGGGCCAGCGGTTCTATAAAAAAATTGAAGAGGAGGGGACTAGCCGGACAACCCTGTCTGCAGCCCCTTTGTATGTTTATAGGGTTTGATAGGCTACCATTGACCTTGATCCGTGCTGTCGGGGACGTGTAGAGTGCTTGTATTGAGAGTATGAATTCCTTACTAAATCTTAATCTGTTCATAACTAAAAATAAAAATTCCCACCCAACAGAATCAAAAGCCTTTTCCACATCTAGACTAAGCAAAATTGAGCATGTTTTGTCTTTCTTAATTTGGTGAATAGTGTGGAGGGTTCTCTGGATGTTATCATGTGTCTGCCGATCTCTTATAAAACCTGTCTGGTCTTCGTCTATTAAGAGAGGCATCACCGCCTCCATCCGTTTAGTTAGTATGGAGGCATAGAGTTTGCAGTCAGTGTTAAGAACACTGATAGGTCTATACCCTGAACAGTCAGTCCTGTCTTTCCCCTCCTTTGGAATGACCGATATAAAAGCCTCCCTCCAGGACGGAGGTGCAGTACCTTCTTTCAAAACATGATTAAAACAGGTGTCTAATAGGGGGAGTAGTTTGTTTCTCATGGCCCTGTACCACTCGGGGGGGGAAGCCATCAGTGCCTGGCGATTTATTAGAGTTAAGGTTTGAAATTGCCCTATCAATTTCTTCTAAGGTGATTCTGGAGGTTAATACTTTATTGTGTTCTTCACCAATTGAAGGAAGATCTAATGAGTCTAAAAAATTTTCAATTGTGTGTCGGTCAGTTTTGTCTACTCGTGTGTAAAGGGATTTATAGTAGTTTTCAAAGGCTTTCTGAATGCCCTCACATGTACTGGTCATTTTATTGGTATGGGGCTCTTTGATTTTATGAATTGTTCTATCTGCTTCTTGTTTTCGAAGTCTCCAAGCCAGTAGTTTCGCAGCCTTCGGGCCTGCTTCGTAAAACCTCTGTTTCATGAATCTTAATTTCTTCTCTATTTCTTCACTAAGTATTTTATCAATTTCCTGTCTGATTGGTTTCATTTGAGATAGAATGGAGGGGTCCTTACTTTTACTGTGAGTCTGTTCCAAGTTTCTAAGTTGTTTTTGTAGGTCGAGTAGCTTCATGTTTTTAAGTTTCTTAAGGAGTGAAGTCCTAGCTATAATGGATCCTCTGAGGACTGCCTTAGCCGCATCCCAAAGTATGATTGGGTCGACATCACCCGTATCGTTTTCGGTCATATATAAATCTAGGCGTGTGGACATTTCAGCTATGAACGCTTGGTTGTTTAACATGCCAGCGTTTAACCTCCATATTGTGTTTTTCTGTTTATATTCTAATTCTATCGATAGGTACACCCCCGAGTGGTCTGAGACGTCCCTCTGACCTATTTTACAGTTCTTTACTCTGTGCATGTCTCTATTGTACATAAAGAAATAATCGATTCTAGAGTAGGCATTATGCCTGTTTGAGTAGAAGGTGTAATCTAGTTCTGATTTATGTGTGTCTCGCCACACATCTATTAACCCTAGATCCTGAAGCATTCTGATGACTCGTCTCTCTACAGGGCTCCTGTTTCTAGTCTGAGTAGTTGTATCTTGTCTAGGATGGAGGAGCAAGTTGAAATCTCCTGCGCAGATAAGGACACCATAAGTCTCCGAGGCTATCAAATCAAACACCTTTAAAAAAAAATCTACATCAGTTACAGGGGGGGGTACATACACATTCAATAGGGTAACCTCCTTATTTTCTAATTTACCCTTGACAAGAACAAATCTGCCATCTTTATCTTTTATTTCTGAGATGAGTTCAAACTTAAGAGAATTTGAAATAAGAATGGCCACTCCCCTCTTTTTGCCATTTTTGTAAGAAGAAAAAAAAGTATTTTTGTAACCCAGTTTTTTTAGTTTTTCATGCTCAGATCGAGACAGATGTGATTCCTGCCAAAAAGCAATGTCTACCTTCTCTCTTTTCATTTTTGCTATTATTTTGCTCCTCTTAATTGGGTTGTTTAGCCCGTTTACATTCAAAGAAAGTATGTTATAGTACAAACCATGCATTCAGTCCACTCCAAGAACATTGTGTTGACATCCAACTCCTGACCTCAAGAAAAAAATAAAACACACACACAAGTATTACACAGAAACTGCAGGAACTACAGTGAACACTAACAGGGTTGACTCCCATCACAAAGGGTAGAATACACCTTTGGTAGTAAGGGGAACAGGCCACTGGGTGGGGCTAAATACTTACTTTGACCGACTAATTTTTTTTTTCAACTTACAAAAGTGTCATATTAACCCTTAACGGGGGTATAGAGCTCAAACAGCTCTCTTGATACCACTGTTGAAACTATGGCGCATTGATATGAATGGTGAACAGACCATTTGGCTGAACGACTTTACCAACTGTACATTATCACTTTTTAATGGACACCCTGCAGCCAATCAGAATCGAGTATTCACCCAGACCATGGTATAAGGAAAGTTAATCACTTCTAAGTTGGCCCATGACCTACTTGTCTACAAAGTTTTGTGCTGTTACGTGAATCCAAGGACGTGGGAAGTGGGGGTGCTGAGGGTGCTACAGTATGTGCTGGAAGTATTGCACGTTTACAAAAAAAAAAAAAAAAAAAAGTTTTAAAGTTTCATTTAATTTTTGTTGGTTATGTTCATATTCTAACAATATTTTGACTTCAGTAAGTGGCTAATAATGGATCTTAAGTAGTTAAATTATTCCTATTTTACTTCCTGTCGAAAAACAAGGCGAGACATTGACAGTGAATGAGGAGTGAGAGGACAGAGCAGAGAGCACAGCACACGCACACACTTAACTGTGATGATCATGGCATCAAAAAAAGGCAAAGCAGAAAAGCCGAATTTCGGATTTCTTTGTGAAGCCGCCACCGGCAGCCCGCAGCAGCAAAAGGGTGAAACTTTCAACCAATGCGACTGCAAGTTGTAGCAGTGCTGTTACCCCGCTAGCCGAGGCCGGGCGCTTAGCTGATGCTCCCGAGCAAAAGAACACATTTGGAGTACTATCAGCATAAGGTAAGACACATTTTTTCATTCACTGCCGCCGCAGTCTACTGTATGTCTAAATGCACATGAGCTGTCTATATATAGCCTTCCTGCTGCACTGGGTAACCATGCGTAAAGACGAGCGCGTCTTTACGCATGGTTACACACCGCAGCAGTGACGCCATGTAAACAAACCACATATCAGTTGTGCGCTCTCCTGGTGGCATATAGTCAGTTAACTGTTAGTTTGGTGATCAGATGACCTTGCTTTGCTTGTGAATTCTATGTCAGTGGTTGATGCTCTTATCAAGATATGTGAACTGTGTGTAAAGGCGCACGGTTACATCAGCTGCTTTGCGAGTATAGTGTCGTGGTCGCTGTGTGGACGTTGTTTTATTTCAAGTAAATCTGGTTGTTTTATGAGCCAGTGCTTTACTGTCAATGCCAGTGCCCGTGCTGCTGTTGACCTGTGTGTGTGTGTGTGTGTGTGTGTGTGTGTGTGTGTGTCTGTGTGTAGCCTGCTTTTGATTTGCGAGTACACGACAGCATCTGGGGGTGGGGGGGGGGGGGGGGGTGGTTGGACCGTCAGCTCCGCAGCACCCACCACTTAAAACTACTTCCCACGGCTATGCGTGAATCTGTGTGGAAGTTACTGTAAGCGCCTTTTTGTGATTGGCCACACCCATTAGCCTACAGCGCTCCCTTTTGGCTAGTGGGCATGTTCGTCCTTGGCCCATTACCAACCTTTCTGCCATGTTTTGTGGTGTGTTACGTGAATCCATTCGGAAGTTAGGTGACTTTTTATGATTGAACGCGGCTATTAGCTACCCCCTCTTGGCTAATGGGCATGTAAAGTTAATCAATTCTAAGTTGGCCCATGACCAACCTTTCTGCCAAGTTTTGTGCAAACTGGTCATAACCTTTTGAGATATCCTGCTGACAGACAGACAGACAGACAGACAGACAGACAGACAGACAGACAGGGGCAAACACATAACCTCCAGCCAACTGCATGGCAGAGGTAATGATGTAGGGTACACGCTGCTGTCAGTGCTAACCAGACTAGCAACCTGCAGGCCTTTCAGAGGTCAGGCTCAGCAGCTGCAGGCCTTTCAAATACTCCTAAAACAAACAAAGATCAGTCCGTTGCTGTTGCTGATAAGACATGAGGTGAAATTTAGTTTTGAGTCCAGCCTCGAAGCAAAATGCAGCAATGCGGACACACACACGCGCACACACACACACACACACACACACACACACACGCACAGGGGGAAGGAAGTGTGTGTGTGTGCGTGTGCGCGCGCGTGCATGTATGTGTGTGTGTGTGGTGTGCGTGTGCGTGTGTGTATGTGCGTGTGTGCGTGCGTGCATGTATGTGTGTGTGCGTTGTGGATGGTGAGGAAGGCTGAGCCATAAAAGACAGGAAACTGCTGAGAGGAATGTCCTGTGATGTCACACATAGTGGAGGCCTGAAACCTTATAAGCCTGAGGGGATTTTTTTACTCCGCTTTTCTGAGGAAAAACATTTGAGAAAGAGAGAGAGAATATGTTTGAACTGTCACTCTTCCAATCAAGACGCTTTCCATCTTTTTCATTATACCCAGTGCTTCATTTGTAAATGATGAGATCCTGGAATATCAGGGGTGCGGTGTTCCCCTGAGTCTGTGTGCAGGGAAGAGCTTCTGGAACACATCAAGACAACAAGCGCATTGGATGCATGGCGGTGCTCTGTGCAGCCATATAGCTTACTGTAGAACTAACAGCCTAAAACAATAACCGACTAGACGGTTTTAACTTGACAACATAAACATTCTAAATTGCACCTACTGTAGCTTGCTTCCTGTTGCAATGTTTGCTAATACAATAGCTGACAGGAAATAAATTAGGTTTCAAATTGTTCCCTAGCAACAAAATTCCACGAAAACTGTCTATATGACTACTGGGGACCTATAACAATATTTGATTATGGCCGTAGTGTCGTAACCAGCCGTAGATACACATCTAACATCTGGACCACAACTCTTGATGGTACAAACAAACAAAACAAACAAAAGTGGTAAGGGCTGCCCCTAAGACCAAAAAAAGCACGAAAAACATGAATTGACCAACCACAGACCTCCTTATTTGCACATTTTGAAATGCACGCAGACAGCCGGCCTTCAATTACAGCCCAGCCAATCAGAGGCTTGCTGACTTGTGATTCAGACCCTCCGTTGCTGGAATTGATGATGTAAGACCGTGGGTCGGACTCGGTCTGACCACGTGAGGCTATAGCATACGCTACATAATGCCCATTTTTTTACAAAGCTGCCCTTCAAGTAGTAGACTAAAGATATAACTGCACTGTGCACAACATATACATGCCCATTGGTTACTAGGAGCCATCCTAATCATACATAAAGCAAACTGCAACGGCTTCAATCATTAGCAGAGAAAAGCTGGTTGGAGTTAGGCATCAATATTCAATACAAATACATTCATAGGAAACAATGTCAGTGAATAATGCAATAAAACATGTGGTTGGTGCAGCTAGAAGTCGTCCTAAGTGCGACAATGTCTTTCACCTCAACCAATTCTCATGTTATTAGCCTACCAATTATTTCTGGAGACTCAACATAACATGTGCAATTGGCCCAGTGGGACTTAAAAATGTTTCGTAGTCATCTATCAAAAATTCAAATATGAATTTTGATTGTCCCAGCAGAGACCTAATAGATTATAGAATATGCTAACACATTTACAAACTAAACAAATCTACCTTGTCTAATTTTCCAAAATAATCCACACAGCAGACATATGACAGCAAATTCAACTTTTAGCCGTGACGCTGTCTGAAGTTGACCATAACACACTCTGCAGAGCAGCTCACTCATGTGTGGAGTGGTTACTATTTTCAAGATTTCAAGATTTTCAAGATTAATTTTAATAGCCATAGTGAGTAATAATCATATTAGAAACGAGGGGGCATCTGGGGGGGGGGGGGTAGGGGGTAGGGGGGGACCACACAAGTCTTGAGTTGTGGGGTCTTTTGGGTCTCATTGTAGAGGTGGATGGAGGTTGGGTAGAAGCGAAGCTCCCTATGACAAGAGGTTGTTGTTATGCGCTTGTTGGTACTTTCTAATAGGACATAACCTGTCTTTAATGAGACAGTTAGGTGTTTGGAAAGGAGGCCAAAGGAAAGAAGAGTCAACTGTTGGGAGTATTACATGGCAGACAAAACAATTGGTACCAGAATGCAGGTGGTCCAAAACCGCTAGGTGCCGGGTCCTGTTCCCACATGATCCAACACAAAGTAATGTAAGCACAAAGCGCACCTCAGCCCCTGGGGCACAACTCCAAAACACAAACACACATTTATATATACACACACACACACGCACGCATGCACACACACACACACACACACACACACACACACACACACACACACACTGTGGAGTCTCGTCAGCCTACCCCCTGACAGGTGAGAGCAGGAGGACAGCCAGCCACCACAGTGACGTCAGAGCAGGGGGATCCCAACAGAAACGCTGTCTGGGACGCGTCATCACTGATAGGTACTTCCCCAATTATGTCCTGAATCAGTGGGACCGCTAGCAGCCGGGCGCTGTTAGGAACAGAGCGCCCGGCTGGAACAGATCCCCAATCAGTGGCCCTAGAAAAACAGACGCCGCTCTGAAGCTCACTGTGTGGCCGGTTTTCCTCCAGGTGGAAGCGCTCCTTGCTGTCGGGCGGTAAGTCAGATTTCCACTCCTCTCCCTAAACATTCTCGTGTCATAAAATGATGTTGCCTGACAGACCCTCTCTCCTCTCGTCCACAGGCACGTTACGGGAGCACTTAAACGAGGAACGGAGCCCTGGCTACGTGGTGGGGAGCAAACCCCCTCACTGGCCCCAGGCTAACCCAGCCTACTTTAGTTATATATATTTCATGGACATACCCCGATAAGGGAAGAGTTTTCATTTTGGTGAATAAAACAACGCTTCGGCGTTTAAAACTGTTTTATGTGTCTTGGATTGAATCAGAGGTGCCACAAGTGGTGGAGAATGCAGGCACTCTGATTCAACGCCAACCGCACGCACCATGGAGCAAGCACAGGCTCTGGTGGCCCTAATCCAAAGCCAAACTGACCTACAGCAGGCAGTACACGAACTGATAAAAAAAATAGAGAAAGACGGCTCGACTTCCCGGGCTCCAGGAGATGTCCTCACTAAGCAGACCCCCGACGATGATATCGAGGCATACATGGAGCTCTTCGAAAGAACGGCGGTGCGAGAGGGATGGCCCGCAGCCCACTGGGGAGGCATCATCGCGCCCTTCCTCACGGGCCAGGCACAGAGGGTTTGCCGGGACATGTCCATGGGAGAGGCCCGCGACTTTGTGAAGCTGCGCACCGCCATCCTCGCCAGTTACGGCTACAGCCTTCCTGCTCGCGCACAAAGGTACCATGGCTGGAGGTACACCCCGGACCAACCGCCCCGCTCCCAAGTCGCCGATTTGCTGAGGCTCACCCAGAGTTGGCTCACCTCCACCGGGGAGCCCCCGTGGATAGAACGCCTCGTAATAGACAGATGTATCCGCTCCTTGCCGCCCGACGCCCGAAAATATGCTGCCCAGGTGAGCCCCTCATCGCTGAACGCATTGGTGGCCTTGCTAGAGAACCACCAAGTCAGCGCCGACATGATGCGCCACACGCAGAACGAGCCCCTCCGAAAGCCCGCCATAGCCGACAGACCCAGCCGAGACAGCCGACGCCGGCCACCGCCGCTACAGCCCCCGACCCAGAGGGACCCTCGTGCCCAGGCCGACCGAGTGAGTCGGCAGCTGAGGAGGTGCTATGTCTGCGGACAAGAGGACCACCTCTCCTGGTCCTGCCCCGACCGGGATGTGTCGATGCCTTCCGCCGCCGGAGACGAACCACGGCCCTCCCTCCACACCGGAGGAGGCCCTCGCCAGCAGGCGACACTGCCGGTCCGGGTGGGCCGCATCGACACCCACGCCCTCCTAGACTCCGGTAGTGTGGTGACGCTCGTGAGGGCTGACCTCGTGGAGGTCCTCACTACAGAGACAATGCCGGTGACGTGCGTCCACGGGGACGTGAAGAGCTATCCGGTCAGTTATATACGGGTCCAGACCCCGAAAGGCGACGTAAAAGTAGCCGCCGGCGTGGTGCCCAACCTCCCGGTCCCGCTCCTGATAGGCACCGACTGCCCCCTATTCAGCCGGTACTGGAGTCACGGTCGTCGGCCGGAGAAGCCCCGACGAGAGAAACCGAGGGGAAAAAGGATGGCCCGGCCGCGCCTGGCCTGCCCAGCCTTCCGGCCGGGATCAGACGGACCGCAGTCCGAAACATCAGCCGCGGAAGACGGTCCACCCCGGCCAGCCGAGTCGGACACGCCTCCTCTCGACGAGGACCCTTTCGCGGAGTTTCCGCTCCCGGACGACCCTGGACCTCCGGGCCGCGGAGAGTTTGCCTCGGCCCAGTGGGCCGATCCGAATTTGGAAGCCGGCCGCCGCGCCGTCGCTGGCATCGATGGCCAGCACTGTTCCGGGGTGAGACAAAACTTTCCACAGTTTATTGTTAAACATGGGTTGTTGTATCGAGTCGCCAAAACTCCGGGAGGGGATTTAATAGAACAATTGTTAGTACCAAAAACATACGTATCCAGAGTGTTGTATTTGGCCCACACTCACCAACTGGGGGCCCACTTAGGGGTCCAAAAAACGTATGATAGAGTGCTACGCAGATTCTATTGGCCCGGCATAAAGAAAGCCATTGAACTGTTCTGTCGTTGTTGTGGCGAGTGCCAGAAAACGGCACCCCGGCCAATGTACCGGAACCCACTGATTCCACTGCCAATCATCGAGGTCCCGTTCTCCAGGCTGGCCATGGATATCGTGGGGCCTCTCCCGAAGTCCAGCCGAGGACACCGATACATACTGGTAATAGTGGATTATGCTACTCGTTACCCTGAGGCAATACCTTTACGCACCGCTAATGCCAAAAATGTCGCTCGAGAACTGTTCCTGCTATTTAGCAGAGTGGGAATAGCGGAGCAGGTACTCACAGACCAAGGGTCCTGTTTTATGTCCAGAGTAATGACGGCGTTATACAAATGGCTGAAAATCACCCGTATCAGAACTTCTGTTTATCACCCCCAGACCGATGGACTTGTCGAGAGATTCAACCAAACCCTGAAAAAGATGCTAAAAAAGCTGATTGACGTGGACGGAAAAGATTGGGACCAACTCCTCCCATACGTGCTGTTCGCCATACGGGAGGTGCCACAGGCCTCCACCGGATACTCACCGTTCGAACTCCTCTACGGCCGAAACCCCCGTGGCCTACTCGACCTGGCCAAGGAGGCCTGGGAAAGCCAGCCCTCCCCCCTCCGGAATGTTATCGAACATGTGGAGCGGCTCCAGGAGAGAGCCAAAAAGGTCTGGCCACTGGTACGGAGTCACATGGAGGAAGCCCAGGCAGCCCAGGCGCGCACCTATAACAGGGGAGCCAAACCCCGGCAGTTCCAGGTAGGAGAGAAGGTCCTGGTGCTGGTGCCCAGCCATGACTGCAAATTCCTGGCAAAATGGCAGGGACCATTTGAAGTAACCGAGAAGGTCGGGCCAGTGAATTACCGGGTCTGTCAGCCGGGGAGGAGGAAAGGCCACCAGATATACCACATAAACATTCTGAAGCCATGGCACGACGCCGAGAGACCCGGCCCCCTAGCCCTCCTCACCCTCGCACAACCCAGGCCACCGCAGACGATCCCCGTGGACATCGGACAGGACCTGGGGCCAGAGCAACTACAAGATCTCAAGGAACTCCTAGGAAGGAGTCATGATGTTTTCTCCGAGCTGCCAGGACGGACACACGCTATCCAACACGACATTGAGACGACGCCGGGAAAAGTGGTGCGACAGCGGCCCTACCGCATCCCCGAGGCCCGGAGAGAAGCCATCCGGGGCGAAGTGAAGAAAATGCTCGAGTTGGGCGTAATAGAAGAGTCCCACAGCCCCTGGTCCAGCCCCATTGTCATTGTGCCGAAGCCAGACGGGACGCTTCGGTTTTGCAATGATTTTAGAAAACTGAATGAAATATCCACTTTTGACGCATACCCGATGCCAAGGGTAGATGAATTAATCGAGCGGCTGGGGCCCGCTCGATTCGTGAGCACCCTGGACCTCACCAAAGGCTATTGGCAGGTACCCCTAACCAGACGGGCGAGAGCCAAAACCGCATTCGCGACCCCCGACGGCCTATTTCAATACCGCGTCCTCCCCTTTGGAGTACACGGCGCCCCGGCCACATTTCAGCGACTGATGGACAGAGTCCTCCGGCCCCATCGCGCCTATGCGGCGGCATATCTAGACGATATCGTCATACACAGCAGCAGCTGGGAGCAGCACATGACACAGCTGGAAGCGGTGCTGGGAGCCCTCCGCCGAGCCGGACTCACCGCCAACGCCAAGAAATGTAAATTGGCATGGACAGAGACAAACTACCTGGGATACACCATAGGCCGGGGGTGCGTAAAACCCCAAATAACCAAAGTGGAGAGGATACAAAATTGGCCCCAGCCCAGGACGAAAAAACAAGTAAAATCCTTCCTGGGCCTGATTGCATATTATTTAAAATTTGTAAAAAATTTTGCCACCATAGCAGCCCCGTTGTATGACTTAACGCGCCAGAAGCTGCCCCACCATGTCAAATGGACGGAGGAAACAAACGCCGCATTCTGTGCCCTAAAGGAGGCGCTCTGCCGAGAGCCGGTGCTGATAGCCCCAGACTTCGCTAAGCCATTCATCCTACACACAGACGCCTCAGGAACAGGAATAGGAGCAGTGCTGGCGCAGGTAATAGATGGGGATGAACACCCCGTTACCTTTATAAGTAGAAAATTGCTTAAACATGAGAGAAACTACTCAACCGTAGAGAAGGAATGCCTGGCGGTGAAGTGGGCCATTCACTACCTACGCTACTACCTATGGGGCAGGGTATTCACCCTCATCACGGACCACGCCCCCCTAAAATGGATGGCGACGAACAAGGATAAAAATGAGCGGGTAACGCGGTGGTTCTTGGAACTTCAGAACTATAAGTTCAAAGTGGAACACAAACCAGGAAGAGAGATACCACACGCAGACGCCATGTCACGCCGAGATGAAGCAGGGGAAAGTGAAGCTCCCCGCACTGGCAGCGAGCTTAGGGGGAGGATGTGTGGAGTCTCGTCAGCCTACCCCCTGACAGGTGAGAGCAGGAGGACAGCCAGCCACCACAGTGACGTCAGAGCAGGGGGATCCCAACAGAAACGCTGTCTGGGACGCGTCATCACTGATAGGTACTTCCCCAATTATGTCCTGAATCAGTGGGACCGCTAGCAGCCGGGCGCTGTTAGGAACAGAGCGCCCGGCTGGAACAGATCCCCAATCAGTGGCCCTAGAAAAACAGACGCCGCTCTGAAGCTCACTGTGTGGCCGGTTTTCCTCCAGGTGGAAGCGCTCCTTGCTGTCGGGCGGTAAGTCAGATTTCCACTCCTCTCCCTAAACATTCTCGTGTCATAAAATGATGTTGCCTGACAGACCCTCTCTCCTCTCGTCCACAGGCACGTTACGGGAGCACTTAAACGAGGAACGGAGCCCTGGCTACGTGGTGGGGAGCAAACCCCCTCACTGGCCCCAGGCTAACCCAGCCTACTTTAGTTATATATATTTCATGGACATACCCCGATAAGGGAAGAGTTTTCATTTTGGTGAATAAAACAACGCTTCGGCGTTTAAAACTGTTTTATGTGTCTTGGATTGAATCAGAGGTGCCACAACACACACACACACACACACACACACACACACACACAATGTCTCTCTCTTTCACACACACACACACACACACACACACACACACACACACACACACACACACACACACACACACACTCTCTCTCTCTCTGACACTCTCTCACACACACACACACACACACACACACACACACACACACACACACACACACACACACACACACCACTGTCCCAACTCTCTTCTCAATTGTGTTGGATACAGATGCTTCAGTATGTGTGTGTGTGTATGTGTGTGTGTGTGTGTGTGTGTGTGTGTGTGTGTGTGTGTGTGTGTGTGTGTGTGTGTGTGTGTGTGTGTGTGTGTGTGTGTGTGTGACCAATAAATTGTAATGACGCCAAACCACAACCACTGTTAGAACTGGTTTTGTTGTCTCAATGGTTTTTCCTGTGATGATTAGATGACTCAGTGGATTATAATTGACAGGTTGGCCCATTATTTTTGAATAATTTTTTTGTTCTCATACACATCACACACATGCACACGCACACACGCACACACACACACACACACACACACACACACACACACACACACACACACACACACACACACACACACACACACACACACACACACACACACACAGAGTTTGGACGGTGATTTTTGCATGCCTCAGGAATTTGAATGTCAGGTGCAGTGTGATATTTTAGTTGAATGATGACCTTTCCTGGATGAAACATGGTCATGGAAATTTTAATTTCTGTTTAGTTTTTGATGTTGTCGTACAACAACTAGGTGAGGAACCAAAATTATAATGAAATAATATTGCCTACTGCAGGTTCAAACAAAAGAGCGAAAAATGGATACAATCAACCATTTGTTGTAATCTACATAAGAAGATTTTTGACTGAAAACTTTCCACCATAAGAAGACATTTGTTCCCTCCCGTCACCTCCATCTCTCCTCTCTCCCCTCTCCCCTTCCCTCTTCTGTCAGTTCTCCTTCCTCCCCCTCCAGTCTCCCTGCTCCTGTTCACCCATGCTCTCTCTCTCTCTCTCCCTCTTTCTCTTCTGTTTCTCTCTCTCACACCTCCTACAAACTGTTGTTATTTCTAAATCTAGAAATTACAAAGCGGGCTCTCCCAGACACCTGCATGTCTGTCGTATCAATCATGCATTTGTGTGTATGTGTATGTGTGTGTGTGCGCGTGCGTGTGTGTGGGTGCATGCGTGTGTGTGTGTGTGCGTGCATGTGCGTGTCTGTGTGTGTGCATGTGTGTGCATGTGTGTGTCTGTGTGCGCGCGTGTGTGTGGCTGTGTGTCTGTGTGCGTGTGCATGTGTAATATGTGTGTGTATATTTGTGCGTACAGTAGAAGTAAATTCATGTGTTTACGCAGGAAAGTCATGTGAGTTGAGAGGGCGACGCACGACATAATATTACAGAACTGAGAAACAATGTCAGTCTCTGTGTGTTAGAGAGATGTGACACTTTCTCAACTAAAATGATTTTGTTCTCGATTGAAGACCGATTCATGTAATAAATATATATTTTGAGATTATTATCAGAAAATATGAGTGAGCTATAGTGAGTCAGTCAGTCAACCAAAGCTTAAAACTAATAAACATCCAATCAAATTTTCTAAAAAGCTATGTCTATGACATTTTGAACCATCATGTACATTTGCATGTTAACGTCTTTGTCACCATGGCGGAATGCAGCGCTGCAGCACTCTGTGAAGATGTTCAGGTCACATGGTCTGAACAATGTTTGACGGACTTTTTCACCCAATGAAGCATTTGCTACTGAAAGTAACTGGTCTGACCTCACTGCTAAAAGCAGAAAGATCAATTCCTCCTTTGGGGATCAACATGATCAGGTCTCACCACTCACTGCAACATATGATTGGCATATAGTACAGTACTGTATGTAATAGATTATAATATCACTGCAACATGATTGGCATATAGTACAGTACTGTATATAATAGATTATAAAATGGCTCTCTGAAATCAAGCAATCTGATTGGTTCACAGCCATTGTATAATTCCAGTAACCGAGTTCAATAACCCATGGCCATGGGTTATTGGTTGCCATGGCAACTCTCTTACTAAGAGAGTAATAATAAGGCTTACCTCAAATGACAACGTAGAAAAAAAAATGGCGGAGACAGCTGTCAGATCCTTGTGAATCGATCTTTGCTTATAACTTTACTAATACTTCGCAGAAAATGATGTTTTGTACAAGAATAGATGCGGGCTAATGTCTTCTTTGCAAAAGAAAGGCTGTTAACCCCGCATTTAACTCCGCATTTAACCCTGTAACGTTAGTTGGTGTCAGCTTTGCAGAGAGCATTCAGCTTCTCAACAAGCGCTGAGAATGCAGCGCTGCGGCTCGAGCTGCCTGTCGGGGTTTCCAGAAAAATCTCAGCTACTCAGCAAGCGCCAGGATTGGCCAATGTCAACTTCAGTCTCCAGAATGATCCAATCAAATCACCCGCATGTTCTTGCGGTCCCGCCTTACAGTAGTGTTTCAACTGACTCTATCAGAATGACGTGCCAGTCGGAGTCGGACTTATAGTATTATTATTATTATTATATTATCATACTTGGAAACCGTTTTATAAAAGCAATATAGCACTCGAGCAGCGTGTGTTGTGGAATATATCCCGCTGATAAACTGTTATCCCACGAGGCCGCAGGCCTACACACTTGCTCTCGTGATATATTGCTTAATTATAATATCACTGCAACATGATTGGCATATAGTACAGTACTGTATATAATAGATTATAATATCACTGCAACATGATTGGCATATAGTACAGTACTGTATATAATAGATTATAATATCACTGCAACATGATTGGCATATAGTACAGTACTGTATATAATAGATTATAATATCACTGCAACATGATTGGCATAGTACAGTACTGTATATAATAGATTATAATATCACTGCAACATGATTGGCATATAGTACAGTACTGTATATAATAGATTATAATATCACTGCAACATGATTGGCATAGTACAGTACTGTATATAATAGATTATTATATCACTGCAACATGATTGGCATATAGTACAGTACTGTATATAATAGATTATTATATCACTGCAACATGATTGGCATATAGTACAGTACTGTATATAATAGATTATTATATCACTGCAACATGATTGGCATATAGTACAGTACTGTATATAATAGATTATTATATCACTGCAACATGATTGGCATATAGTACAGTACTGTATATAATAGATTATTATATCACTGCAACATGATTGGCATATAGTACAGTACTGTATATAATAGATTATAATATCACTGCAACATGATTGGCATAGTACAGTACTGTATATAATAGATTATTATATCACTGCAACATGATTGGCATATAGTACAGTACTGTATATAATAGATTATTATATCACTGCAACATGATTGGCATATAGTACAGTACTGTATATAATAGATTATAATATCACTGCAACATGATTGGCATATAATACAGTACTGTATATAATAGATTATAATATCACTGCAACATGATTGGCATATAATACAGTACTGTATAATATATGATTATATCACTGCAACATGATTGGCATATAGTACAGTACTGTATATAATAGATTATAATATCACTGCAACATGATTGGCATATAATACAGTACTGTATAATATATGATTATATCACTGCAACATGATTGGCAGTAGTGATAGTAGTGATTAGTACAGTACTGCAGGGGCGAATTTTCCACTGGGGACAGGGGGGACATGTCCCCCCCACTTTTCAAAACCTTGATTCTGTCCCCCCCACTTTTTAAACTGAAAAAATCATGGGTAAACTGAAAAAATCATGCTTAATACGCTACTGTTTGACCAGCCATCATATTATGGCTGAGAATGTTAATTGAGTTTTTTGATTGATTGATTGAATACTTTATTGAAGCAATGGCACGAGAAATACAGCGTAAGACCAGTTCATTGAAACAAAAGGAATAAAACACAACAAAGCCCGAGGGCTTATTTCCATTGTGGTCCTTGAAGTGAGGCAAGTGGAGTGAGTGTATGTGTGCATGTATGAGCGCGTGTGTGCGCGAGGGACATTGAACACAAAAGACATTACATGCGTTACACATAAAAATAGATAAAAAAACATCTATATGTATATAAATACACGTGTACACACGTCCACCCATATACACGTACCTAAATACACATACAAATATACATGTAAAACAGCACAACATTTTACAATTCTGCAATAATCATTTCGAATCCAATTACTGCAGAAAGGGCCAACCTTAGGGGCCGCTCTGTAGCCACTGTTTTAAGGTGGACTTATACGTGAGTTTAGACCTGAGATCCTTAATATTTTCGGGGAGACTGTTCCACAGGATCGCTGCTGAGTATAAAAAAGTACATTTACCTATTAAGGTTTTAAATTTAAAGAGAACAACGTTAGTTGAGCTTCCCCTGGTGGAATGGCTGTGCACCTCGCTAACCCTCCGGAAATAGCCAGAGAGGTACACAGGGGCTTCCAGATTAATGATCCTGTGGACCATACACAGCTTGATATGAGAAACCCTCTCCTCCACTCTCAACCACCTGAGGCTGAGGAAGTGAGAGCGGAGGAGAGAGGTTCTGGGGTGTAGGCCCTGGACAACCCTCACCAGTTTATTCTGGGCCGTCTGAAGTCTGGTTTTAAGTTTGGCTGCAGTGGCTGTGAACCAAGAGGAGCAGGCGTAGTCGAAGTGGCATTGAATTAGAGCATTTGCCAGTATCAACAGCGTGGCACTGTTTATGACTGGGGAGATGCGAGCTAAAAATTTGGTCTTTTGATTGACCTTAGAAATAACTTTTAGAGCCATCTTCTCGCCTGAGAGCTTGTTGTCCAGGATACACCCCAAGTAGGTGATCTCCTCCTTTGAGGCTACAGACACGTCACCCACCATAATTGAAAATCCCGGGGATTTTTTAAGATTAAATTTGGACGCAAATAAAATTGACTCTGTTTTTCCTAAGTGGAGAGATAATCTGTTGTCCGAGAGCCAAACACCAACATTCGAAAGTTCCCTGCTGAGTTTTTTTTTTTTTTTTTTTTCTACCTCCCCCTTGTCCGCGTCGGAGAACAGGAGGGCGGAGTCATCCGCGAACAGGAACAGAGGGCAGTCACAGGCAGATTGCATATCATTTATGTACACCAAAAATAATAATGGACCCAAAATGCTCCCCTGGGGGACCCCGCAGCTAATGGGGAGGGGGCGGGACAGTGTCCCATTTATGTCTACCACCTGCCGTCTACTGTCCAGGTAGGACCGAACCCAGTTGAGGGACGTGCTGTTGAAACCCAGAGCCCTGAGTTTACTGAGTAAGATGTTATGGTTAACTGTGTCGAATGCTTTTTGCAGGTCCAGCATGACCATACCACAATACTTACCGGTATCCACTTCCTTTCGGATGTGATCTGTTAGGTAAAGCAAACAGGTGTCGGTTGAATATGATTTTCTAAAACCAGACTGGAAATCAAACAGGAGCTTAAATGAGATAACTGTTGATTTGTTCAAAGATGACTCTTTCCATTATTTTGGATATGGAAGAGAGAATTGAGACGGGGCGGTAGTTACCATGTTCCAATTTGCTTCCTTTTTTGTGCAGGGGGATAACTCTGGTGTGTTTGAACTCATGAGGGAACTGACCAGATTTGATAGACAGATTAATAATGTGTGTGATAACGGGTGAAATGATATCTGCAGCGTCTCGTATGAACCTGCTTGGGATGTTGTCGACACCTGTAGCTTTGGAAGGTTTAAGGGCCCTGAGCTTCAACAGCACGTCCTCCTCGGACACAGCCCTGAGCTGAAAACCATCCGCCTGGACTCCCAGACCTCTGTAAAAGCTGTCCACATGATCCTGGCCATACTGCCCAGAGAGGGAGGGGAGCTTATTTACAAGAGTGTCTGCAATAGTAGTAAAATATTCATTAAAAATACCCGCAACCTTGGATTTATCCGAGGTGAGGGTGCCCTCCTGCATAAGGTTCAAGTTGAGAGTGTTTGTTTTTAGCTTGTTGTTGTACCCCAACTGCTTAAGAGATTTCCAGAGCTTTTGAGGATCATCTTTGTTCTCTGTAATAACTTCATTGTAGTGCTCTGATTTGGCCTTTTTGATCAATCTAAAAACTTTATTCCTCAGTTGCTTAAAAATGCCAAAGGATAATTCATCCTTTTTCTTCCGATGTACATGCAGACTATTATTTCTAGCCTTAATGGCTTCAATAATGTCTGCATTGAACCAGGGCTCTGTTCTGGTTTTGAATCTAACCGATTTGACAGGGGCCAACTTATTTATCACTCTCAAAAACATGAATTTAAAAAGGTACCAAGCTTCATCAACAGACTTCAAACTGAGGACACGGGACAGGTCCAGCCTTCCCAGCTCGTGCAATAAGGACTCAGCTGTATATTTCCTCAGAGGTCTGATTTTGACCGTGTGGTGGCAATTTATTACCGGTCTTTGAGTTTTACGAGTGCAATAAATGATTGCATGATCACTTAAGGCACAATCAATTACACCACTGCTGGAAATGTTGTGCCTGTCCGATACTACAATAAGATCTATAAGAGTCTGTGATGAAGTGGATACTCTAGTACATGTTGAAATCAACTGATGGAGACTGAAGGTCTTACAAAAATCAATAAAAGCTTTATAAATTAAGGAGTCCTTTTTCAAAACATTTGTGTTCCAGTCTCCGATCAGAATGACTTCCCGTTTCCCGTGGTCAACGGCGCTGGTGCATGACTCCTCCAAATGCTCATAAAAACCAGATTGTGTCAGGGGCCTGTACAAAACCCCAACTAAAATGGGTTTTGTTTTGGGCAGTAAAATGTCCAACCAAATCGCCTCGGAATGCACACTGTCAAGGTCATTTCTGATATTAAAACAAATATCAGAGCGAACGTATCCGCAGACCCCCCCCCCTTTACGATTTCTGTCCTTTCTTACTACTATATAGTTTTGAATTTCAATCTCTGAGTCATTAATGGAGCTGTCCAGCCAAGTCTCAGAGAAAGAGATAACATGGGCCCTGTTTTTGTTAACCATAAACCTAATTTCTTCTATCTTACTTAAGAGACTCCTCACATTGAGATGTACAATGTGAAGACCTCGAGATGTAAAAATCCTGTCCAGGTGGGAGGGACTGACAGGCGGGTCGATGCTTCTAGAATTATAGACACTAGGACTAGTCGGAGAATTAAGGTTAGGGCCAGGGTTGAGTTCAACATTACCAGATAAAAAAAGTAATAAGACAAAAAAACATTTTTTCCTGACTGAGAGCTTGGGTGCAGGCTGACTACCCCCAGGCATAATCATTGGTCTGCAGTGGCTTAGCGGACCAGAGAAGAATGACAGCAACCAGTCAAATGGGCTAAACAGTGAAACAAAATAGGGCAGAGCCTCGTCAACATTAACCTGGACTATCCAGGGGGGGCAAAAACGAAAACAGGTAATACATGAGCCCGTTCCCCGGTTATAGTACAAAAAATTACATTTTTCCCCTTGATCATTGGGGACCCACTTGTCTCTTGTGACCTCCAGGTCAATGATGACGGGCAGGGAGAGCAGGACCAGGAGGGCAAACAACACCACTGCCATGATAATAGATGCTGAGGTTGATATAACGACTGTCAGCTAGCAGTTTATGGCGAGCGCCTGGACCGAGATATCCAGGAGAGACGAGGTTAGCATTAGCCTCTTACCATGGATGTACCTGGCGAGCCGATGTGGTGACCAGCTAGCAGTGCCAGCAGTACCCGGAGACCAGCCAGTAGCTCCCGGCTTGGTTCAGTAGCAGCCCTCCCGGCTTGGATCGGCTGCAGCACTCGGTGCCCAGCCAGCAGCCCCCGGCCTGGATCAGCAGCAGCACCCGGCGGATAGCCAGCAGCTCCCGGTCCGGCTCCGAAGCAGCACCCGATGTCCCGCTAGCAGCCCCCGGCCTGGGTCCGCAGCAGCACCCGGTGGACAGCTAGTGGCCCCCGGCTTGGCTCCGAAGCAGCGCTCGATGACCAGCCAGCAGCCCCCGGCCTGGGACCGTAGCAGCACTCGGTGGACAGCTAGTAGCTCCCGGCTTGGCTCCGAAACAGCACTCGATGACCGGCTAGCAGCCCCCGGCCTGGATTAGCATCAGCACCCGGTGGACAGCTAGCAGCTCCCGTAGCAGTGCAGAGTGCTGTAGCCTGGCCAAGCTATGCCAATCTGGGCTGGCAAGCCGATTGTTGAGAATTCCGCTCTTTGTACAGAGATTTCGGCTCAAAAAGAACACAAGCCGTGGTTCGAGACAAGTAACCAATTTACTCGAAAAAATATATATCCGTCATATGAACGATGCTCAACGTTGTACGTTGCTTCGCCCCTGCTACGGCAGCTACGGCAGCTACGTCGTCGAGTTGCTAATTATAAGCTATAGGCTACTCCAAAAGATTGCCATGGATTTCCTCGTCTGTAAAAAGTGACCTCTCCAGACCCTGAATTAATTTCTAATGGCGCTCTGTATGGAAATTCCCCTTTCCAAGCCGTCCCTGAAGGCAGCACTCACAGAGTTTGGCTTTTCTTAAGACTAAATAATGATATCACAACAGTATTGTAACAGCAAATTAAACTTTTGTACTAATATTATTCAGTTTGTGGAGTTATTTTTCTGTGACAAGTATCATCCAAATGTTAATTTAAAATGAGATATTCCTCTAAATCTGGCTAAAAACTTTAAAACTTTTTTGCCAGCCCCTGCCCCTCTACCATTCGCACGTCCCTGCTGCTGTATAAAGGGTTAGGTGATGAGAGGAAGTGAACATGGTAAGCAGTGAACATGGTTGAATTTAAAATAAAGCACACTAATAATAATAATAATGATAATAATAATACAACCAACGTGATTTCAATATGGCTCTGGCTTTCACATCAGTATTGTTCTATGCCTTGTTCATGTCACCTGCTTTCATATCAGAGCTCTGATGAGTTGGAGGAGCTGGTGTCTAAAACGCATGTATTTAGTGATGTGTGTAGTTCTTCATAGATCTAGCTAGCCTCTTAATCTTCCCCTCAGAGTGCACCAAATTGATGCATTTTACTTTAAAATGTAAAAGAAAATCGGTAACACTTTATAATAACGTTCAGTCGTAAGTAATTTATAAGCCTTTAGTTAATGATGAACTAACCATTTACAAAACATACATTTGTAAGTGATTAATAAATGTTATGTTAATTATTATACAAATGTGTACAAAAGTCATCTATAAACCTTTAGTAAATGAAGTGTTCCTCACCTGTTATAAATGATGTGTAAATCATTTACAATTCATTTACAAGGCTTTCTGCATCTCCTAATCTAAAGTGTAAACCATTCATGACATATAAATGTGTTACATACAAGGGGGTAGCTCTGTTTGTTAAAATTGAAGCCAATGCGGAAGTGTCCTCTTACCCTGCAGGGGGCGACCCATTGATTTGTGGACTTTGTTTTGAAGCCTCAAGTATGGCCTCAGTAAACACTTTCCTAATGCGTTTATGGTCTCAATCGCTAGTTTCAGACTATGTTGTAGTTGCAGACTATGTTTTGGGGCGTGATTGACAGGTCGCTTGTCCACTGATCACACAGCTCGCCGATCACGGACCAATAGCAGGCCGTGGTCTGTGGGAAACCCCTGGAGTTGTGTCGAGATCCAAGATGACAATGGCCAAAATGCCATACATGAGGCATCAAAAAACAGAAGTCCACAGACCAATGGGTTGCCCCCTGCAGGCCATTTGAAAGAATGCAGGTTTAAGTGCACTTCCGCATTGGCTTCAATTTTGACAGAGCTACCCCCTTGTATGTAACACATTTATGTGTGATGAATGGTTTACACTTTAGATTAGGGGATGCCGAAAGCCTTGTAAATGTATTGTAAATGATTTACACATCATTTATAACAGGTGAGGAACACTTCATTTAGTAAAAGTTTATAGATGACTTACAACACGTGTATATGTTAACATAACATTTATTAATCATTTACAAATGTATATTCATGTTTTGTAAGTGATTCGTTCATCATTAACTAAAGGCTTATAAATGACTTACGACTGAACGTTATTATAAAGTGTTACCAAAAAATCTTCCGGGGGGGCATGCCCCCGGACCCCCCTAGAGGGTCGGCGCTCCACATTTTATTGTGTCCCCCCCACTTGTGAAACCAGGTATTCACCCTTGCAGTACTGTATATAATAGATTATTATATCACTGCAACATGATTGGCATAGAACAGTACTGTATATAATAGATTATAATATCACTGCAACATGATTGGCATAGTACAGTACTGTATATAATAGATTATAATATCACTGCAACATGATTGGCATATACAGTAGTACAGTATAATATATTATTATATGTTACTCATCTAGTCTGGCAGCACTGCTGCCACACCGCAGCAGCAGTAGTGGGGCCTTTGTTAAGAACAAAGAAACCATTTAAAGAGCATGGTGCAGGTTAGAGACCACTTTAATATGTGGGACTATTATGTAGCAATTAGAATTCTCTTTTGTTTTTTGTTTTTTCCCCACACATAGCTGCATCTGGACTGGTTTTTGTGAAGCAGCTGCACATGAAAATCCGCAAATTGAACATAACACATGTGACGTTCCCTCGGATCATTACCTCCGTACACCGAGCGTCTGTTATCCGCCTGAGAGCAGTCCGGAGCCGGGTTACATCAGCTGAGATAGAGACACTGCATGAAATAGGCCACACCCATCCGGGGGAAAAGCTCCGTTCATTTCCACACACCAGCGTCATTTTCCTTGAATTAAACATAGCTAAAAGCTGTTGTGTGGTGGGCTGCGCAGACAACAAATGTAAAAAACGCCAGTTAAAGTTTTTTTGTACTCCCGAGGAAAACAAGGAAGCCATTGAGAATTGGCGAGAAGAAAAATGTGGATGTTGCTATCAATGAAGTAAGTTGGAGTGTTCATCTTCCGTATATACAGTACGAACACCCGACCATGCACGCGACATAGGACAACGCCAGGATTGGACGGGAGTTTGTGTTTTCCCCCGTTTTGGGCGTGGTTTCTGAATGATGACGCGCTCCGCAGTGTCTCTATGGTCGGTGGGCTGTGCGGTCTCTAGTTCTCCAAAATTATATTTCCAAGTAAGCGTTATTTTGAAAAACCGATTGCATATTGGGGGTATACTAATTTCAGTACTAGTTACGTTTGACTACTGAAACTAGTAAAACTTTATAAAGTGCCATGTTAACCATGATTCTGTGGGCCCTATCTTCCGACAGGCGCTATCCCCTAATAGCGCTTGCGCACTTGTTTGCACGTGCCTTAAGTCACGGAACATAGCATTCCGCCTTGCGCCGTCCGCCAGGTGTTCTGCCGAGTTTTGCTCCCCCGCCCAGCAGACAAAAAAAAGCATCCCCACCTCACGGGAGCATACTTGTAATGATTTATACAGAAATGTAACTGTTTAAAAGTGATATAATTGTCTGGTAGACGTGACCTCCCTGATTTCTAAGTTAAAACAGCCCCGAAATATTTTGGGGATGCAATTCTCGGCCGGGATGCGGAAAGATTCACAGCACCTGTCGCAAGCGCAAATTAGAGCCATGCCATGCACCCCAAAATGCCTGCGCAAACGGGATTTGGGCGGTCTTACAGTAACTACCAGAATTATTTACAGGCGTGGCCAGGCAAGGCTGGGCATTACGTCAATCAAAACCAATCAGATTCCCGTCTCGCAATGGCTGTTTGCGCGAGGCTGCCTCGCCGAGGCATGCAATATGCTGTAATTCTCTCCATGCGTGTACTCACTCGTGCAAGGACAGAGAGAGCTTATTGACATTTCGTCTGTGGTGCCAACGACCCTCTGGGTGGTTATGAAGGTAAATAGCCTATGTCCATTGTCCAACAAGTTTTCTCAATTCATTTCCCTCTTTGCGATGTGATAAAAGTTTCTCAGTGAGTTATAGTTGATTGCCTCACTGAATTATCTGCTAATACCCAATTTTAGCAGCATAATTTGATGTCTAGCCTGTGCGTAATGACATCTCCAAAAGGAATTCTACTTTGCACTGTGCTGCGCTGCACGGAGATTACGGCCCCTATCGTTGCATCGGCGCAGTTTCTAGGCCGAGCGGCAGGCGCAGATCAAAGCAGTGGGCGTGGACAGGCGCACTTGATATCGTCGTGCTGGCGCTAGATGCAGCCCAAAGCATTACAACCACGCCTTTTAGGCGTAAAATTATGCACCGTCATGCTCATTGGATAAGTGCAATAAACGAATCGCACGCTTGCCTTTTTAGCTCCAATTCCAGTGATCCCGCAAAACCAGACGAAAGCCAAACGCTCTGCCCCCCCCCCCCCCCCCCCCTCCCTTCATCCAGCCTGTCTGTCTGCATTATAGGCTATTATTCCATATTATTATGCTTCTCAAACCAATCTAACTGCAGTTTCAATACTGCAAGCATGTAAATACGCTACACTATAGCAAGATCAAAGTGAAAATAATGTTCTATGCATCAGCTAGAAAAATATAGCCTATTAGATTGGTGAAAGTTTGTCCAGAAAGATATCATTTTCTCTCGCCTGCTGCAGGAAGGATGATGCACATAAATATACCCTACATTATGTCAAGTCATTGCATAAATGTGTTTTTATTGTAAAACTAAATGTGAAATAGGGCCAAGTTATTGGAGGGACATCACAGTATAGCAGATGCCATTAGAAGCGCGTTCCGAAGCGCGTTCCGCTGTTACTTCTCTAAATCACGTTAACTCGACAAGGGGTATATATAGGCCCAGGAGGACATATATGTTTCACATAGGGTGGTGTTTTCATTTCGATGTTTTATTTGGTCCAATATTGAAATGTTGACAATGGCAGGCTGTGTTACCATTACACATTAATTTAGAACTACCTTTTATATCTATTTTGGCTCATTTGGTGGCTATTTAGTAGCGAAATGAAGAAACACAATGCATGCTGGGAACTCAGAGAGAGAGAGAGAGAAGGGTGACAGAGAAGAAGCAGTGAAGGCACAGAATAGGCCTGGTTTTCAAAAGCGCAAAGCGCTAAATGTAGGCCAGGTCCCAAGATATCACTAGGCTGGTATTTAGCGCCGACACGCCCACTTTGGGACTGCGCCACGCCCATTCGGCCTAAAGCGCATTTGGCAGCCTAAAGCCTATTGCTATCTTGCCGAAACAGGCGCAAGGCACGTTTTTTTGCGGTTAAGGCCCGTAATAGCGCCGATGGCCTGTGGGAGAATAGAGCCCTACGGCTGCGCTCCGAGAGCGCGACGAGGTATTTGCGCGTAAAAGGTCCTTTTCAAAGCTCATAGCGCAAAGTAATTGCGCGCTGCTAATGATAGGGTAATGCCATCTATCACCACATTTTAGCACTGAAACGCCTGCTTTGGCTTGTGGCAGCCAATGCCCAGTACAATTATCACAGGCATGCGCTTGTGTCCGCCCCCAATTTGCATTGCACACGGCGTTAAACGAGCGCAAACGCTAAATTAGCGCTTTTGGGAAGATAGAGGCCTGTGTGTTTTGGAAAGTTTTCTGCTGTACACATTGACTGATAATGATTGATAATAATAATTTATTATTACAGTAAGTACAGTAGCCCGAGTGACTGCCCAGGTGGCGTTTATTAATTTATCTTCCGTATCAGTTATCAAGTATCAAGTATATTTATTGTCATTGTTAAATTACTCCAACAACGAGATATAGACAAGCATCTCCCTGAGACGTACAGTGAAACACCAAGGTAAAGTACATCGGCCCAAATAATAAATACATACAATAAATAAATACATTATTCTATAAACTATTGAATAATAGTGTGGCAGAGCAGGCATCAGGCATCAGGCATTTTAGCACGTGCATTATAATGCCACCTTTATATCCATATTATTATATCCATTTCAATTTTGTTTTTGGGGGTATTTTCATAAGAATCTTGAGTCCTAACTGTAAATTCATTCTTTTTAAATCCACTTTACCATCGCACCAGTACTGCAGCAGCACTGCAAAAACAAATGAGCAACATCTGGGACTGTGGGTTTCACAAAGTTTATGAAACAGTGAAGTTTGTGTTCAGCAGCAAGATCATCTTCACAAATGCGGACCACTTTTATGACTTTTGAAGCGTTTTCTGGAAATCGTGTGAAAAAACAAACACATTAACGCTTCAAAAGTCATAAAAGTATTACTCATTTGTGAAGATTATCTTGCTGAACACAAACTTCACTGTGTCATAAACTTTTGTTAACCCCATACCTTATTTCATGCATTTAACCGAAATTCCCATACAAAAATGCCTTTGACACCTACGAACCAGGAAGTACAGGCCTGGGTAAGCCTACAAAAATAGGTCATCCCTGCGGTAGTCTATATACCAGTGCTGTTGTGAGTTATTGCTCAAACAAAGTTCAAAGGAGGTTCCTCTGTCTATTTGTCTGTTAGCAAAAAGTCTCAAAAAGTTGCAATTTGATTCAAAGTTGGTGGACTGACAGCCATGGATCAGTTAATTTTGGTGGTGATCATTAGAAAATGTAGAAAATTTGCTCCCCCCCTCCTATATTATGCTGCATTACGTAATGTGCTGGTGAGAAAGTCCAACATCTAGGAGTTCCAAGTTGTAGTAGTAAACAGCATTGGAGCCACATGCTATTTTGTCAGAAAATCAAACTTACAAAATTGTAAACAAACAGCAACAAATTTTTCATCTTCCATTCTGTCCCCTGTTGATGACTGCATGCACTTCTATTACTTCTAAAAATACCACAAAGAAACACAAGGAATTTGAGATATTTCCGCCTTCTCTGTCACAAAGACTCTTGAATGTCAGTCAGTCCACTTTCCAAACACACCTTCTCTGTCATAAAGGCTTCAAACAACACTCAACAATGTGCCGTATACTTTACAACAGCACAAATCATGCTGGAGGGGACTCAGCTGTTGTGCGTGTTTCCTGTAGTAAGTGCAGGGCGTAAGGTTGGCTGTGTGTGTGTGTGTGTGTATGTGTGTGTGTGTGTGTGTGTGTGTGTGTGTGTGTGTGCGCGCGTGCGTCGTGTATGTGTGTGTGGTAGTTAGAGGTGAAGGTGAAGGTCAGGGATTAGGGAATTACTGTAAGTCAATGGAATGCCTTCACAAGTAGGCCTATAGCAATAGAAACGTGTGTGTGTGTGTGTGTGTGTGTGTGTGTGTGTGTGTGTGTGTGTGTAGCTACCACTTTTGTGTGACCTGTGTGGGAATCAGGGTGTCAAAGCCAGAAATGAATTGAACTAAGAGACCTTTGAACATTATCCTTTGGCTCAAAGGGTCGGCCTGTGTGTGTGTGTGTGTGTGTGTGTGTGTGGGGGGGGGGGGGGGGTTCTAAATGTGTATATTCTGATACTACTGTAAGTGTGTGGGATTCAGTGGAGTGTAGCACTTGGATGTACATGTATTCTGCATGCTTGCATCTTAAAACCTGCTCAAGCTTGATTCAGTTCCTGCATCATTTGCTAAACTTACCTGCGAGTTACAAACATGCAAAACAGCAAAATAGAATTAGATTATAAGACTATAATGCTTACAGTAGGCACAACAAATACACAAACAGCTGCTGCAGTTTTACAAACTGAAATTACTGCTATTGATCTATTGATTGCAAGTCCCAGAAATCTGCAGCCAATCACACCATCTGAAAGTATACCTATATTATAAAGCAAAGCTCACAAATTTTTTTTTTTTAGCATCAATCTTCTGTCATTAAATTAGCCCCATAACAGGTATCCTTGATACTTGTTTCAAGTTGTCCTCAGCTACTGTATAGATTGACAAGTTTGACTGTAGAATAATGTATTGAGCAGTGAGGCAGCTCTGCCTGTGCGTACTTGTCATACTACCCATCTGAAGTCACTACTTAGTGAGTAAAGTATGTTCTGTTTATGTGTGTGTTTGCATAGTCGCCATGACAGCATGGACAATTTAGTGTGTTTAGGAAGACATTGATAGTGAACGTCGCTACTGGCATGTTATACACACCCATAAAGACACGCTCACTCTCTCTTTCTCTCTCTCTCACACACACACACACACACACACACACACACACACACACACACACACACACACACGCACACACACACGGACCATAAATCCTACTCTAAAGAAATTGAGTTATGGATTTGATTATGGAGTTGTAAGTCAGGCATGGTAAAACTGAGAGGTATCTCACAGGCCACACACACACACACAAAACACACGTGCGCGAGCGTGAATACACATCTGGCACACATTTCTTTGAGAGGTATTTGGCATGCCAGTTGATACTGTAACAGTCAGCAGCATACGTCAACTTCTTATGCAATAGACTCTTACAGCATGTGGGGCTGATGTCCAAAAAACCCAGATGGCCTCTACACGCACGCACGCACGCACGCACGCACGCACGCACGCACGCACGCACGCACACACACACACACACACACACACACACACACACACACACACACACACACACACACACACATTTTAAATACTTTATTTGGTTCCACAAATTACATTTCATAAACAGGGAAACAAATATATCAGGGTCAATTAGTACTGAGCACTTATGGATACACATAGCACCTCCTTCTCCACACTGCTAGACTGCCAATAATTGCTGAGACAGAGCAATATTTGACAGTTTGTTTGGCTCTTGCTCTTGTCAGGCCAGCAATCTGCAGGCCTCTCATGGTGCATTTATGTACATGTCCCAGGCTTCCAAATATAAGCACACTGTATCTACAGGTATAACCTAGGCTCGTGATGGTCTCGAGTAGTGGTTGGTATTTTATATATTTGTCTTGGAATGCCTGGTCCATGTACAGGTCGAAGACACAGCCTACCTCTAGCATCAGCACCTGCTTATGGCTGGTGTCAACAAAAACAGCGTCGGGTGACCTTCAGCCATTGCAAAAGTCATCCTTCATCCATTCCTGCCTCTACAGTATCCTGGAATAAAATCTAGACTTTCTTGAATTTACAAAAATGTATTATGGGATTAGTGGATTTGAACAAAACGTTCTAATGTTTCTCGACCAAATTCCAGCATTACAGTAACTGAGCAAGCACGCTGTAAGAAACGAGACTTCTCAGTGGTTGAGTCTCTCAGATGTAACCAGACTTCTGCCTCATGTCAAGTCAAGTCAAGTCAAGTTTATTTGTATAGCACATTGCATACACAGAGGCAATTCAAAGTGCTTCACATAAAATGGTTGACAGGAAAATAAAAGAAAAGAAGAGAATAAAATGAACATTTAAAAGCATCACAACAAAACTTAAAAAAAAGAGTATAAAAAGTGCATTAAGCAACAGGCGCAGCAGTTGCAGAAAGAGCTAAAACTTATAGAGGACACATTGGGTTTGCATAGTAGCTGTCAGCAGTTAAAAGCGACGGTAAACATAAAAGTCTTTAGTCTATTTTTAAAAGTAAGTAAGGTTGGGGCAGATCTGAGGTCTTCAGGCAATTTGTTCCAGCTAGCAGAAGCATAGTGGGTAAATGCAGCCTTCCCATGATTTGATTTGATCCTAGGGACAGTGTGTGTTAGTATGTGTCAGTCTCTCAGATGTAACCAGACTTCTGCCTCATGTGTGTCAGTCACTGCATTCACTGCATTTACTCCTGCTATTATGTGAAGAAAATACACCACTGCAAATTTGGACATTATTTTTTTTCTTCCATGAACTGTCAATTTATGCATTGAGGTGTCCTTGAAAACTCCTTGGACGCATGCGTATGGATGCCCTACCAAGGCGGAAGTAACATGGGGACTCGAACCGGCAACCCTCGTGTTGATAGGCAGGGAATCTACCACTGCCCTACCCGGACGCCCATGTCTCTACCTCTCTACCTTTCTGTGTCTAAAGTGAGTGAGTGTGGTCCCACAAGAGAAGAAAGAGATGATTTATATGAGAGTCAATGGGAGAGGAAGAGGAGAGAAAGCAGCGAGAAGAGGAAGGAATAAAAAGGAGCAAAAGGTTGTA
Organism: Poromitra crassiceps; assembly: GCF_964638095.1. NCBI lineage: Eukaryota > Metazoa > Chordata > Actinopteri > Beryciformes > Melamphaidae > Poromitra > Poromitra crassiceps. The sequence goes on from NC_139624.1 coordinate 60,953,889, forward strand.
TCCGGTGTGTGTGTGTGTGTGTGTATGTGTTTGTGTCTGTGTGTGTGTGTGTGTTTGTTTGTGTGTCTGTGTGTGTGTGTGTGTGTGTGTGTGTGTGTGTGTGTGTGTGTGTGTGTGTTTGTTTGTTTGTGTGTCTGTGTTGTTAAAACGGCATGTGGGTCCACTCTGTCTCCATTTGGACGTAAAGGACACAGCATGTGCACATGTGGGTGAACAGTGTGTAGTGAGTGTAACTGTCGGAGATAAAAGTACAAGACGCACGCACGCACGCACGCACACACATACACGGATGCACGCACGCATGCACGCGCAAACGCAGCCGGTGTCAGGTTGTTTACTCATGGCAGTTTTGTTAATTACAGGGCAGTCAGTCAGCAGGACACTAGTTGGCCAAGGGGCAAAGGTCAAGGGTCAGTTACCCTTAACTCACTAACCCACTGTGTGTTTGTGTGTGTGTGTGTGTGTGTGTGTGTGTGTGTGTGTGTGAATAACTGCTCCCTTCTACTGTTTGTACACGTCTAAGTTAACCTAATATGTAGTTTGACACTACCCCGGTTTGTGTGATTTTGTGTGTGTGTGTGTGTGTGTGTGTTTTGCACTTGATCTATTGAACGGTGATGTAACCCCCTCTCTGTATTTTATGCTTGGCTCTACAACATTACATAATCAGTGTATTCATTGCCATGGCTCCACCTCAGCCCACCCCCAACACATAGATATACAAAGAACCTGAAATGCAGCGTTCCCCTAGCCGACCCCCAAAACAAACAAACACAAACTGTCAAAAGGTTAAATTCAGAAGCACCCGGAAGTCAGCTGGATCTAAGCTGCGTATCCAGTAACTGAAGGAGTAAAAATAATGTTCCAGAGAAAACGGTAGATATTTTCACTTTGGGTTATCGAAGATAAGATTTTTTTTGGCAGTACTTTGATGTTATTTCAGCATGATTTAACATTGGACAATGAGCCCCTTAAAGCACACATGGGCAAAATACGGCCCGCGGGCCGCAATTTTTTTTTTTTTTACACACACAGTGCACCTGAACGCAACATGCAAGATACCCGCTGAATAAGTGTCCAAATGTTCATGTCATATTCTGGCCAATACTCCACTTCTGTTATAGCATTTCAGTCTGGAATATGGAATATCTTTCAATAATCTTTATGACTAAAAGGCTACATTGAAGTAGAAATTTAAATAACTCAAATAACTCATTGGTTTTGGATTTATTTAGCTTCAAGACTGCATTTTTGTTCGTGTGACCCTTAACACAGGCTTTGATCATCCCGGGACACTTACTGATACTTATCCTTAAATTAACCCACTCATATTCTGATTTTTTTCAAGAAAAACATTTCAGCTAGTGGAAATTCTAATTGGCTGGTAACTTTAAAATCTAGCAGCCATATTGGCAGGTGGTCAAAAAAGTTAATTTCAAGCCCTGAGAGCAGGTGGTGACATAGGAGTGAGTGAGAAAAGGATCAAATATTGGTGGTTAAGACTGAATAATGACATCACAACTGTTAATTTAAAATGAGTTATTCCTCTGAACCTGGCTTCAAATGCACCAAATTTTTCGCGCTGGCGCCGTTCGGCCCTCAGCAAAACCTGGTAGCGAGGACATTTTTTGTGGCCCTCTCTATCATCAAAGTTACCCATCCATGGGTTACAGCATGACAATATTTGTTCGGCCCCCGGCAACAACCTGGATTTTTCATGTGGCCCCCCATGAAAAATAATTGCCCACCCCTGCCTTAGAGTGTTTTACTCCTTTACAACCTGGGCAATCCCCCAGTCTCACTGAATTTAAACAGAAAGTGTAAACCTGACATAAATTCCATTCTGGGTGATTTGGTCGACTGTATTAGTTCATCTGTCCTGTCATATTCTGCACTCTATTAGTTCACCTGTCCAGTCATATTCTGCTAAGCTTTTTGACTCCCTTTAAACCAGGAACTAGTTTGGAAGGGGGAAGGGGGGAAGGGGGGGGGGGGGGGGGGGTTTGGGCCAAAATATTTGACTGGTACTCTAAGGCCTATAGAACAACCCTTCAGCCGGAGGCAGAACTCGCCATCTTCGGCTGCTCGGAATCCTCTCTGCTCCTCCCTACGGCTATACAACAGTCTCTGATGCAGGGAACGACTGTCGCCAAGAGACTCATTCTGAGGGAGTGGAAGTCTCCCTCTATACCTTCTTTTCAGCTGTGGCTGACGGACATGATCTCGGTTATATGTATGGAGAGGCTCCGGTTTTTGAGGACAAATTCTCTTGGGAAGTTCTTGGTTATCTGGGACCCGTTTCTGGCCTATTTGGATGAGGTTAATAGCGGTACGTGACTCGCATAACTGACTTCTCATGGACCCTTTGCGTGGGATCCCACGCACATCTCTTGCAGGCACATGGGACCTTATGTGGCTGGTAGTGCCAAGCTGTAGTATTGGAATGTGAACTATGTTTGTTTGCTTTTTCTTTCTCTGTCTGAGCCTTTTGTTGTTGTTTCTGTTTTACGTTTTGAAAATTGCAAAATAAAATATAAAAAAAAAAGTGTAAAATGTCTCCAAGATGCATTGAAGATCTGATTATCTAACCCACCAACCACATTTTCCAAATATTGCAACTATAATGTAACTTTTGGATCTAACGAAGAAGCGTGCAAATCAAACAGTCAGTATTACAAAAGGAAGTGACATACGCAGATCTAGACACAATCTGGAAACAAAATGCATGTTAAAGGTATACTATGTAACTATTTCTTTAAGGTATACTATGCAACTATTTCTTTAAAAAAAAACATAATTATACAAAAGTTTTCCCTCAAAACTATTACTTCTGGCCCATATAATAGTGTGGCAGTGTGTTTATGTTGAGCGACGTTGCGCCATGTGTATTTCCATGATGCAACATTGTTTTGCTGTGTTCTGTGTTCATGTGGTCGAGCGAGGCTGTGTTTATGTGGAGAGAGTGCCGCTAAAGCGTTGAAATGCAGGGATTAAACGTTATTTTCAGATCGTTTCACAGCGGTTATGTTATAAAAACACAAATAAGCACACACCTACCTCCAAACCATTCAGGTATTAGCTCCAAACAGCTCAAAAGAAATCGAAAGAAATCAGGCGATATCCCCCATTTGCACTTGCCTGTTTGCGCGTGCCTTAAGGCAGGGAAGATAGCAGTCCACCTTGCGCACGTGTCCAGGTGTTATGCCGAGTTTTGCACCCCCGCCCGGCAGCAGCTAAATGCACCCCCACCTCACGGGACCATATTGTAATGATTTATACAGAAATGTAACTGTTTAAAAGTGATATAATTGTCTGTGTAGATGTGACCTCCCTATTTTCTAAGTTATGGTGGGGAAGGCACGTGCCGCAGGCGCAAATTAGAGCCGTGCCGAATCATCTGCGCCCCCAAAATGCAAGCGGGATTTGGCCGGGATCTTTCTATACATGAATCCGCCGGCCAATTTGTGTAGTCCGCCATCTAGTGCCACCGCCATTACTGCGGTGGCAGGTAGACTGTGCTGCTGGCTGTGGCAGACTGCAGTAACGCTATGCCAAATGAATGACAGCGTCATGAACTGGATTGATGACGTGAGACAGTGGCCCCCAGTTACTGATGAAGGTACTATCTTATTATGGATGGGGATAGTAATTATTGAAATTGTAAATAGTGGAAAAAAGACCACTTAACGAGCCGCATTTCAAGTGACGTTATTGTGTAAACATGCTAATGTTAACGTTACTGTAACTAGCTAGCTAGCATAAACAATCAAGTTGCATGTAATTATTGCACACCAATTACATTAGTAAAAAATAAAAATAAAAATACGAATTTGTGTTTTTTTTATAGGTATTCAAGAGTATTTTATTAATCGCCTGGCTTGTGATGAGCAACAGAATGCCAACTACAAGTCTCTCATAGAGGGTCAAAATTACCTGAGCTTGGGATGGATTGGCCAAATATTGCACACTCTACCAGATGATGAACACATCATTCTGAAAGGACCTGTCCGATATTCACAGTCCATCAACAACCATCATAATGTTGACATAATCCATGTCATAATCAGTGTTCTACAACAGCATGAGTGAATACTGGATTCTGATTGGCTAGCAACAGTGGTAAATAGGCCAACAATCTACAGTTCGGCTCCAACCGCAGTATCACTCCGCTCCCTGATGCTGACTCCGCTCCCTGTGCTGACTCCGCCCACTGTTAGCCTGTCAGTCTGCAAATCTCTAACAAGGAAATGGCCGATCTCTAACAAGGAAATGTCCGATTTCGTAGTAACGTTTGATTTACTGGGTGGATTGAGTTTTGAGCAGTGGTTAGATGAAGATGAAGGTGAAGTGAATAAAGAACGACATGGTGAAATTGGGGAGAGAGAACTGGCTGAGCTTGAGTTGTCACGAGTTCGGACTAGCGGGAGGTCGGACTAGCGGGAGGTCGGACTAGCGCCCGGACCCCGAACCTGGGACTGTCAAACAAACAAACGCCCTCTGCCGTCACCAGATATCAACACACCACCACCAAAACGGGCTGCTTTAGATAACTGTTTAAATAACTGTACTTTTACAGGCAATGTATCAATAACTGTGAATCCCGTTAAGGAATAGGTTAGTTGTTTTTTGGCTCAAAGGCAACTAAATGTTTAGTGCAATCATTGATCTTGTGTATGGAACTATATTCTGTGGCGGAAGGATAAATGTATTCTGAAACCAGTAATGATTGTAAATAAATGAATTGGATGTTACAATTGTGTATTTTTTATATTATTTGGTAGCTGTTGTAGAAAACAAATTTACCACTCGAGGTCGGGGGTTGTGGCCACATTTACCACTGGTACAGGGTTTATAGCACTCGGCTTCGCCTCGTGCCACAACCCTGTACCAGTGGTAAATGTGGCCACAACCCCCTTCCTCTCGTGGTAAATTTGTTAATTAGCTTAGGCTAGGCAGCTGCATGCTACTCATTATGAGGTGAAATAACGTTAGCGATTCACGACTGTTAACCAAAACCTACCGTGCTGTTTTTATTGGGAACAAAGTAATTTCTGTTAATATTCTTGATCCACCTCTGGCGAACAGCTCGGTCCTCTGAGCCACCGCAGTAATGGCGGCTTGTTTACATCCGGGACTTCGCCGGATTCGTGTATTGGGTATGTGCATCCTCCCTTGGTATACTGTATGTGATGCTGATTTGAGTGTGACTGCTATTATTTTTACTTTTTCTTATTTTTATATCTTCGAAAATTTCTATTTTCTTACAGAATATAGTGGAACAAATTGTGCAATGGGGCTTGTGCAATTATCACGTCTTGTAGTGCATTTATCACTGTGATGGTAGTGCAATACTGTCTCTGTGCAACTCTGTTTGTGGTCGTCTGATGGTGTTTGTAATGTTGTGTGCACTTTTTGTCCAAATTTCCCTTAGGGGACAATAAGGTTGATCTCATCTCATCATCTCTTTGGGGGGAAAAGGATAAAAAGAAAATTGCATAGTATACCTTTAATCAAAGACATCACTTGACATCACTTGATGAATGATTGAATTGACTGTAAACAATATCCCCTTCTAACAAGACTGCTCAGAGAGAACAACCAACTGACCTTTGATTGGTCCTCTCAAAAAAGACATCCTCCAATCAGAACAAACCCAACCTCTCCACTACTGAGTCAGAGGAGCTTGACGTGAAAGCTTCTCTTTCAGGCCGGGTTTAGGACTGGTGTGGTTAGATGGGGGAAAAAATGTAAAAACTGACAGGGTACAGCATGGTTATAGCCACGTAGTTCTGCACTGCTGCCTGTGAGCCAGCAACAGAAAACCCTCACTGCTTCCCTCTGTGGGAATGTACATTTCCTTTCATGCTGACTCTCTCTCTGGCTGTCTCTATCTCTCTCTCTTCCTCAGTGGCAGAAACAGACATACCTCCAGTATGGCAAAAAGAGATACTGCAGGGAGACAGACCAAGAAAAATGAGGGAATGAATAACAGAGTTAAATAGAGAAGCAGACAGACAAGAGAGAGTGTAAAAATAAGCCACTAAACCCAACAGGAAAATCTGAGCAGCAGCTTTCACAGCTCCACTCCTAGTTGGCCTTCTCTTCCTATTGGCTATCATATCAACCAATAGGAGTTCAGGGGAGGAGCACTTCCTGTGAGAAGGTCAAGGGGGGCCTCGCGTGGTGGTGGGGTGTGTGTGTGTGTGTGTGTGTGTGTGTGTGTGTGTGTGCACAAACATGTCAATGTATTTGGATGGATGCATGCTTGTCTGTGGTATACTTCACCATTTTGTGTGTATGTGTGTGCACACACACACGTGCACGTGTGTGCGTGCGCACATTTTTGTGTGCAGGTTTGTGTATATGTGTGTGTGTATAGGGTGTGTGTGGGTGTGGGTATGTGTACACTGTGATATGGCCCTGTGCCCATGGTTGTGGATCAGTTAATTTCAGGAATGGGAGTTTTACAAGACTTTGGATTTCTACGAAAAGCTTACTAGATAAATATCAAGCATGCACACAAACCGGAAAAAGCCAATCCGTGTGTAGAAAAGAGCACTTTAAATACCCATCTATACTGAGTATGCTGAGTTTGCTATGTGTGATGTTCCCATCTGAAAGCACAATCAGGTTGTGTTCATATTAAGAACAGGAAGGCCCATCAGGAGGTGACCCTGGCACTGAGATGATCATGTCATGACATGATGCAAACGTGTTCATGTGAGTAACTGCATGTGGTGCTCTTCCTCTAGCGGCCATGTGAGTAACTGTATGTGGTGCTCTTCCTCTAGCGGTCATGTGAGTAACTGTATGTGGTGCTCTGCCTCTAGCGGTCATGTGAGTAACTGCATGTGACGCTCTGCCTCTAGCGGCCATGTGAGTAACTGCATGTGGTGCTCTGCCTCTAGCAGTCGAGTGAGTAACTGCATGTGGTGCTCTGACATGCTCTGCCTCTAGCGGCCATGTGAGTAACTACATGTGGTGCTCTGCCTTTAGCGGTCATGTGAGTAACTGCATGTGGTGCTCTGCCTCTAGCGGTCATGTGAGTAACTGCATGTGGTGCTCTTTCTCTAGCGGGCATGTGAGTAACTACATGTGGCACTCTGCATCTAGCGGTCATGTGAGTAACTAAATGTGGCCCTCTGCATCTAGCGGGCATGTGAGTAACTACATGTGGTGCTCTTTCTCTAGCGGCCATGTGAGTAACTACATGTGGCGCTCTGCCTCTAGCGGGCATGTGAGTAACTACATGTGGCCCTCTGCATCTAGCGGTCATGTGAGTAACTACATGTGGCCCTCTGCATCTAGCGGGCATGTGAGTAACTACATGTGGTGCTCTTTCTCTAGCGGCCATGTGAGTAACTACATGTGGCGCTCTGCATCTAGTGGTCATGTGAGTAACTACATGTGGCACTCTGCATCTAGCGGTCATGTGAGTAACTACATGTGGCACTCTGCATCTAGCGGTCATGTGAGTAACTACATGTGGCGCTCTGCATCTAGCGGGCATGTGAGTAACTACATGTGGCGCTCTGCATCTAGCGGGCATGTGAGTAACTACATGTGGCGCTCTGCCTCTAGCGGCCATGTGAGTAAATGCATGTGGCGCTCTGCCTCTAGCGGTCATGTGAGTAACTGTATGTGGTGCTCTGCCTCTAGCGGTCATGTGAGTAACTGCATGTGGTGCTCTGCCTCTAGAGGTCATGTGAGTAACTGCATGTGGTGCTCTGCCTCTAGCGGTCATGTGAGTAACTGCATGTGGTGCTCTGCCTCTAGCGGTCATGTGAGTAACTGCATGTGGTGCTCTGCCTCTTAGGGTCATGTAGTAACTACACGTGGCACTCTGTCTCTAGCGGTCATGTGAGTAACTGTATGTGGTGCTCTGCCTGTAGCGGGCATGTGCGTAACTGCATGTGGTGCTCTGCCTCTAGCGGTCATGTGAGTAACTGTATGTGGTGCTCTGCCTCTAGTGGTCATGTGAGTAACTGTATGTGGTGCTCTGCCTCTAGCGGTCATGTGAGTAACTGCATGTGGTGCTCTGCCTCTAGTGGTCATGTGAGTAACTGTATGTGGTTCTCTGCCTCTAGCGGTCATGTGAGTAACTGTATGTGGTGCTCTGCCTCTAGCGGTCATGTAGTAACTGCATGTGGCGCTCTGCCTTTAGCGGTCATGTGAGTAACTGAATGTGGTGCTCTGCCTCTAGCGGTCATGTGAGTAACTGTATGTGGTGCTCTGCCTCTAGCGGTCATGTGAGTAACTGAATGTGGTGCTCTGCCTCTAGCGGTCATGTGAGTAACTACATGTATGTGGTGCTCTGCCTGTAGCGGTCATGTGAGTAAATGCATGTGGTGCTCTGCCTCTAGCGGTCATGTGAGTAACTGTATGTGGTGCTCTTCCTCTAGCGGTCATGTAGTAACTGTATGTGGTGCTTTGCCTCTAGCGCTCATGTGAGTAACTGCATGTGGTCCTCTACCTCTAGCGATCATGTAGTAACTGTATGTGGTGCTCTGCCTCTAGCGGTCATGTGAGTAACTGCATGTGGTGCTCTGCCTCTAGCGGTCGTGTGAGTAACTGTATGTGGTGCTCTGCCTCTAGCGGTCATGTGAGTAACTGCATGTGACGCTCTGCCTCTAGCGGCCATGTGAGTAACTGCATGTGGTGCTCTGCCTCTAGCAGTCGAGTGAGTAACTGCATGTGGTGCTCTGACATGCTCTGCCTCTAGCGGCCATGTGAGTAACTACATGTGGTGCTCTGCCTTTAGCGGTCATGTGAGTAACTGCATGTGGTGCTCTGCCTCTAGCGGTCATGTGAGTAACTGCATGTGGTGCTCTTTCTCTAGCGGGCATGTGAGTAACTACATGTGGCACTCTGCATCTAGCGGTCATGTGAGTAACTAAATGTGGCCCTCTGCATCTAGCGGGCATGTGAGTAACTACATGTGGTGCTCTTTCTCTAGCGGCCATGTGAGTAACTACATGTGGCGCTCTGCCTCTAGCGGGCATGTGAGTAACTACATGTGGCCCTCTGCATCTAGCGGTCATGTGAGTAACTACATGTGGCCCTCTGCATCTAGCGGGCATGTGAGTAACTACATGTGGTGCTCTTTCTCTAGCGGCCATGTGAGTAACTACATGTGGCGCTCTGCATCTAGTGGTCATGTGAGTAACTACATGTGGCACTCTGCATCTAGCGGTCATGTGAGTAACTACATGTGGCACTCTGCATCTAGCGGTCATGTGAGTAACTACATGTGGCGCTCTGCATCTAGCGGGCATGTGAGTAACTACATGTGGCGCTCTGCATCTAGCGGGCATGTGAGTAACTACATGTGGCGCTCTGCCTCTAGCGGCCATGTGAGTAAATGCATGTGGCGCTCTGCCTCTAGCGGTCATGTGAGTAACTGTATGTGGTGCTCTGCCTCTAGCGGTCATGTGAGTAACTGCATGTGGTGCTCTGCCTCTAGAGGTCATGTGAGTAACTGCATGTGGTGCTCTGCCTCTAGCGGTCATGTGAGTAACTGCATGTGGTGCTCTGCCTCTAGCGGTCATGTGAGTAACTGCATGTGGTGCTCTGCCTCTTAGGGTCATGTAGTAACTACACGTGGCACTCTGTCTCTAGCGGTCATGTGAGTAACTGTATGTGGTGCTCTGCCTGTAGCGGGCATGTGCGTAACTGCATGTGGTGCTCTGCCTCTAGCGGTCATGTGAGTAACTGTATGTGGTGCTCTGCCTCTAGTGGTCATGTGAGTAACTGTATGTGGTGCTCTGCCTCTAGCGGTCATGTGAGTAACTGCATGTGGTGCTCTGCCTCTAGTGGTCATGTGAGTAACTGTATGTGGTTCTCTGCCTCTAGCGGTCATGTGAGTAACTGTATGTGGTGCTCTGCCTCTAGCGGTCATGTAGTAACTGCATGTGGCGCTCTGCCTTTAGCGGTCATGTGAGTAACTGAATGTGGTGCTCTGCCTCTAGCGGTCATGTGAGTAACTGTATGTGGTGCTCTGCCTCTAGCGGTCATGTGAGTAACTGAATGTGGTGCTCTGCCTCTAGCGGTCATGTGAGTAACTACATGTATGTGGTGCTCTGCCTGTAGCGGTCATGTGAGTAAATGCATGTGGTGCTCTGCCTCTAGCGGTCATGTGAGTAACTGTATGTGGTGCTCTTCCTCTAGCGGTCATGTAGTAACTGTATGTGGTGCTTTGCCTCTAGCGCTCATGTGAGTAACTGCATGTGGTCCTCTACCTCTAGCGATCATGTAGTAACTGTATGTGGTGCTCTGCCTCTAGCGGTCATGTGAGTAACTGCATGTGGTGCTCTGCCTCTAGCGGTCGTGTGAGTAACTGCATGTGGTCCTCTACCTCTAGCGGTCATGTAGTAACTGTATGTGGTGCTCTGCCTCTAGCGGTCATGTGAGTAACTGCATGTGGTGCTTTGCCTCTAGCGCTCATGTGAGTAACTGCATGTGGTCCTCTACCTCTAGCGGTCATGTAGTAACTGTATGTGGTACTCTGCCTCTAGCGGTCATGTAGTAACTGTATGTGGTGCTCTGCCTCTAGCGGCCATGTGAGTAACTACATGTGGTGCTCTTCCTCTAGCGGTCATGTGAGTAACTGTATGTGGTGCTCTGCCTCTAGCGGTCATGTGAGTAACTGTATGTGGTGCTCTGCCTCTAGCGGTCATGTGAGTAACTGCATGTGGTGCTCTGCCTCTAGCGGTCATGTGAGTAACCGCATGTGGTGCTCTGCCTCTAGCGGTCATGTGAGTATCTGCATGTGGTGCTCTGCCTCTAGCGGTCATGTGAGTAACCGCATGTGGTGCTCTGCCTCTAGCGGTCATGTAGTAACTGTATGTGGCGCTCTGCCTTTAGCGGTCATGTGAGTAAATGCATGTGGCGCTCTGCCTGTAGCGGTATTGTGAGTAAATGCATGTGGCGCTCTGCCTCTAGCGGTCATGTGAGTAACTGCATGTGGTGCTCTGCCTCTAGCGGTCGTGTGAGTAACTGCATGTGGTGCTCTGCCTCTAGCGGTCGTGTGAGTAACTGCATGTGGTGCTCTACCTCTAGCGGTCATGTGAGTAACTGCATGTGGTGCTCTTTCTCTAGCGGTCATGTGAGTAACTGCATGTGGTGCTCTACCTCTAGCGGTCATGTGAGTAAATGCATGTGGCGCTCTGCCTCTAGCGGTCATGTGAGTAACTGCATGTGGTGCTCTGCCTCTAGCGGTCATGTGAGTAACTGCATGTGGTGCTCTACCTCTAGCGGTCGTGTGAGTAACTGCATGTGGTGCTCTTCCTCTAGCGGTCGTGTGAGTAACTGTATGTGGTGCTCCCCCTCTAGCGGTCATGTGAGTAACTGTATGTGGTGCTCTGCCTCTAGCGGTCATGTGAGTAACTGCATGTGGTGCTCTGCCTCTTAGGGTCATGTAGTAACTACACGTGGCACTCTGTCTCTAGCGGTCATGTGAGTAACTGTATGTGGTGCTCTGCCTCTAGCGGTCATGTGCGTAACTGCATGTGGTGCTCTGCCTCTAGCGGTCATGTGAGTAACTGTATGTGGTGCTCTGCCTCTAGCGGTCATGTGAGTAACTGTATGTGGTGCTCTGCCTCTAGCGGTCATGTGAGTAACTGCATGTGGTGCTCTGCCTCTAGCGGTCATGTGAGTAACTGTATGTGGTTCTCTGCCTCTAGCGGTCATGTGAGTAACTGTATGTGGTGCTCTGCCTCTAGCGGTCATGTAGTAACTGCATGTGGCGCTCTGCCTTTAGCGGTCATGTGAGTAACTGCATGTGGTGCTCTGCCTCTAGCGGTCATGTGAGTAACTACATGTGGTGCTCTGCCTGTAGCGGTCATGTGAGTATATGCATGTGGTGCTCTGCCTCTAGCGGTCGTGTGAGTAACTGCATGTGGTGCTCTGCCTCTAGCGGTCATGTGAGTAACTGTATGTGGTGCTCTTCCTCTAGCGGTCATGTGAGTAACTGTATGTGGTGCTCTTCCTCTAGCGGTCATGTAGTAACTGTATGTGGTGCTTTGCCTCTAGCGCTCATGTGAGTAACTGCATGTGGTGCTTTGCCTCTAGCGCTCATGTGAGTAACTGCATGTGGTCCTCTACCTCTAGCGATCATGTAGTAACTGTATGTGGTGCTCTGCCTCTAGCGGTCATGTGAGTAACTGCATGTGGTGCTCTGCCTCTAGCGGTCGTGTGAGTAACTGCATGTGGTCCTCTACCTCTAGCGGTCATGTAGTAACTGTATGTGGTGCTCTGCCTCTAGCGGTCATGTGAGTAACTGCATGTGGTGCTTTGCCTCTAGCGCTCATGTGAGTAACTGCATGTGGTCCTCTACCTCTAGCGGTCATGTAGTAACTGTATGTGGTGCTCTGCCTCTAGCGGCCATGTGAGTAACTGCATGTGGTCCTCTACCTCTAGCGGTCATGTAGTAACTGTATGTGGTACTCTGCCTCTAGCGGTCATGTAGTAACTGTATGTGGTGCTCTGCCTCTAGCGGCCATGTGAGTAACTACATGTGGTGCTCTTCCTCTAGCGGTCATGTGAGTAACTGTATGTGGTGCTCTGCCTCTAGCGGTCATGTGAGTAATTGCATGTGGTGCTCTGCCTCTAGCGGTCGTGTGAGTAACTGCATGTGGTGCTCTGCCTCTAGCGGTTATGTGAGTAACTGCATGTGGTGCTCTGTCTCTAGCGGTCATGTGAGTAACCGCATGTGGTGCTCTGCCTCTAGCGGTCATGTAGTAACTGTATGTGGCGCTCTGCCTTTAGCGGTCATGTGAGTAAATGCATGTGGCGCTCTGCCTCTAGCGGTCATGTGAGTAACTGCATGTGGTGCTCTGCCTCTAGCGGTCGTGTGAGTAACTGCATGTGGTGCTCTGCCTCTAGCGGTCATGTGAGTAACTGCATGTGGTGCTCTGCCTCTAGCGGTCATGTGAGTAACTGCATGTGGTGCTCTACCTCTAGCGGTCGTGTGAGTAACTGCATGTGGTGCTCTGCCTCTAGCGGTCGTGTGAGTAACTGCATGTGGTGCTCTGCCTCTAGCGGTCATGTGAGTAACTGAATGTGGTGCTCTGCCTCTAGCGGTCATGTAGTAACTGTATGTGGGGCTCTGCCTCTAGCGGTCGTGTGAGTAACTGCATGTGTTGCTCTGCCTCTAGCGGTCATGTAGTAACTGTATGTGGGGCTCTGCCTCTAGCGGTCGTGTGAGTAACTGCATCTGTTGCTCTGCCTCTAGCGGTCATGTAGTAACTGTATGTGGGGCTCTGCCTCTAGCGGTCGTGTGAGTAACTGCATGTGTTGCTCTGCCTCTAGCGGTCATGTAGTAACTGTATGTGGTGCTCCCCCTCTAGCGGTCATGTAGTAACTGTATGTGGGGCTCTGCCTCTGGCGGCCATGTGAGGAACTGCATGTGCTGCTCTCCCTCTAGCGGTCGTGTGAGTAACTGCATGTGGTGCTCTGCCTCTAGCGGTCATGTGAGTAACTACATGTGGTGCTCTGCCTCTAGCGGTCATGTAGTAACTGCATGTGGTGCTCTGCCTCTAGCGGTCATGTAGTAACTGTATGTGGTGCTCTGCCTCTAGCGGTCATGTAGTAACTACACGTGGCACTCTGTCTCTAGCGGTCATGTGAGTAACTGTATGTGGTGCTCTGCCTCTAGCGGTCATGTGAGTAATTGCATGTGGTGCTCTGCCTCTAGCGGTCATGTGAGTAATTGTATGTGGTGCTCTGCCTCTAGCGGTCATGTGAGTAACTGTATGTGGTGCTCTGCCTCTAGCGGTCATGTGAGTAATTGCATGTGGTGCTCTGCCTCTAGCGGTCATGTAGTAACTGTATGTGTTGCTCTGCCTCTAGCGGCCATGTGAGTAACTACATGTGGTGCTCTTCCTCTAGCGGTCATGTGAGTAACTACATGTGGTGCTCTTCCTCTAGCGGTCATGTGAGTAACTGTATGTGGTGCTCTGCCTCTAGCGGTCATGTGAGAACTATGTGGTGCTCTTCCTCTAGCGGTCATGTGAGTAACTATGTGGTGCTCTTCCTCTAGCGGTCATGTGAGTAACTGTATGTGGTGCTCTGCCTCTAGCGGTCATGTGAGTAACTATGTGGTGCTCTTCCTCTAGCGGTCATGTGAGTAACTATGTGGTGCTCTGCCTCTAGCGGTCATGTGAGTAACTATGTGGTGCTCTGCCTCTAGCGGTCATGTGAGTAACTATGTGGTGCTCTTCCTCTAGCGGTCATGTGAGTAATTGCATGTGGTGCTCTGCCTCTAGCGGTCATGTGAGTAATTGCATGTGGTGCTCTACCTCTAGCGGTCATGTGAGTAACTATGTGGTGCTCTTCCTCTAGCGGTCATGTGAGTAACTGTATGTGGTGCTCTACCTCTAGCGGTCATGTGAGTAACTATGTGGTGCTCTTCCTCTAGCGGTCATGTGAGTAATTGCATGTGGTGCTCTGCCTCTAGCGGTCATGTGAGTAATTGCATGTGGTGCTCTGCCTCTAGCGGTCATGTAGTAACTGTATGTGGTGCTCTGCCTCTAGCGGCCATGTGAGTAACTACATGTGGTGCTCTTCCTCTAGCGGTCATGTGAGTAACTGTATGTGGTGCTCTTCCTCTAGCGGCCATGTGAGTAACTGTATGTGGTGCTCTGCCTCTAGCGGTCATGTGAGTAACTGTATGTGGTGCTCTTCCTCTAGCGGCCATGTGAGTAACTACATGTGGTGCTCTTCCTCTAGCGGTCATGTGAGTAACTGTATGTGGTGCTCTTCCTCTAGCGGTCATGTGAGTAACTGTATGTGGTGCTCTGCCTCTAGCGGTCATGTGAGTAACTGTATGTGGTGCTCTGCCTCTAGCGGCCATGTGAGTAACTCCATGTGGTGCTCTTCCTCTAGCGGCCATGTGAGTAACTACATGTGGTGCTCTTCCTCTAGCGGTCATGTGAGTAACTGTATGTGGTGCTCTGCCTCTAGCGGCCATGTGAGTAACTACATGTGGTGCTCTTCCTCTAGCGGCCATGTGAGTAACTACATGTGGTGCTCTTCCTCTAGCGGCCATGTGAGTAACTGCATGTGGTGCTCTGCCTCTAACGGTCATGTGAGTAACTGCATGTGGTGCTCTTCCTCTAGCGGTCATGTGAGTAACTGTATGTGGTGCTCTGCCTCTAGCGGCCATGTGAGTAACTACATGTGGTGCTCTTCCTCTAGCGGCCATGTGAGTAACTGCATGTGGTGCTCTTCCTCTAGCGGCCATGTGAGTAACTGCATGTGGTGCTCTACCTCTAGCAGTCGTGTGAGTAACTGCATGTGGTGCTCTGCCTCTAACGGTCATGTGAGTAACTGTATATGGTGATCTGCCTCTAGCGGTCATGTGAGTAACTAATAAACTGATCGGTCTGACCCTGACAAAGGTAGCATCTGCGTGGTTAGGGGAGTTCAAATCCTCTGTCCAGTGTGTGAAAAACAGCAAGCAGCATTCTTTTTTATCCCTGCTGCTGTAAATAAGGATCTGCTCCTTAACCTGCCTGCTGAGACACGGGCTCAAATAATAATAATTTATGAACGCAGTTAAATAAATGAAGATATAAGAGCAGATCAAGCACGATAAAAGTACAGTCAGTACATTTAGAAAGGCATTACACTGAGTGAACACACATGGCTCGTAAAACTGTATGTAGGCCATTTCAATGTTTTGGTTGTGTGTGTGTGTATGTGTGTGTGTGTGTGTGTGTGTGTGTGTGTGTGTGTGTGTGTGTGTGTGTGTGGGCGCGCGTGCGCGCGTGTTTGTGTGTGTGTGTGTGTGTGTGTGTACGCGCGCGCGCACGCGTATTTGTTTTGGCACTCTGCCCAGGGCTGATGTTGATAAAGTGTGACCAACGGAGAAAAAATGGAAACAGGCCAGTATATATAATATGCATACTCTATCTCTCTCACTCTCTGTTGCTCTCTCTCCCTATCTCTCTCTTCCTCTCTCTGTCTTAACACTCGCCCTCATTGTCTCTCGCTGTTATTCCCTATATTTATCTTTCTTACTCATTTCTTCTCTCTCTCTCTCTCTCTCACTCACACACACACACACACACACACACACACACACACAGCCGTGGTAAGCGCCTGCGGTACATGTGTTCATAGTGTTTTGACAGTCTTACAGTTCTGGGAACCGGTTCATGGCTTCTTGGAGATTAACTCAGTTTGGGCTGAACTGTACTGTACCACTGGCGGTATAGCACAGGGAATAAAAGTGCAGAACAGCTTTTAGGGGTCCAAAAGATTTACCTTTTTGTTTTAACATGTTTCATGTACCGTGTGTGTGTGTGTGTGTGTGTGTGTGTGTGTGTGTGTGTGTGTATGTGTGTGTGTGTGGGGTGGGGGGGTGGGGGGGGTGGGGGGGGCAGATTGTGTCAGGTCAGTTGCCAGTCACAGAAAGCTATAGGGCTACTAAATTGGCAAACTTTCAACTTTTTGGCACTTTTAACACATTCACTGCCAACAACGTATGAACACGTTTTCAGAATCCAGCTGTTCCCTGCCAACAACGTGTTTACACGTTTTTGGCATCGATTTTTTTTTTTTGACGGTGGGTTGTGCATCTAAGCCTTTTACATCTCTTATATAATTATTGGAGCCACCGAACGTTTACAACCCATTCCACCGACCCACTAAGTGGCAACAGTGCTCTCCTGGCTAGAGAAAGGAAAGCATTTTTTTAACTTGTCAAGCCATTCTCAGCCCAGCCATTCTCCTTTTCGCGCTGATTGCTGGCGATGCGGGATTGCAAATTTACATAATAGATTCAGCCGATCTACTATGATCGGGTGATAGATTACAGGTGGAGGAACACACTTTGAAACACGCAGCATAAATATGACCAGAATCGCAAAAGCTTCTCTCAACCAAAACTCCAAACGAGCGAGTCCATCCCGACTTCCTCAAACAGCGGCCCAGACATGCAGGCACAGGAGAGCAGCAAAGCACTGACTGGTGACAAGCTTGTCCGCCCACGGAGGGCGGAGTTGAAGCAACTCGAGAGGGAGGGAGAGAGAGAGAGAGAGAGAGAGAGAGAGAGAGAGAGGGAGGGAGAGCGAGAGGGAGGGAGAGAGAGAGAGAGAGCGAGAGGGGGAGGGAGAGAGAGAGAGAGAGAGCCAAAAATGAATGGTTAAAGTGACCGTTCCATCCAATTTCACAAAAAGCCGTTTATCTCTGAATATTCTTTTTCACGCTAAAACCATGCTGTATTCAACTGCTAATGCTTACATAACTACTAACTCTACAAACTAACTCTTTTAGACAGAGAAAGTACACATTCTATTAGTACTTTTGAGATATTGTATGTTCACAAACTCCAAGCTGAAACGAATCCTCGGCTCTTATAAAATGAGCCATAATCCTCAAAAAACGGCTTGGCAGAAGCTACCTACAGCAAAAAAAAACGTCTGGCAGTCAATGTGTTAACATTGTCCTGTATGGTGAACCTCAGCCATGTGAAAACATACGACGTGCTGATAATATACAATGTAGATATATATTGCTTATTGTAGAGCCAGCATGCAACACTCAACAATACATAACATAAACTACCATGCAGACGCTTTCATCCTAAACATCTTAAAGCACCATGATTTCAACAGCAGTCTTCCTCATGGATCATATAATGTTATGTCTTTTTTTATGTGTTTGTAATTCGATGCAGTCTATGGGAGAAACAGATGTACTCATTCCAGATGCATGGACATAGCCTAAGGTCAAATAATCCATTAGTGGACAGTTTACCTACATGAATCTATAGCTTAGTGTAAAGTAATACAAGATGTGCATCTACAGCACGTGAAAGAAAGAAACTATTTTCTGACATGTTTTATGTCTGTTATGGCCTTATGTAACAGTGTTTAGCTTTCCTCCTCCTTCCCCCCCTCTCTCTCTGTTACTCACCCCCCCCCCCCCCCCCACTCTCTCTCTCTCTCTCTCTCACACACACACACACACACACACACACACACACACACACACACACACACACACACACACACACACACACACACACACAGAGTAAGAAGATTTCTGGGTGAGATTATAATTGGTATTGGTAGCCTGCATGGCTAACCAGGCACGGTGATAACACAGCATATCTCTGTACATAGTCACTTTAACAAATTGCTATCTCACTCTCTCAGACACACACACACACACACACACACACACACACACACACACACACAGAATCAATTTCTGAAATACCTCAAGTGCAACAAAGCGAAACTCTTTATCATTGTAACAGCCACTTCAGACGACTGGAGAATGAGCTGCAGTTGGAGCTATCATAATAAATGAACCGCGTGAATAAGTAGCATTTTTTTGAATTTTTTTTTCAAAATTTGAAAAATGGCCCAGCTGAACTGAGATATTGTGGAGTGAGTGGCTCCTGTGATGAAAATCCAATTAAAATGATGTATCACATGTTCATATCTGGGGCAATGATATAAATTAGATTTATCTACCTATCTTATGACAAAGTTGGAAACAAATCAATAGAAATCGCTGAACACTGAGATAATGCTTTCATGAATGATGAATCACAGTTTTGGCTTAGATTCAGCTAAGCGATCTTTAAGAGAGAAAACTCCTGTACAGTATGTGTTTCACTTATTCTGGCAATATGCTGACTGTGGTATGTATCCATGGGCAATGCTACCCTCTGTTGGTCCTTAGTGCTACCACTTCATGCAATCACTTCATGAAACAAGAAACACTGAAATTCAAGAAATCCTTCATTCCATCAGCTGTGACTATCCTCAATAAGAGCCTGTTTAAATAAACTCACTAACCTCCTGCCCCCCCCCCACACACACACACACAATCACGCATGCTTTATTTTACCTTATTTGAACCCTTCCCCTAAACCCCCTCCTTCTTTTATGCTTCCTTTTAAAGCTGCGCTTTAAGGCCCTCTGCAAACAAACCCCTATTTTGGACCAACTAGTGTTGCCCGCTGCGCGGGCTCGCCCACAGCTTGGCTGCTGCATGGCCTCGCCTGCTCTATTGGCATGCGCAGAGCATAATTGCTCAACTTCACATCACTGATGACATCACTGTCACTGATGATGACAATGCCTATGACATCACTGATGATGTCACAATGCCTATGACATCATCAGTGATGTCATCAGTGACATCATTATTGACCAAAATCATCTTATGACATCACTGATGATGTCATAGGCACTGATGTCATAGGCATTGTGACATCATCAGTGGGACAAAAATTGAAACAGACAGCAGACAGATATTGCCCAGTTGCTCACTTTTATATAAAAAGGATGTACTGTATACTCTACTGTATTGCATTGTCACTTTGTCTCTTATGTCAGTGTATGATGTGTCTTTATGCCAGTACCAAAGACAAAATTCCAATGTATGCTAATTTAATGGACAATAATGTAGTCTGAATCTGAAATTCAAGACGTGTTTATAGTCATTTGGAGTAATTTGCCTTAGAGACAGAATTTTTTGCAGTGTATGTCTCCAGGGTGTGAAATTACCACCAGCATCCAGCCACATGCACAACCATCATGGACACCAGCTAGAAAAAAGAGTGGGCGTGGCAGGTGAAATTTGAGATGCAGCAGCTACTGTGAGTGGTGGAGGAATGACATGTGATTTGATCTTAGTCTCGCTTGCCAGACTATCTCCGTTTGGCGCTGTACCAGCACAGTAGAGAGTATGGGCTCTATCGTTGCATCGGCCTATGAACTGCGCTCAACGCCAGACGCAGCCCAGAGTAGTGTGCGTGGACCAGCGCACTTGATATTTTGGTATCGGCGCTACACGCAGCATTAAGCATTACAACCACGCCTTTTAAGCGTAAAATTATGCACTATCTGCTCATTGGGTAAGTGCAGTAAATGAATCACATGCTTCACTTTTCAGCTCCAATTCCATGGAGCGATCCAGTCCGGCTTCAGAAAAGCCGAGGGCTCTGATCCCCCCCCCCCCCCCCCTTTTATCCCCTCTGTCTGTCTCCATATATAGGCTATTATTCCATATTATTCTCAAACCAATCTAACTGCAGTTTAAATACTGCAAGCATGTAAATACACTACACTATAGCAAGATCAAAGTGAAAATAATGTTCTAAAAGCGTTAGCTAGAAAAATATAGCCTATGATGAGATTAATTAGATTGGTGAAAGTTTGTCCAGAATGATATTGTTTTCTTTACATTATGTAAAGTCATTGCAGAAATGTGTTTTTATTGTAAAACTAAAATGTGAAGTAGAGCCAATTTATTGGAGCAGACATCACAGTAGGACATGCCAGTAGAACCGCGTTACACTGTCACTCATCTAAATCACGTTAAATCTACAAGGGATATATAGCCCCAATATGACATATATGTTTCACATAGGGTGGTGTTTTCATTTCGATGTTTTATTTGCTCCAATATTGAAATGTTCTACAATTGCAGGTTGTGTTCACATTACACATTATTTAGATCTACCTTTATATCTATTTCGGCTCATTTGGTTGCTATTTATTAGCTAAATGGATTAGCCCAATGCATGCTGGGAGATTTCACATGTGTGACTGTTGCAGGGACGCCAGGCAGTGAGGCCAGAATGATCTTGTTTTCTCTCGCCTTCACTGCACAGGTAGGATGATGCAACACCCTCTGAATGTCACGGGCTCAAAACTGTCATGTTAGAAAAAACGGTCATGTTGTTATACTATTGTGTTGTGTCTGTCTGAGCGAGGGAGTCAGAGAGAGAGAGAACCGGCAAACTTTTTTTCCAAGTATTGTGCCTGTCAGACTGATGAGCAAGAGAGAGGGAGTGACACAGAGAAGGGCGACAGAGGAGAGGCAGAGGAGCGCTCCGCGCAATCGGCGCACTGAATAGGCCTGGTTTTCAAAAGCGCAAAGCGCTAAATTAACGCCAGGTGAGAAGATATCATTAGGCCGGTATTTAAGGCCGAAACGCCCATTCTCGCCCATTCTGGGACTGCGCCACGCCCATTTCGCCTAAAGCGCATTTGTGGGCCTAAAGCCATGTTGATATCTTCCCGAGGCAGGCGCAAAGCACGTTTTTTTTGCGTTTAAGGCTCGTTTTTGCGCCGAAGGCCTGTGGGAGAATAGGGCCCTATGGCTCCTCTTACTCTCACTCTGGTATAGCGAGTTGAAAAGGTTCTTTTACCTTAACAACCATCCACCGAAAGTACCAAGCAGGCCTGCTTTATTGCACAATCCAAATCTTCATCAGAACTTGCCATTTTCAGTGCGTAGGTTGCTACCTTGCCAGCTAGAGTTGTTGTTTCACAGCGGCGGAGGCATTTGAGAGCAGACATGCATGGAGCGGAAAGGGATTTTCCTTCGCTCTGCCCAGGGACGTGCAGAGAATGTCAGAGGGGCAGGGGCTGAAATTTCGTTTTACTTTATGACAATGTGACGTGGTGGCATTTTATGTCACATGAAATATCATAAATATGGGACTATATAGGCTATGTGGTGCCAGCAAAAAGCTTCCAGGACACAACTATGGTTAATAGTTTAGCGCAATACTATAAAATAATGAATTGAATTCCTGCAGCAACACGCATGCGCAAGTACTCGCTAGCTGTGACTGACTAGACCAAAGCAAGTCTGCACCAGTCTGCACCAAGTGCGGAACGAGGTGCTCTGGGCACGCTATGTTATTGTAACAGACTGTTTAGAGGCTCTGTGTACCCCCTGAGTTTCTGGTGTTAAATGAAGTTAACCTCTGAAGCCGTACAGCCTACAGACTATAGATGCACACACACACAACATAATTTTAGTCTGTTACATAATATAATAGTCTCGTACACATCACATAAAATAACTTGTCCTCCCGATCGTTGAGCCTGTGGTATGTACAATCGTGTAGTCTACAAGTTGTGTGCGAGATAGAGTATATAGGTGCCCGGCTCTCTGCATATTATAAGTAAATGTATAGCTCAGTCCATACGTGGGAGAACGTGGTTCGAATCCTGTGTGCACTGCTGAATTTTTAATTTAAGATCCTGGTGAAATATGGTCTAAATGTGAACGTTTAATCAACGTCTGCAAATAGTCGGTGAAAAAACTTTCACTCTTGAACCTTTTGACCCTAAACGTTTTTTAAACGTCTTTTCAACCTAAAAATGCTCGCTGGGCAAAGCCAAATTATGCAGTTGCAGTTATTAAGTCCGTTTTATCATGTAATGCTATGCATTGCCTGATTGCCTAGAAGACCCTTGTCAGTCAGTCAGCATGTGTGATCTGATCAATCCAAATTCAATTAGAAAATTGTGAAATTACATCGGACTGAGAGAGAGAGAGAGAGAGAGAGAGAGAGGCAGAGGTCCCCTACTTGACAAATAAGATAAGGGGGAAAACAGTAGGCTATAATACTTTGTTTTGGCCAATGGCCAGCGCATTATGGCCACATACGTACCTGATATCTGTCTGTCTCAAATTAAGACCGATGGGCTGTGTGCTGCTGTGCTGTGTCACACGTGTGCAATCTGTGCATGGGCTGGCAATCTGAAATGTGCCGTGCAGGCAGTTTCATTTCTCGGCCGTGGCCATAGTCTGGGCACTAGTGATGCGCGGGTCTCCCAGAACCCGCCGGGTCCCGCGGGCTGGCCCCCCCCCCCGCAGGCGGTCTGGGTTGGCAAATTATGAAAGTATCGCGGGTGCGGGCGGGGCAGGCTCAGA
>NC_139624.1:60984083-61066583 GCF_964638095.1 Poromitra crassiceps
AATTCATTATCTAATGGCGCCATCTAGTGTGTGAAGAAGTTAGGACAGCAGTGTGAATCCCTAGAGAGAGATAGGGTAATCCCCACCACAGAAACCAATTTCACGTGTAATTCTGTGAACCTTCCTACCAAGTTAGGGCGCTCTCTATGGTTTCTGAGATACAGCTAATTTAATGCAAGATTTTTCGAAACCCCATTCATGTGAATGTGGAATAACTCGCGCTTAATCGCGAATAGACCCCAAACCCTGAGCAAACCCTTAACGACACCATACGTTTCCTGTCATCAATGAGCCGCACGTTTTGAGGTCTGGCATGTCTGTGGTGCGAAAAATGTGGGGGGCATAACGTGCCAAAAAAGTGGCAGATATAATAATAATTATTATTATTATAGCTGCTGCGCAGCAATGGGTCGTGGCCGGGCAAGTCTCAAGTCTTTGAGCTAGAGTCCAAGTCAAGTCTCACGTCTTTGGTCACAAGTCCAAGTCAAGTCTCGAGTGTCTTATGGATGAGCGTTCTATCATCTGCTGCATGCCATCCAGTCTGTTTAGAACACTGCATAGCTCAAACTAAGGGATCAAAGCATGTAGGCCACTGTATTATCCACACTATCTATTAGCATCCAGCATCAGCATTGATTAGTTAACATTATTATTAATAGACCTTTCCTTAATGTTAATACACACAAAATAAAGATTGTTCACAAGTCCCAAGTCCAAGTCAAGTCTCAAGTCTTTGAGGAAAAGTCTCGTCTAGTCTCAAGTCACTGTGAGTGAGTTAAGTGCGACTCCCGTCCAAGTCTCCAGTCCAAGTCCCCATCTCTGGGCACTGATGACATCATCAGTGATGTCACAACACTGATGAAATCACTGATGACATCATCAATGATGTCACAATGCAACAATTGCTCGAGTGACATCACTGATGACATCAGTTATGACATCATCATAAGCGTGTGTGTTTTCCCAGGATGGTGAGGGCATGTCCCACCGTTCCCCAGGATGACGAAGGCATCGGTGCTGTAGGCTATACATGAGGGCAGAATTCAAAATATTGTCAAAAATTCTGTTTTTGAGATAGCATTGTGAGATTTTACACACTTCAACTACTGTGAAAGCAAAAAAAAAAAAATCTGTGAAGTTTTGAGCTTTATTTAGCGAGAATTTGCACTAGCTGTTTACAGTACCGTTTACAGTAAAACAATTTGATGCACTGTAGGCTCAATTTTTCATCTACCAAAAATCTGTTTGATACTTTTTTGCAGTTTTGCAGTCTTTAGACTTCATAATTGGCCATAGGTTGCAGTGTACAAAAGTTTCTCTCATTTGGGCACACATTTCGGTGAAAGTGGCAAAGCCATAGCCCATATAATATGCCTGATTTGTTATGAATTTTCAAAGTTTGAAACTTTAGACGGTCGCTGTAGCGCCACCATCAGGACGCCAAATTCACGTCAACTTAGTTTGGAATGGGACTGGACCTTTGTGCAAAGTTTGGTTTATTTTCATGCATGGGAAGTCTAACTTCCTGGGAGAAGAAGAAGAAGAAGAATACAGGCAAATACAATAAGTGGCCCGGCCGCTTCGCTGGCCCGGCCACTAATAAGTATGGGGGACTGCAGTTCAAATGCGCTGTTATAGCGTCACCACCAGGTCAATCAATTGGTGTAATTTTTTCGTGAATAGTAAAAGGCCTATCTGTGAAACCTTCCTACCAAGTTAGGTCGCTCTTTACTAGCCTGGGTAAACCCATCCCCCACGTGACCTGCTCTCAGACCTGTTCTCAGTCACTATGGTCTGGAATCCCACCATTGTTAAACGATTTCCTGCGGTTGTTGGGCCCGCCTCGATAGACCACTCCACCAGCCAACCGTCATCCAATCAGCTTGGTGCACAGAGCACATGCGCAGTGCAACAGATGGCGTCATCACTCTGCGACCTTTGTTGTTAGCGCTCGAGCTAACTCCACCTAGCTAACTCACTAGGCTACTGCTAGCAACCACAACCGGAGCGCGATGGCTACTAGCAATGTGAACGATTTTTGCAGGTTGTGTAAGAGAAACCTTCGTTCTAAAGGCAAGTTGGGCAGCTGCAAACCACTCGAGAAGGGGGTATTTCTACGCCTGGAGAGGGTTGGTGTGAAACTACACCAACAGGATAGCAAATCATGTCGGATTTGCCAGAGTCTGACTGAGGTATGTACTTGTAACCTAATGTATTAGTGCAGAACGATTAATCTACACTTCCCCCGTGCACTCCCGCAAATAAGTAATGTTATGCGCAGCCAGTTTATCAGATAATTTCGCCGTAAAATGTGTCCAGGTGATGAGAAGCCCCAGCTGTACAAGCTGTCCTTTGTATGGTCGCTGCCCGTCCGCTCAGACCCGATTTCGATATAGCGTTTGGTGATCTTTTGATCAACAGACCTCATAACTCTCACTTGAAAATGAGATCTTGATCTCAATGTGATTTTACCTGATTAAATAAAGGTTATATAACGGGGATCTATACTGTTACGTGTGTTTACCAACATCATTAAAATTATTTTAAGAGACGCCACTTGTCCCGTTTTTAAGGGAAGAGGCATATATATTGCGACCTGTCTGTCCCCCCTTCCCCCCCCCGTTGGTCCGACCGTCCCGTATTGCTGGGATGGAATGTTGGCAGCCCTATTAAAATATCATAAATGTATCGCTGTTTTAATCAATGGCTACGTTGCTAGCTAGCTAGCTAGCCGTAGACCAGCTATGAACCCCAGTTTGGATGCTCACTGCCCGTCCACTAAAACGCGATTTCTGATCAACAGACCCCATTGTTTATTGTTTATTGAATGGATCCCCATTAGCTGATGCCGGGGCAACAGCTAGTCTTCCTGGGGTCCATGTAAAAGCATACAATATAAAAAC
The DNA here is from genome assembly GCF_964638095.1 of Poromitra crassiceps. Classification (NCBI taxonomy): domain Eukaryota; kingdom Metazoa; phylum Chordata; class Actinopteri; order Beryciformes; family Melamphaidae; genus Poromitra; species Poromitra crassiceps. Next base: position 60,986,987 of record NC_139624.1, read on the forward strand.
ATGAAAAAATACATGAAAAAATACATGAAAACATGAAAAAAAACATGAAAAATACATAATCACTAAACCTATTACAATATAAATAAATACATCATAGAGTTAAGATGATGGTAACTCCGGTCATATACAATAACTTCATCATATTCAACATAGTATTAAAAAAAAAAACCCATAACGGGGATCTATACTGTTACATGTGTCTACTAACATCATTAAAAGATCATAAATGTAACGCTGTTCCTGGTACTTTAGTTTTAATCTAAGGCTACGTTGCTAGCTAGCTAGCCTGCCTGCCTTGGCAAAACAACACACACACACTACACTCTCTGTCTAGTCACTATAGCCTGGATGACGTTAGCTAATGCTACCCAGCCTTACATTGGCATAGCTGCATTTAGCTTGTGGTATTATGTAGGCTACAGTAATATTGTATAGCTGGCTAGACAGACGAGTTTATCTGGAATCAGTGTGACAAGATCCCTGCTGCTAGCTTGTCTGCCTTTCTGTGTCAGAGTATCTAGCTACAGCGTCAGAGTATCTAGCTCGATAACGCTAGGTGTTATTTTGATCAACAGACCTCAACCTCAACAGCTGTCTCTCCTTCTCTCTCTGGATAGACTCCTGTCATGATCTGTTTATTTTATCACAACTTGCAATGTAAGTACTGACGTCCTCTCTGTTTATTCTTTCAGGTATTAATTCGATACCCTTCCAAACAGACCAGGGTGCCATGCCCCACATCAGCCGCAGGTATTGTGGAGAAGGGCAACTGGTCAGCTGCTGCCAACCTGATGAGGAAACAGGCGTGCTTGTTATGCTGGACACTGAATGCCAGTCTGCAGACTTCATCCTCCGGCGCTGTTCGCCTCAGGACTTGAAGGCCTAACGTTGTACCATGGACTGTATACATTCTGTGCTAATGCTAGCATGCTAACATCCTTTTCACACACACACACACACACACTGAATATACCGAAATGCTAGATTTGATCATGGACTTAACGTTAATGTTAATCAAAAACGGCCGCAGTCATAACGGTAAGGTGTGTTTGACCTAATTGAAATATTAACGTTAATGCCCTCACATTTCAGCGTGGTTACAGATAAACCTATTTAACGCTAGCTAGCTACAGTAGATTTTTGGAGGCGTTAATGTGAATGTCATGACCTAGTGAGCGTAGTATTATACTGTATATTATACATAATCCAGATGTAACCTAGCTATAGCTAGACGTTAAGAGGTTAGCGTGAATGCGACTGAGACCTGAAATTACTGAAGTGAATACAAGTGACCTATATTTTTCAATCCTGTCTTTGAATAAAAGTTGTACATTGTGTTATACTTGAAAACCATGTCTTTGCTCCCTTATTTGTGTTCACAATTACAACAAATCTGTATGGTTTATCTGTTGGCATTAAACCGTGGTATTTCCTTGGGTGATATTCCATATTTGTTATTAAACCTAGCTGTTCACATCTGCATTTTCTACAAATTGGGCTAAATTTGCAATATAACAATACACATGATAATTACAGTTAACGTTACAGCATTTAATAAGGTTAATTTTCGTGTACCCGATGCCAGGATATTTTGTCACTTTGTTTTCATCAAGTTCTCTGGACTTATATACACAAGCTCACAGCGTCCTAACAGGTTAACGTTATAATCTCAGGAGAGATTAGGCTTCATTCTGTGATGCGTTTGTTATGGTTTGTTGTTGTTCACTTCCTCCCAGCATGCATTGTGCTACTGTATTTCGCTACTAAATAGCAACCAAATGAGCCGAAATAGATATGAAGGTAGATCTCAATTTTGTGTAATGGTAACACAACCTGCAATTGTATAACATTTCAATATTGGACCAAATAAAACATCGAAATGAAAACACCACCCTATGTGAAACATATATGTATGAATGAAGAAGAAGCATCTCTGGATGTAAATGCAAAGTTAGATCTCTGGGCAACCAGTGACTTCCAGGAAAGTCTGGATGGCAACCGAGGAAGTTCGGTGACTCTGGAAAGACAGATGACCTCCAGGAAAGACTGGCGTGGGTGTATGAGGCCAGCAACCTCATGCACAGCACTCGCAAGAGGGCACCAACCCAAGCTACGAAAGATAATAATGAGCAATACCCCCAGAGTCTCCCGAGAGGGGGGGAGGATGAGAGACTCAACCTGACAGACACAACGGTAACGGCTAGGAACGAATCACGGACACAGAGACAGCTCACCCAAACAACATTAACTGGAGAGATATCGGAGGTAAAGTGTCACTGCGGAAAGATCTGCAAGAACACAAGAGGGCTTAAAATACACCAAGCCAGGACCACATGTGGGAAAGGGGGGACACAGGTGCAGCGCACAGCGGTAGCACCTGGTGAGACGCAGGAGAACTCCAGGCAGGAAGTGCCCCACAGCACTGGAGATCTCTCAGTACCTGTGTCACCTCAAGTCCTCAGGCGGAATCCACCCGATACCTCTCCAGAGAGCCAAACCCATCCTGCGAGGGAACGAATCAAATGGCCCAAGATGAGTGACACCAAAGAATGGAACCAACTAGACGAAGACCTAGACAAAGTGCTAGAGGCCACACTAGCAGGAACAGCTGAGCAGAAAGTCAATACACTCACAACAATAACATACAACCTGGCAAGAGAGCGTTTCGGAGTAGAGGATAAGAAGGTTAACACCAAAACGGCACACCAGCCAAACAGAAGAGAAAGAGAAATCCATCGCCTGAGGGAGGAAATCAAAACTCTAAACAAACAGTTCAAAAAAGCCACGATCGAGGAAAAGGAAGGCATCAAGGACCTAACGAGGCAACTCCGGGAACGTCTTTGCAGACTTCGGAGAGCAGAAAGCATCCGGAAAAGAAGGAAGGAGAGGGAGAAGAGAAGAGCACAGTTCACCAAAGACCCTTTCGGGTTCACCAGGAAACTGCTAGGTGAAGCAAAATCCGGAACGCTGACCAGCTCTAGAGAGGATGTGGAGGGGTTCCTGAGAGAAACCCACAATGACACCTGTAAAAACCAGGCCCTGGGCGCCAACCACAACATCGTTACCGTGGAAGAACCAACTAAGGAGCTCAACATCAGTGAACCATCCTGGAAGGAAATCCAAGAGGTGGTGAAAAAGGCCAGAACAGGATCTGCCCCCGGCCCCAGCGGTATACCCTATAAGGTATATAAGAAATGCCCGATGCTCCTTCGGAGGCTGTGGATGCTGTTCCGGAGGATCTGGAAAAAGGGCACCATTCCATCATGCTGGAAGAAGGCGGAAGGCTGTTTTGTGCCAAAGGAAGAGAACTCCTCAACCATCGAACAATTTCGAACCATATCACTTCTAAGCGTAGAAGGCAAAATCTTCTTTTCTGTACTGGCTAAAAGGATGACCTCGTATATGACAGAGAACGGATATGTTGACACCTCTATCCAGAAAGGTGGGATTCCAGGCTTCTCTGGGTGCCTGGAGCACATTGGAGTTCTCAGTCAGATGATCCGGGAGGCCAAAGCAAACAAAGGCAACCTGACTGTTGTCTGGCTCGATCTGGCCAATGCCTACAGAGCAATCCCTCACAACCTCATATATGCAGCACTAGACCATTACCACATCCCTCAGCACATCAAGGGAATGATCACCAGCTACTTTGGAGGTATCCAGCTACGGTTCAAAACAGCCCATTTCACAACTGGGTGGCAAAACCTGGAAAAGGGAATCGTAACTGGGTGCACAATCTCCCCCATCCTCTTCATCATGGGAATGAACCTCCTTATAACAGCTGCTGGGAAAGAAGCCCGAGGACCAGCAATGGAATCGGGCATTCGACAACCCCCAATAAGAGGTTACATGGATGATCTCACCGTGACCACCACAACCCATGTGGAGGCGAGATGGGTGCTAACAGTTCTGGACCGTATGGCAACATGGTCCAGAATGAAGTTTAAGCCCAAGAAATCTAGGAGCATGGTGATCCAGAAAGGTAAACTGACAAACAGGTTCAAGCTACAAGTGCAAGGAGAAGTGATTCCATCGATTGCGGAGAATCCTATAAAGTGCCTCGGAAAGTGGTTCGACAGCTCACTTGCCGACAGGAACAACATCACCACCACAGAGAAACAGGCAGAGGAGTGGCTGAAGAGGATTGAAAAATCAGGGCTCCCTGGTAAATTTAAAGGATGGCTTTACCAACATGGATTGTTACCAAGACTCATGTGGTTGTTGACTGTGTATGAAGTTCCTATGACATGTGTAGAAGGAGTGGAAAGAAAGATCAACAGGTACCTTCGAAAATGGTTGGGAATCCCTCCAAGCTTCACATCAGTAGGCCTCTATATAAGATCAGGACAGCTGCAACTTCCCTTGTCATCCGTGGTGGAGGAATTCAAAGTCGCAAAGTGCAGACTCTTAATGACATACAGAGACTCCCAGGATGAACAAGTCAGACATGCAGGCGTCACTACGAGATCAGGACGCAAGTGGGCAGCAGATAAATCTGTTGCAGAAGCTCAGAGCATATTGAGGCTACGTGATATCATAGGAGCGCTATGCACAGGGAGACAGGGTCTTGGAACTTCCCATTTCCAACAGTGGAGTAAGGCAGACTCCAGGGAAAGAAGAGCCATGATCCAGGAGGAAGTACGACACCGGGAGGAGGAAGGCAGAAGGTCAAGAGCAGTGGAACTAGCGTCCCAGGGGGCCTGGACCAAATGGGACCTCCCTAAGAGAAAGATCACATGGGGGGATCTTTGGAAGCTCGAACCGTTCCGCATCTCCTTCCTGCTGCGATCAGTGTATGACACACTCCCGACTCCAACAAACTTGCACAGGTGGGGTATGAGGGAGGACCCACTGTGCAAGTTTTGCGGGCAGAAGGGCACCATGGCGCACATCCTGTCAGGGTGTAAAACAGCACTCACCCAAGGAAGGTACAGGTGGCGCCATGATAAGGTGCTCATGACACTGGCAAACACCCTGGAGCAGCAGAGAAGCAAGAAACGCCAACCACATGGGAGAACAACATCCATCCAGTTTGTGAGGGAGGGAGAAAAACCACCAACCACAACAAAACCAAGAAACGGCCTACTGCAAACGGCCCGTTCTTGGGACATGAAGGTAGACCTGGGAGGAAGGCTGCAGTTCCCCCAGGTTGTCCAGACAACCCTGAGGCCGGATGTGGTGCTTTGGTCTGAAGAGGCAAAGAAGATCATTCTCATCGAACTCACAGTCCCATGGGAAGAAGGGTGTGATCAAGCCTTCGAAAGGAAGAGCGCTAAATACCAGGACCTTTTGAATGACTGCAGGGGGAAAGGATGGCAAGCATGGCTGTTTCCGGTCGAAGTCGGCTGCAGAGGATTCCCTGCCCAGTCGGTATGGAGAATGCTCACAGCCTTGGGAATAACGGGGAAGGAGAGAAAGACAGCAGCTCGCAGGATGGGGGAGGCAGCAGAGAGAGCCTCTTGCTGGCTATGGAGCAGGAGAGAGGAGCTGAGCTGGAAGCCAGGAGGAGGAGATGGGCAGTGATTTGGCCACCACTGCCGACCCACCAGCGAGAGGGTGTCGCGGTTCAGGGTTGAAACACCCAATGACCGCTGGATACCGTCTGACGACATCAAGTCCTCCTGGCCAAGGCTCCATTCACCTAAGGTGAATGAAGAAGAAACATCTCCGGATGTAAATGCAAAGTAATCCTGGGTCTATATATACCCCTCGTCGATTTAACGTGATTTAGGTAAGTGACAGCGTAACGCGCTTCTACTGGCATCTCCTACTGTGATGTCCGCTCCAATAAATTGGCTCTACTTCACATTTTAGTTTTACAATAAAAACACATTTATGCAATGACTTTACATAATGTAGGCTATATTTATGTGCATCATCCTACCTGCAGCAGGAGAGAGAAAACTTTATAATAGCCTATTACTGTATAGCCTGGATGACGTTAGCTAATGCTGGCTAGACAGACGAGTTTATCTGGAATCAGTGTGACAAGATCCCTGCTGCTAGCTTGTCTGCCTTTCTGTGTCAGAGTATCTAGCTACAGTATCTGCCTCCTATTGTGTCTTATTATTGTAACGTTTGAATCAGCGTTTCATAACTATAATAGCCTAATGTTACTGTAGCCTGGATGACGTTAGCTAATGCTACCCAGCCTTCCAGCGTTTATCTTCCATAACGCATTAAATCATAATCACAATGCTATGAAGACATTAGCTGATCGCCACAGAGCTGCACAGACAAGTTTATCAGATAATTTCGCCGTAAAATGTGTCCAGGTGATCAGCTCTGAAGCCCCGGCTTGTATGGTCCGCTAAAATCCGATTTCGATATAGGTGTTATTTTGATCAACAGACCTAGCATCACATTATTCAGTTTAAGGATCCTTATGTGGAAACATTTTGAGAACCACTGTTTTGAAGTACTATTATTATAGCTGTTTTCATTCTCACATGACAATACAACAGAATAGAGTATCAAACAAAAACATTTTTATTCGGTTCCACCATGATTCCCACATTAACATTAACAGCTGTTTTAATTTCCTCAACGTAGTTGCATAGCCATATAGCTAGTAGCTAGCTCGGGAGCTATGCTTTAGAGAGGCCAAATGCTAACGGCTACCAGTGCTTAAGCCGCAGCAGCTGTTACACGTCATTGACAAAGACGCACTCTCTGATTGGCCGATCACGGCAGGACTGATGTTGGCAGTCACGCCGTCACTCATTGGCTGCGGGTCTGCGCGGGTCTTTCAATCGCCCCAGAAATCGATTTGAATGGCCCGGAGTCTAGACGCTAGTGACTGGGAACTGAGAGAGCAGGTCACGTGGGGGCTGGGTTTACCTAGGCTAGCTCTTTACCCCACTAGCCGGGCGCTTCTCGCTCATACTGAGCATTAGCGCCCGGCAAACATCAACGCATTTCCCATCAAACAATATCAAACAATCGTGTCGCTCTCACGTCTAGGCATAAAAACCAACCCTTACCTGAGCCAAAAACGTCTGGGTTTGGGCTTGAGGGCGGTTTAGAGTACAGCGATTTATGATCACCACACGAGCATCGCTGCACGTCACGTTGCGTTAGCGCCGGACGCTGATTTTGAGAGGCGCAGTTTCATTTCATTCGATTCATTTTCTCTCAAGACATGGAGGTGGAAAAACAAGAGAGCTAGCCAGCGATGGGGTCAAAGTTCAATCAAAATGAAGTGTAGTCGCAGACTGAAGTTCAATCATGGAAGACCAAATAAGGCATTAATAGAGCACCCCATGCTGTCATAACCCTCAGCCCAAATGACGTCACTAAATGACGTCACCATCTCCGACGTCACCTTCTCCATGACGTCACCTTTGCAGCATGACGTCAGTTGCCCAAATGACGTCAGTTATGACATCATAAATGCCCTTCTCCTGGTACTATATAAGGCCCCCATCACCACAGCTTAAATCACACTCTGCAGTCATCACTCACCTTGTGTCAGCATCACGCATCCATCCAGCATCTCCAGGCAAGAAGCTTCATCCCACCACCTCGCCCAGATCACCACCAATGTTATGACTCCCGTTGGAAACAGATCCCATCAGGGGGGATGTCCTATCTCTTACAGCACCGACGCCCTCTCTCATAAGCAAGAGGAGCGTCACATCATGGAGTCATACGCCATACTCAAACTGTCTATTCTGATTCAATAAAGTTTGTTAAAATTATATTAAGAGTCTCTCATGATTGAAGTATTGGCGATGGGCGCAACCATCATTGCAAAGATGCCATATCGCCCGTCGCTGGAAGTATAAACCTTACATCGTTGCCACCGACGATGGAATATGATCACGGTCGGTCACAACCACCATAAATCACTGTACACTGCCCTTTACACAACGGCCTCAGATAGTGAAGTGTGCGTGTTTGTGTGTGTTTGTGCACAAAATGCTAACAGGTTAAGGCTGTGACTGTGTTTTTTAGGCTATATATTTTATACTTTATTATATGAAATATACAGGCACAATGCTAAAAGCACTTGAGTTAAAATTATAAAACAAAAAACATGAAAGGATCTGTCTGAATTTACTGAATGGAATGATTGGAATGTGCCTTTACGTAGGCCTATGATGCACTCTTCTCATATTTCCTATAGCCTATTATATATTGTATACAATACAAGGAAATAACCAGCATGAATAAAAACAAATGAATGTAAAATACACAATGCACTCTGTTCATTTTATCCTTTTGGGAACGGCGTTTTAGCCACATGCATTCTTTATTTATTTTTGGTATCACTTTGGCTTCTGTGCATTAGGAATTGATTATACTGAAAACCACAATGTGTATAAGTTAACAGTTTCAGGCGAAAGTAGTTTACATTGTTAGTAGTTAAATGTAGCTCTGGTTAGCTGAACACATCTTAGCCTCAGGGAGCTAACCATTGATCACCTAGCGCCACTCTAGGGTAGCCTACTTACCAGGTTTTCATGGGCCACGTGTGAGTTAACAGGTTATTGTCATTTGTCATGGGAATTTGTGTTGCTTTGATTGTGTTGATTGATCTCAAGTGCTTAAAGGAGAACTTACCTCCAAAACACTTTTTTTCAGCTTTTAACCAATATATATGACTTTGGGGGTGATGTGTGAAGAATTCTGGTCAGAATTTCCACATTTGACACCAAACTGTTGCCATTTTACCATTTGTATCATTTTTCAGCAGCATATCTGGCATAAGCGCCCTCTAAAGGCGGAAAACTGCTTTTTTTTGTGCCCTCAAATGAATGGGATATTTGGTACAACCTGACGTCACGGTGGGTTTAGCGCGTGCATCTGGTGCATCTCCAAAGCCTATACAACTAGGCAAGATGGAAAAACCTTACTTAGTATCAGGCTCCAGAGGGCTCTAACTGAAGTAAAAAAAAAAATCTGTTTGCTCTTAAAATACTGAACCAAACGTCGTCAAAGTTGGCACATGTCTTAATTATAGTTAGTTTCCCGCTGAATGTGTCATTACTTTATTGATATCTTACCTGGATAAGCTCGAATGATGATGTTTATATTATCAGTCCGAGTTGCAAGCACTGCAGCCAGCCCAGGCAGGCGAGAGTCGTACTGTTACATGGACGAGCCCCAAGCTCCGCGGGCGCGCGCAGCAGGCCAGCAGCAGCTGGGCTCTCTGTGCTCCGGGCGCCACAGGGCGTGGTTATTGCTTATCCTATGTGGGATTAGAAATGCTAATGACCAGCCGATCCAATGGGTTGCTAGCCTCTCCAAGCTAGTAGCTAGCCTCTCCAAGCTAATGACCAGCCGATCCAATAGCCGATCCAGTGGATTGCTTGGTAAGACAAATGAATAGTCGGCTTCTCTTTTCTCACCGACGGTCTCTCAGTTGCCGGTGCCGGCATATCATTGGCCAGATCCATAGCTGGCTTTGGCAAAGATATAGCCTCCGACGGCTTCTCAGTAGTCTTAAATTTGTCCCTTACGCTGCCCCATACGCCAGGCGCTAATGGTCAGTATGAGCGAGAAGCCCGGCTAGCGGGGTAAGGTCGCTCTCTATGGTTTTGATACAGCTAATTTAATGCAAGATGTTTCTAAACCCCATTCATGTGCATGTGGAATAACTCGCGCTCAATCTTCTTCTCACGGTAGGGAGGGGAGGCTGGCCAGCGAGACTAGTATCTGTCAAACCCCAAACCCTACTGCGGTCAACTGAGCCGTCGTTTGCGAAACCACAGTCAAGCCAGCCGCCACTTGGTTTTTGATGCGTGTCTATTCGTGCCGTAACGGTACTGCTGCTTCACCGGTGTTCGGAGCGGGCTAAAAAATCGAGTGTCACAATACAGCGATCCTTTCTCACATTTACTTTACCACACTAGATCGACATTACAACAAACATAGTGTATTGAATGACTGTTGTTGAATATGTCACAAAAGTCCTACCTTATTGACCGATCGTAGCAGGAGTTTCGCTTGGTACTATCATGTTGATGCTCTCAAAAGATGGGGAAAAACCGGCATTTCCGGGACTGGTTTTTCAAAATAAAAGCACGATTCGACTCGAGTCTAGACCACACAGATTTTGTGTTTTTTTCGACTTTCTAAGTACTGTACAATCGCATAACTCCATAATCCCACACCATGACTGACATAGTTGTGTACACGACACCCCTAGGTATACACTCTCATGAAATTAGCCATTTTCACGGTGCCATTTTGGAGAAATACAGTCAAAATCTCAATACTGAACTTGAAAAATGTGTTTTTTTCGACTTCTAAGTACTGTACAATCGCATAACTCCATAATCCCACACCATGACTGACATGGTTGTGTACACTACACCCCTGGGTATACACTCTCATGAAATTAGCCATTTTCACGGTGCCATTTTGGAGAAATACAGTCAAAATCTCAATACTGAACTTGAAAAATGTGTTTTTTTCGACTTCTAAATACTGTACAATCGCATAACTCCATAATCCCATACCATGACTGACATGGTTGTGTACACTACACCCCTGGGTATACACTCTCATGAAATTAGCCATTTTCACGGTGCCATTTTGGAGAAATACAGTCAAAATCTCAATACTGAACTTGAAAAATGTTTTTTTTTTTAAACTTCTAAGTACTGTACAATCGCATAACTCCATAATCCCACACCATGACTGACATAGTTGTGTACACTACACCCCTGGGTATACACTCCCATGGAATTAGCCATTTTCACGGTGCCATTTTGGAGAAATTGACAAAGTCTCAATACTGAACTTGAAAAAGGTGTTTTTTCCGCCTTTCTAAGTACTGTAAGTAAAATTAAGAACATCATAAAAAAACATTGGTGTTTACTGCAATGTGACCCTTCTTTACAGCAGATTTCTGCCTCTATCTCAAAGTTTTGTTATAAAAGATGTAAGAATATAAGCCATTCCATTGTAACATCTATGTATAGAGAACCCATGAAAACAAATTGGCTCTCTAAAGAGGTGTATGGGAACTATCGGTGTGGGAGATGTACTCATTGCTCCAACACTTATGACATCAAAGAGTTTTGTCTCCCCCATTCAGGTAAAAAGTATAAAATCAGAGAGTTTATTAATTGTATGCCCACTCATGTTGTATATATGCTTAAGTGTCAGTGTGGCTCTATATGTGGGGCAAACTAAGCGTCATTTAAAATTGAGAGTAGCTGAACATAAAGCTGCTATAAGAAATGAAAATATGGACTATGCTATCGCGAGGCACTCTAAAGAGAAGAACCATGGTTCTGCTGCCTCACTCAGATTCATGGGCATTGAGAGAGTCACCCCTCATCCAAGGGGTAGCAACCACATAAACCAGCTACTAAAAAGAGAAGCATATTGGATCCATACTCTTAACTCCTTGGACCCATAATGGGCTGAATGAGGCATTAGATTTTAGCCGCTTTTTGTAATTTTGTAACTTGTTCCACTGTCTAACTCATGTTTCTCTGTGTCTACAGGTGACATGGCATGGAACTTATATTTTTCTCCAACACCTTGTATGTAGGCTAAGTTGAGCCACTGAACCCTCCCTGGCACAGCCCCTTTTCCCTGCCCTCCCTTGTTGAGACAGGACAAGTGTGGTGACTCGACTTGTAATGTTTGTGGTGTATACGGTGTTAATTCTGTGAACCATTTAATATGCAGTTTGTGAATAGATATTGGATCTTTTCCTGAAAATTCCCCTCCCCCCTTTTTACTTTTTCTATTGTTGAATTTTGTGGTGACTCCATTTTGTATTCTTGTGAGCACCTCATAGGGGTGATTGACACCTGCCAATCAGCAACTGATGACTTAAACGCAGACCTGGTGGCAGTCTCAGACCCTATAGCGAACCTGATGAAGCACTTTGTGAAACACGTTGTTCACCTTGTTTCCTGTTTATAATGTAGCCTAAAAGTTAATACAGTGTCTTTTTTCCTACCCTGGTGTGCGCTGGAGAACTTCTTTTTTACTCTTGTGATTCACCCTGCACCAGCCAGCACCCAGGAGAAGAGCACTGCTGTGTACAGGGCTTTTCTCAGCTGTATATCTATATATATCTATATATTTATACATATCTACGGTATATATATCTATATATAGAGATATATAGAGATATATAGATAGATAGATATATATATATATATGCTGGCTGCACCTAGCTAGCCTAGGTAAACCCAGCCCCCACGTGACCTGCTCTCTCAGTTCCCAGTCACTAGAACAGGTCTGAGAGCAGGTCACGTGGGGGATGGGTTTACCCAGGCTAGCACCTAGCCTGTGGGCTGGCTGCACCTAGCCTGTGTGCTGGCTGCACCTAATATATTTAAGCAATATAGCATGAGAGCAAGTGTGTTGTGGCGAATATATCCCGCTGATAAGCTGTTATCCCACGAGGCCGCAGGCCGAGTGGGATAACAGCTTATCAGCGGGATATATTCCACAACACCACGCAGCTAGAGTGCTATATTGCTTTTATAAAACGGTTTCCAAGTATAATAATATAATAATAATAATACTATAAGTCCGACTGGCATGGTATTCTGATAGAGTCAGTTGAAACACTACTGTAAGGCGGGACCTCTAGCAAGAAGATAGACGTGCGGGTGATTTGATTGGATCATTCTGGAGACTGAAGTCGACATTGGCCAATCCTGGCGCTTGCTGAGAGCTTTTTGCAAAGCCCGACACCAGAGCCGTATGCCGACACCAAGTAACGTTACGTCTTATTTAGAAATGCGGGGTTAAGAGTGAGGGCGCGCGAGAGAGGGGTTAAAACATTAGCCCGCGTCTATTCTTGTACAAAACATAATTTTCTGCGAAGTATTAGTAAAGTTATAAGCGAAGATCGATTCACAAGGATCTGAAAGCTGTCTCCGCCATTTTGTTTTTGAGGTAACCAAAGGCTTTTAGTAAGAGAGTTGTGCCATCATGCGTCCATAATGACTCATTGTACAAAGACTTGAAGGACTAGTGACCCTCCATACAGCAGATCAGGAGAAAGCTGTTTGGCTCGAGCGCAGCGCTGCCTTTTAGTAAGAGAGTTGCCATGGCAACCAATAACCCATGGCCATGGGTTATTGAACTCGGTTACTGGAATTATACAATGGCTGTGAACCAATCAGATTGCTTGATTTGAGAGAACCGTTTTATAAATATATATATATATATATATATATATATATATATATATATATATATATATATATATATATATATATATATATATAATGTTATGAGAGTTTCGGAGGAGGAGGGGGGACACACACAAACAATTATGCTTACGGCATCATCATGGTTCTGGATGCTCTATCACAATGTGCTACTGGGTTCCTACAACGTACTTATATTGCTGTCTGTCCTTGTCTTTTGAGGATGAAAAAATCAAACTGGAATACCTTGGAAATAACAATTTGGCTAATGTTAGATTTTTTGTTGTAAATAAATATATGTCAGTCATGGTGTGGGAAAGTCGGAAAAAACACCTTTTTCAAGGTCAGTATTGAGACTTTGACTATCAATTTCTACAAAATGGCACCGTGAAAAGGGCTAGTTTCATGACAGTGGATACCCAGGGGGGTAGTGTACACAACTATGTCAGTCATGGTGTGGGATTATGGAGTTATGAGATTGTACACTACTTAGAAAGTTTGAAAAAACTGCTTTTTCAAGGTCAGTATTGAGACTGACTATCAATTTCTCCAAAATGGCACCATGAAAATGGCTAATTTCATGAGAGTGTATACCCAGGGGTGTAGTGTACACAAGTATGTCAGTCATGGTGTGGGATTATGGAGTTATGCGATTGTACAGAACTTAGAAGTCGAAAAAAACACATTTTTCAAGTTCAGTATTGAGATTTTGACTGTATTTCTCCAAAATGGCACCGTGAAAATGGCTAATTTCATGAGAGTGTATACCCAGGGGTGTAGTGTACACAACTATGTCAGTCATGGTGTGGGATTATGGAGTTATGAGATTGTACTGTACAGTACTTAGAAAGTTTGAAAAAACTGCTTTTTCAAGGTCAGTATTGAGACTTTGACTATCAATGGCACCGTGAAAATGGCTAATTTCATGAGACTGTATACCAGCTCAGTGGCCTTGTGGTCTGAGTGTCCGCCCTGAGACTGGGAGGTCGTGAGTTCGATCCCCGGCCGAGTCATACCAAAGACTATAAAAATGGGACCCGTTGCCTCCCTGCTTGGCACTCAGCATCAAAGGGTTGGAATTGGGGGGTTAAATCACCATGTGATTCCCGAGCGCGGCGCACGCTGCTGCTCACCCCTCCCCCAGGGGATGGGTCAAATGCGGAGAACAAATTTCACACATTGTGTGACAATCAGTGGGACTTTACCTTTACCTTTATACCCAGGGGTGTAGTGTACACAAGTATGTCAGTCATGGTGTGGGATTATGGAGTTATGCGATTGTACAGTACTTAGAAAGTAAAAAAAAAACATTTTTCAAGTTCAGTATTGAGATTTTGACTGTAATTCTCCAAAATGGCACCGTGAAAATGGCATTTACATACTGGGAAGATCATTCTCAATGTTATCAAAACAGTTATTGTCATACAGAAACATAATTTGTATTGTATAGCTTCATTTAAATGCTTAGTTTATTAGTTTAATGTGGAAAATAATAATTTTTCATTCGCCCCTGTCTGCTCTATAATTGTGCAGAATCGTTCTTTTACTTTGGAAATTCTCACCGGAACTTCTTATATTCGCTAGCTCTATTCGCTGACACAACACAGCTGTGGTGAATAGCTGCTACAGGGTTTCTACAAAAAGACAACAGACACCACATTCCTGCAGGTAAAGTCTGGCTCCTCTTTACTGCTGGTGTTATTGAATGTTTAGCTATTTTCCCCACAAATAAAGTAGATCAAAAGTTCCACAAATCTTAAAGAGGTAATGCTCTTTTGGGACTCCTTGGACCAGTCTTTATTTTTTTAATTTTCTTTTATGATCTACCATCGTTATTTTAGAAGCCTACGAGTTTCCAGGAATAACGAAAACATAGGAGATGAAATCCTAGACCCATAATAAGTCTATATCAGATCCCACACTATTATTATTATTATTATTATTATTATTATTATTATTATTATTATTATTATTATTATTAGTTACTACGTCATTTTTCATTTGAGCTGTTTGGAGACCGCCATGACTATGTTTAATCAAGCATGTTCCAAAATAGACTGAATCCATGTGGTGACGTTCGGTGATTTTACATGTGCTCACACTGCTTTTAACGCCCTTTCCCTTTTGCTTTCATATCTCCCAGTCTAAAAGTCGATACTATAATGCTTTTCTCCTAAAGGTGCCTACGGTGCCTGGCTGTATAGGCTATAAACTGCCACGTTGGGACAACTGTTAAAGCTACAGACACTGGGCCCCACCCAATGCATCGAGCAGTGCTTCTCAACGTGGGGTCCGGGGACCACCAGGGGTCCTTGAGGGGGTCCCAGGAAATTAATGAATTGTTAAAGTTCACCATTATATTAGCCAACAAAATTTACAAGAAGCGAATGTAGAATAATTAATGTTTTGATCATAGTTTCACTGTAAGGGAATAAAATCAAGATTAAAATTGAAATTAAAATCCTCAGCCGCCTTCAGAGAAGGCAAATCTATGAAAAAAAAGTCATTCAAATCATTCGCTCTGTCCAGTTCGCTCACTGTGACAATCTGCTTCCTGCTAGGATTCATATTAGTTATATTTTTCATGCAATCCCAGAGACTTTTATTGTTCATGGAGCTGACGCTCTGTTCCAATGCAGCCCGATGCTTCACTCTGGCCTTCCTCAGCAGCTGATTAAGTTCCTTTTGAGCTGCGGCCACGCCCCCTCTGTCCCTGTTTTTAAAAGCCAGTTTCTTTTTGTTAATGCAGGCTTTAACCTCCTTGGTTATGTATGGCTTGTTGTTGGGGAAGTGAAGAATGTATTTTTTGGGAACAAGGTTGTCAACGCAGAAGTTAATGTAGTCAGTGATTGTCTCTATTGTTGCCTCATTCAGCTCCAGGTTATGAAAGATGTTCCAGTCCGTGCTGAGAAAACAGCCTCTCAGGGTTTCCACACTGTCCTCAGTCCACTGCAGCACAGTTTTATGCTGAGGCTTGACAGACTTGAGCATGAGATGAACGGTTGAGTGATCAGAGTTGGAAAGAGGATGGAGAGCCTTAGCTCTATAGGCGCTTTTGATGTTACCGTAGCATTTGTCCAGCACTCTGTTATTCCTCGTTCCACATTTAACATACTGGTGAAATCCAGGTAAGGCAGGCTCAAGTCTACAGTGATTAAAATGTATGTAATTTCTTCAACATAGCAGTGAGTGACTGACCCCAAAATTCAAGTAGCCTATGAAAACTGACTTCATGAAATTTATATATTTGTTAATGTTGAAATGGAATTAAAACCCCATCTGCTCATGTATTTAAGGCCTCTCTCCTCTCCTTTCCTCTACTTTAATCTACTCTAGAGATGGCCTCAGCCAGCATCCTGTGTGAAGATCAGTTCCTGTGTTCGATCTGCCTTGATGTGTTCACGGAGCCTGTCTCTACGCCATGTGGACACAACTTCTGCAAGGCCTGCATCACGGGCTACTGGGCCAGCGTTGACCTGACTCAGTGTCCGCTGTGCAAGGAGACGTTCTACAGAAGACCAGAGCTTCGGGTCAACACGGGATACAGAGAGATTGTGGAGCATTTCAAGCGGATGAGCGTGAGAGGTGGAGACAAATCCCCTGCCGAACCAGGGCAGGTGCCATGTGATGTCTGCCCTGGGCCGAAGCTCAAGGCGCTGAAGACTTGCCTGGTGTGTCTGGCCTCTTACTGCCAGCCTCACCTGGAGCCTCATCAGAGAGTCCCAGCCTTGAAAAAGCACAAGGTGATCGACCCTGTGGCCAACCTGGAGGATAGGGTGTGTAAGAAGCACGACAAGATACTTGAGTTCTTCTGTACGGTGGAGCGGACGTGTGTCTGCGTTGTGTGCTTGAATGATGACCACGCAGGACATATAACCGTCCCTTTAGAGGAAGAGTTCAGAGAGAGGAAGGCCCACCTGGAGGCATTGATGTCAGACATAAAAAAGATGGAAATTGCCAAATCCAGGAGTATTCAAGAAATCAAACGCTCAATCAAACAGAGCAAGAAAGATGCAGAGAAAGAGGTAGCAGATGTTATTGATATTTTCACTGCTCTGGTGGCCTCTTTACAAAGGAACCAGGCTGAGCTGGTTGAGGTGATTGAGGAGAGGCAGAAAGCAGCAGAGCAACAGGCTAAAGATGTCATCACAGAGCTGGAGCAGGGAATCACTGAGCTGAAGAGGAGGAGAACTGAACTGGAGCCACTCACACATACTGAGGACCACCTCTGCCTCCTTGAGAGCCTGCCTTCCCCCCATGACCCTCCATACACCAAGGACCTCCTCCACATCCTGGCCAGCCTCTGCGACCCTCCGCACACTGAGGACCCCCCCGACCTTGTGTGGAGCCTCCTGTCCCTTCCCACCCCTCAAACCACCAAAGACTGCTCTGACATCAGGCTTCAAAGTCGCCTGTGTGCAGGGATGGTGAGAAAAGCAGTGGCTCACCTGGAAAAGACACTCAGTCAAGAGATGGAGAATCTTTCCAGAGAAGTCAAACTGTACAATGGCTGTAAGGCAGGTAAAGAGACCGGTAAATGTAAAGAGACCGGTACAGCCAAGCCAGGTAAAGAGACTGGTACAGATAAAGAACAGATGCCGACCCTCAGCAAAGAGATGGAGGATCTACCTCTACACACGCTGATGATGATCCAGCAGCGCTATGCAGTGGATGTGACTCTGGACGCCGACACAGCGTACCACAATTTCGTTCTGTCTGAGGATGGGAAGCAAGCAAGGTGTTCCCAAACCCAACAGATGATTTTCTCTTACAGCCTAAGAAGATTCAAACATCAGCGCTACGTCTTTGGAAAAGAGGGCTTTTCCTCCGGGAAGTTCTACTACGAGGTTGAGCTCAGAGGCAGGACAAGTTGGGTGGTGGGAGTGGCCAGAGACTCCTTTGACAGAAATGGGGTTTTCACTCCCTCCCCTGAGTTTGGATTCTGGATTCTTCCCTTGTACCTGAGGCAGAAGCCCGAGAGGGTTGGTGTGTTTGTCGATTATGATGAGGGAGAGGTTTCCTTCTATGATGTGGGCACCAGGGCTCTGATCCACTCTTTCAGGGGTTGCACCTTCAGTGAGAGTGTACCAGCACTGACAGCTCTGATCTATTCTTTGGCTGGAGGTTCTTTCATTAGCAAGCCTAAGCTCTACCCTGTAGTGGGCATCCTTGGTGGTGGTGATGATCCACTCATAATCACTCCTGTAGGCCACACAAATTGAGCCAAGAGACACCAGGGAAGTTACGGTGCAACTTTAATCCCGTCCGTCCGATGTTCGTTAACGTGATATCTGAGGAACGCCTTTGCCTCGAACATCGACTTAAGGTCCTTACACATCAAGAGCGATGCGAATATACGGCACGAAATTGCGATGCAAGTTTTGACCCACCTGTCAATCACAGCCACAGATGTGTACACGTCGGAAGCGAATTTCTGAAAAATCGACCGTGGTTCGAAAAATTAAACACCGCAATAACGCTCAGCGAAACTTCGCCGTTGGTATGCACGGAGTGACGGAATGACGGAATGACGGAATGACGGAGTGTCATCAAATTTGCCTCAAACATTAACTTGGACTCGAGGATGAACTGATTAGATTTTGATGGTTAAAGGTCAAAGTTCAAGGTCACTGTGACCT
This sequence comes from Poromitra crassiceps, assembly GCF_964638095.1. Taxonomy (NCBI): domain Eukaryota; kingdom Metazoa; phylum Chordata; class Actinopteri; order Beryciformes; family Melamphaidae; genus Poromitra; species Poromitra crassiceps. The sequence continues at coordinate 61,005,759 of NC_139624.1, forward strand.
CACACACCCAATTTCCAAGCTCTTTAACGCAACATCTCAGGAGCGCCTTGACGGAATTTCTTCCAATTTGCCTCAAATGGCGATTTGGACTTAAGAATTAATTAATGGCGGAGGCATTAATCCGCGGTGCGGTCGTTCTAGTTTTACATCAAATGTCCCACTAGTACACGTTATTTTGTTACCCAGGAAAGCCGCAGGAGGTAGCAGCAGCAGCATCGCCTTTTAAACATTTATATCGCACTCTAACAACCCCGTAAGTTTCAGCACGTCTGCGGGCTGTCTGTTCCCCCCACAGGGCCAGCGTCAGGCCAGCCAAAACAAAATGGAAACTTCCAGGTAAAAATGTCAGACTAATGTCATTTAAACAAGTAAATAGCCTCAATGATGCACGTTGGAGGAGAAAAAGGTGTTTCAACAAATGAAGCAGCAAACATTGTATCAAAATATTCATTTTGATGTTAAGATTACATAATAGTGAAAGTGTGGTTGTAAAAGCATAATTAAAAAATTAAAATTAATTGCCAACGTTACGAGGGTTTTATTTTGAAGAGGTAAAGCGGTTGACCTACTTATACATTCTGGCTGACTTGATGCAGTCTATGCGCTTGGCGCTCGTGCGTGCAGCATGAGAGAGATGCTTTGTTCTGTCTGCATAGAGAGCCGCAGGGATGACGTATTTTTGTAGTCGGAATGCGGAAGTCCCGGACTTCATGGTTCTTCACTGTTTCTGCCTATGGGATTTTTGAATGGGTTTTTGGCACGATGCTTCAAATATGGTCTCTGGGCAATGCAAGCTTAATCAAATGCGAACCAGTGTTCAGCGGGATAATCTTCATACATGAGGACCACTTTCATGAGTTTTGAAGCGTAAATGCGAGCCCTAGAAGTAAAGAAAAAGCTCGTGCTAAGCTAATCCAGAACTACACACAGTGTCGCATAGGCTTCCACGTCACGTCACCACTCAACCTGGAGTGTTGTTGATGTGTGCGCTGCTGTGCACTGATTACCCCGGGCTGAACCAGGTGAGGGAAAGAGAATTTCTGTGTTCATCCTTTGAAGTGATGACGTTATTGACGTATAATATCCCCATCGACTCAACAGTGTAGTCTCATTTAGCCGTTTGCTAGCTAGCTGCCCTTTTAACGGCACGTAAAAGCTTCAAAACTCATAAAAGCCGTCCTCATGTGTGAAGATTATCCTGCTGAACACTGGTTCGCGTTTGAATAAGCTTGCGTTAACCACAGACCTCATTTGAAGCATCGCGCCAAAAACCCATTTAAAAATCCCATAGGCAGAAACAGTGAAGAACCGAGAGTGTTAGCATCGATGTTTTCCGGACTCATTCCTGCGGCTCTCTATATATTCCATCAATGTAAAGTAATTAACTGTTAAGAAAGTCGAATTTCAGCTTGTGGGAATCACTGAATCTCACTGACTCACGCTGGAAAAGGGGCGGCAACTCAGGAGGAGGAGAAGCAGGATCGGAAAATCACACGTTGGACCACCGCCAAAATTTATATCGCCATGGCGTGCAGAACTGCCGTGTAAAAACCCACCTCACTATCGGCTAAATGGCCCGGCTTGGACACTTTTAGACTGAAGAGAATGCCACTAGTTTGTGGATATAAGAAATATGTAAGAAAATCTACAAACTAACTACAGTCCTGCAGTTGAGTTTTCTGTTAAACCAGAAGCTTTGTGCAGAGCATTTGTGGAGGTATCGCTTTGTTAAAACATTCAAGATGCACAATGGGTATGTCAAATGTTGCACTAATGCAGAAAAGCCATGACAGCTTTTACTATGTTTTCACATTGACACAGGGGAAATGAATCGAATAGACTCATTCTGACCACTTTTATAATATGGGCACATATACTGAAATACTCTGCTTGACCAGAAGATGGCACCATAGTAAATCAACTGAGAAACAAGGAACAGACAGTGTCGTCATAGGATCTCGATTCATCTTAGGATCACTTTCACAGGAATACACTTAGCCTATGAGAGAGAGATAAACCTAAAACTGTTTGCTTTTGAATTTGATTCCCTGGAAGTTGTAGACAGCCAATGTTATCTCCCTCAGTTGAAATCATTCGGATTCGAACCCAGGCCGGCCACAGGAAGGACTAAGCCTTTGTGTTACGCACTCTTAACCGCTTGCCCCAGGATGTAAGACATGTAACGTATGCTGATATCTTTGGCAAAAATGTATTTTGATGAATGAGCTTGAGCACCAAATGTTTCTTAAGATGTAATAATGTATCATAATGCAGCTGCAATGTATTTTTAGTGCTTATTAAAATGCATTTCTCACAAATTACCTCATGTCACTTTTTTAACCATTACATAATATTAAAAGTTCTGTGCAATGATAAAACAGGCTAACAGCCATCAGCCACTCAAATAATCCATACTAAATTATACAGATTAATTAAAATGGGTTAAGTAAAAAGTAACTGATACTTTTTTGATTACATGTGTTTTACAACAATCTATCAATCAATCAATCAAACCTTTATTGGCAGACGCTTGGTCCATAGATGACACATACACAATTACAAAAAGCACATAAGGGCACAATAAAAGAACAAAAGTACATTATAAAAGAGAGTCATACCAGAATTTCCACATATGTGACTGGTATCTCACAGTGCTTAGCCCAGGATCAGTGAGCAACTTAATAATAACATTCTGAGACACGTTCAATCTACAGATGAACCTGTACCTCAGATTTCTCAGGAGCGCCTGGAAAGTGGCCACCCCCGCCTTACAGAACAGGTCACTAGCACTGCTCCACCTGGGCTTTTTCAGCAAGATGCGCATCAATCATTATAGGCAACCTGAAGTTTATGCATGCTTGCCTTCTTAAACTTTGCCCACAAGGGGGCAGTATAGATAGGGGTACAGTAAGCCCTAAAGAGTGTGATCTTTACATCATCAGAACAGGAGTGGAATTTCCTGACCAACATGTTAGCCTGAATGTATAACACACGCCGCTGTCTATACATATCATCATCATCACCCATATGGTCAGTGATGAAGTGGCCCAGATATTTGGTTTTGTCACAGACACATAGAGCATGCTCAGACAAAAGAAAGACAGGAAAAGCAAGATCCCGGTCCTCTTTCGTTCTACAGATCATAACAGCACTCTTCTTAGCATTGTATTTAACATCAAATTGGACCCCGTAATCAGAACAGATATTCAGCAGATGTTGAAACCCAGCGCTGCTGGGGGAGAAGATCGCCAGGTCATCCGCATACATAAGGTGGTTAATCAAGGCGTTACCGATCATACATCCTGTTCTGCAGTCTCTTAGCTGGACAGAGAGATCATCCATATATAAATTAAAGAGAACAGGGGAGAGTAGCCCCCCCTGCCGTACCCCATTACCAACACAAAAAGGGGTAGAGACACTATTGCTCCATTTTACCAGCATACTCTGGTTGGCATACCAGTATGCCAGTATGCGAATTATGCTGCCAGGCACACCTCTTTGACTTAATTTTAGAAACAGCTTATGATGATTGACTCGATCAAAAGCCTTCGATGCATCTATGAAACCAACTAAAACAGAGGAGTTCTGCCTTTTATAGGCTTCGACAACCTCCTTCAATGCATAGATACACAAATCAGTGCTATGCTTGGCCTTAAAGCCAAATTGATTGTCAATGCTGGATATAAACAAATTTAAACGATCTAATAACACCATTTCAAATACTTTGGAAATCACACTGGCTAGGGCAATAGGCCTGTAATTATCTAGGCTCTCAACTTTGCCAGTCTTATCTTTGATAACAGGCAGGCACCAGAGTGACTGACAACATAGATGGCGGCAGAAAACCATGGGTCATAAAGCCATTAAAACACATGGCAAGAAGAGCTGCAGCCTTGGGGCTAGCTAACTTGAGATGTTCAGCAGAAATATGATCTAATCCACATGCTTTGTTATAGGCTAGCTGTAAGATCGCCTGGTAAACTTCTTTAGCTGTAACAGACACTACATCGTCATTCACAATGGTGCCCACATTATAAGGACTACTGTACGTTTAACACAGTTGAAGAGGACAGAGTAATGTTGCCTCCACAGTTCAGCTATATTGGCAGCACCAGAGACTCCCTCTATGGTGCAGGGTAACAATGCCCCGGCCCTGTTCAGAGCCTTAACCTCCTTCCAGAAGCCTGTGACATCATAGAGTCAGCTCTCATGTATTATACACATGTATTATTTACAATAATCAGATTAGCAGACATTTCAGATGGAAGTGCTGGTCCACTCCTGTGCTTCTGTCAAGGGGAACTTTAGCCAGCGGACTATTTATACCTCAGATGTCTGACTGACTGGTGCCCAGGGAACTGGGACGTTGTGTGTGTGTGTGTGTGTGTGTGTGTGTGTGTGTGTGTGTGTGTGTCTGTCTGTCTGTCTGTGGTCAGTATAGAGGGGTTCTCTTTTGGATGGTGTGCACATAATTGTGTTTGTAGTCACAGCACTGTATAGATGAGGAGATTATTCAGGATGTTGTAGGTGTGTGTGAGACAGAGCGCGAGAGAGAGTGAGATAAAGAGACCTGGGAAGTCAGAGACATCAACATGTACAACTGCATTAATTATACACACATCTGCACATCTGTGGTTGAACTATAAAAAAGCCAGCCTTCAGAGACTGCAAGTGCATATAATGATGCTCTGAGAATACTGCTAAAAAGGCCCAGATGGACTACTGCGAGTGAGATGTTTGTGAGTGCTGGAGTGAACACACTGCAAGCTGTCTTGAGAAATGTAATCTATAGGTTTATCTGTCGGTTAAATGATTCTGAAAATCAACTTGTTGTGGTGCTGGTGAACATTGCGTACAGACGCTGCACGTCTCAGTTTTGGGAGCACTGGTATAGGTGTCTTTTAAAATGAGTCACTTTTTTATTTTGTGTTTTCTTTTAATCTTTTTTGTATTGTGTGTATTTGATTGTATTTTTGTATGGACCTTGAGTCTGGAATAAAGCATATCTATCTATCTATATGTAGGCCACACACAAACGTAAACTGACACAAAAGTATGAACATATGTAGGTTTTGCTTTGGGGAAGGAATTTGGACAGATGACGAAGTGTCACGGCAGGGTTTAGCTTGATGTATTTTTACCCTATTAATATAATTATTCTGGCTCATTCGTTTTAATCTCGTTGTCTAGGTAACATTATACTGTAGTTAAAGGATGGCTTTTCTGTGGTGAATATGAAGATCTATTAAATGTAACGCACCTATGGAGTTGGAATCCATTGAAATTTTTTAAATCGGTGGTTCCTACCCAGAGAAATCAAAGAAAACCCACTCTGTGGGGTGGGGCGGGGAGGGGAGGGGCGGGTGCGGGAGGCAGAAATCCTCCACTTCCCACAATGCACTGGGCTCGTGGTTTTCTAATAAGTCCACGCCCAGCCCGCAGGCCCTGGGGGCGCTGGCTAAAAAACAACAACATTATTCACGCAATCTTGCTACTACTCAACTTTACTTCGTTTGTTCATCAAACGATAATGGCAAGGGTTAAATGTGTAGTTAGCTCGTGCATGGCAAAGAAGAGGAGAGAAGCAGAGGAAACGGGCAAAGTGCTTATTTTGCATTGTTTCCCAAAAGATTGAGCGCTACGGCTAGCCTAGGTAGCTAGCATTAGCATAAGGCTCCATTAGCTGGGACCTGCGAGTTTGCAGTAGTCATTTTGATTTCGTTTTAAAATGCTTGATTTTACCTGTCTTGTTGTCTTTTCACCATCATCGCTGGCCAGCCTCCCCTCGCTGTCTACATTTTCACTTTCCAGGACTTGGCATATATCATCAATTTCAATTTGTGAATTATAAAGTTATATATTGTAACGTTCCTGGTAAGTCATGAGGCAGAGGCTTCTTGTTGGTACAAGGTTCTTTATTCTCCGTTAGTTATATTACAACTCTCAGCGGTTGTCACGCTCATAACTAGCAACCTTCTCTTGTAGCAGTGTGTGGAGACTGACGCGCATGCTCAGTCTTCCCCGGAAGTATCCCCACAGCATAGTGTTCCCCAATACAACACTCCCACACATCAGTTCCTATCTGTAGTTGAGACACTACCAATGCTCACCCCTGTATGTGTACTGCTGATTCGCTACATACTCCCCGCCCAACAATAAGGTCAACGCCCACGTTGATACCACATCACACATCCCCTTGTACCAAAACACACCCAGCATCTTTTTTTTTTTTTTTTTTAACAGCTTCTTTGTTTTTTCCAACCACATTTTATGTTTCAATCTCAGACTTTCCCACATCTCCTCCCCCACAATATCTCATGTCATGCACATCCTTTACTTTTACAACATTCCAACATTTCCAACCACCATCTCCTCCTTTTTTTTTTTTTTTAATACAACTCAAAGTCCCCCAAGTGTCCTGGAGCCCTTGGCTCTCTCCGTGGCCGTGTTAGTCTCTGTGAATCTGCCTGCGGGGCTGATCCCACCTGCAGTGTCTCTGGGCTTTCACGTCCCTGAGTGGGGCCCGCCCGGTCATGGCCGGACGCCCCTCTCTGTGGAAACAGAGTCCTTCTTTCAGCCTGTCTAGGTGAAACCTCGCCGTAGTAGAAGCACTACGACACTTTAGATATTACCTCCTGGGACAGCCGCGGTTCACCATACGGACCGACCACTCAGCGCTGCAGTGGCTGTGGTCCTTCCGAGAGCCGGAGGGGCAAGTGTGCCGCTGGTTAGAGAAAATGGCAGACTACAACTTCACGATAGAACACAGGGCAGGGACGCGCCACGTCAACGCAGACGCCCTGTCACGACGACCCTGCGCAGAGAGAGGGTGTACGTACTGCGAAAAGAGAAGGAAGAGAGAGAGAGCTCCAAGAGGAAGCTAGGATCTGCCCTAACCACACGGGGGATGGACCAGTGTGCAAGACGCTGCGGGTGGCAGAGGCAGCGGATTGGAGGGGCCACCAAGAAAACGACAGGGAGCTGTCACCAGTACTGCAATGGGTAGAAGAGGGCCAGAAGCCGCCCTGGGAAGAGGTCGCAGGGGCCACCGACACAACCAAAGGGCTGTGGGCAGGGTTCGACACCCTGAGATTGAGTAGCGGAGTGCTGATGAAGTCCTGGAAGGAGCCAGCGACAGGAGAGCATAAGTGGCGGAAAGTAGTGCCGACGACGCTGAGGGAGGAGGTGTGCAGGAGCTGCCATGGAACTGTAGGGGCTGGGCACTTTGGGGTAAACAAAACCCTCCGTCGCATCAGACAAGGCTTTTATTGGGGGAGGATGGGGAGAGACGTACAGGACTTCTGTCGACGCTGCGACCTCTGCGCAGCGTACAAAGGCCCGTTAGACCAGTCTCGCGCCCCGCTCCAACAGCTAGCAGCAGGAGCCCCCATGGAGAGGGTAGCAGTAGACGTGATGGGACCTTTCCCACGCTCAGACAGTGGAAATAAATACGTCCTGGTCGCCATGGACTATTTCACAAAATGGCCAGAGGCGTACGCACTGCCCGACCAGGAGGCGGGGACGGTGGTCGACGCACTAGTAACCGGCATGTTCAGTAGGTTCGGAGCACCAGAGACACTACACAGTGACCAAGGAAGAAACTTTGAGTCACGAGTGTTCGCCACCATGTGCGAGAAACTGAACATTAAAAAGACACGGACCACAGCATTGCACCCCCAGAGCGATGGCCTTGTAGAAAGATTCAATCGAACGCTGAAAAAGCAGTTGGCCATCCTCACGGGGGAACACCAGAAGGACTGGGACACGCACCTGCCTCTCATCCTCATGGCCTACAGATCTGCCACACAAGAGTCCACCTCCTGCACACCAGCTCTGCTCATGTTAGGTCGAGAACTGCGGACACCAGCAGAAATGGCGTTCGGCAAGCCACCAGATGCACTGGACGCTCCCCCAGGGCGAGAGTACGCCAGGAGGCTACAAGATCGCTTAGAGTCCGCTCACCACTTCGCTCGGGACCAGCTAGAGAAAGCAGGCATGAAACAAAAAAGAAATTATGATGTGAGGGCAAAGGGAAACCATTTCCAGGGGGGGGAGTTGGTCTGGGTGTACACACCCCGGAGAAAAAAAGGGCGTAGCCCTAAACTGGACTGTCACTGGACAGGCCCATGCAGGGTCATGGAGAGAATGGGGGAGGTGGTGTACCGAGTGCAGATGCCACTTGGTGGCAAGAAGGTACTCCACCGAGACAGGTTGGCGGAGCCCCACCTCCCCGTTGCTGTCGGTGGGCTCCTTCCTGCGATGACGTGGTTACGGGGACTGTGGCATCGTAGACCCGTCTCGTCCCATCTGGACGGGCCCTGTGCCGTTTCCCTGGTTCCACGCTCTCCGGCGGCAGTCTGCTTCCCGATGCCCGGGGCGTCCACATCCCCAGCAGATCATGCTCCCTCTGGCCCAGCTGTTGTTCCGCTGGGTGGGCTGCCGAGCGGGGTTGGGCTGCAGGGTCGCTCTGCGGAGCAGTTGTTCTGTCAGCTGTTGTACTGACTCGGACAGTTCTTTCACCCTGTTGCCTTGCTCTTTCACCGTGTTGCTTTGCTCTGCCAAGGCCGTCTTCCATGCTGGCTCTTCTTGTAGCTGGCTCTCCGCTGCCATTCTCACCACTGGGGCGGCCTCCATTATGCCGCTGCTCTTGTCCCAGCCTTCTACTGTCTCTATCTCCAGCGCCAACCCCAGCGCTGCTCCCAATGTTTTCGGGTGTCCCAGCGTTACCTTCTGGCTTAGACTCCGTGGCTCGATGGCCTGGACAAAGTAGCTTAGGGCTAACCCATCCAGCGCCTCCGTCGGTAGCTGGCTGTATGCGCGCCGGCTGAGAGTCTCAATGTCCGTTGCCAGTGCACGCAGCGACTCACCCTGCCGTCTGCGTCTGTTACACAGTTCCGCGGCTACGATGGCCTGCTCCTCACATCGGCCGAAGCGTCTCCGCAGGACCCCCATCACCACATCCAAGTCCTTTGTATCAGCTATTGCCGACACGCACGCCGTAGCCTCGCCCTCGAGGGCCATCACGAGGTGGCTGGCTCTCTCCCTTCTCGTCCAGCCATTCCATTCTGCAGCCTCTTCAAACTGCTTGCAGTATGCCTCCCACTCGCCTTTACCGTTGAATTTTGGCGGGGTGATTTATTTTCTTCCTCGCCGCCCGCTGTCCTTTGTCGCCTCGACCCGTGTCCCGTCTTTGTCCTCGGCCCGCAGGCTAGCTCCGCTGGGCTGTGGCACAGCCTCCATGGCTACAGCGGCAATGTCAACCCGCTCGATCTTCACCCTCACCGGCCCCGGTTCCTCCGCTCCTTCTCCCGCCTCGCTAGCTTGCCTGCTAGCTCCCTTGAGCCGCGGGATAGCTTCCGTGGCTACGGTGATAGCGCTGTCTAGTCCGGATTTTATCTTCACCAACCCCAGGCTTTCTGCTGTTTTTCCCGCTTCTCGATTGAGTCGTTTGCGCTCTTTCTTCAGGAACTTGTTAACCATTTCGCCGAATCTGGAGGCAATATTCACCGTTTAAACTTCTGACGCCAGTGTAACGTTCCTGGTAAGTCATGAGGCAGAGGCTTCTTGTTGGTACAAGGTTCTTTATTCTCCGTTAGTTATATTACAACTCTCAGCGGTTGTCACGCTCATAACTAGCAACCTTCTCTTGTAGCAGTGTGTGGAGACTGACGCGCATGCTCAGTCTTCCCCGGAAGTATCCCCACAGCATAGTGTTCCCCAATACAACACTCCCACACATCAGTTCCTATCTGTAGTTGAGACACTACCAATGCTCACCCCTGTATGTGACTGCTGATTCGCTACAATATATATAGATATATATTTTTTTACATCACTTACCACAGCAAGTCAAGGATTTGAAATCATTCAAATATGTTTTCATTCAGATGTGAATTCAATTCATAAGTAACACAATGACAGAATGTGGCTATTTTGGTCATGGGTTTTATACACTTTCTGTAATAAAACATCTAAAGCAAAAATCTTATCAGATGGGGTGCTCTGACTGGGACATAATCTTATCAAATGAGGGTCAGTGGTCTAATTTGGCACAGTTTAGGGGTCCTTGACATGAAAAGTTTGAGAACTACTGTCTTAGAAAATGCAGTAGGATTTCTATGACAAACTGATCTCAAGTTTCAAGTTTATTAAAGAAAAAAAAACATTGTTGCATCACAAGATGAAATGAGATGTGTTTTTTTACAAGTTAGAAAACAGACAAGAATAGATACAGTATAACAATAAAATGTCTACAGTACAGGGAGGAGATAACTAAAAGGATGGACAATGTGAGTACAGCCTGTAAGCTCTTGGTAAGAAGGACTGCTGGTGTCTTTTTGTGTGACTTATTGGCCCTGTGAACAATCTAGTAGTTCTCAGGCCATATTGGTGGTGTGGAGTTTTGAGGGCTCCAAGGGGGTTGGACCCTTCCTCCCCCTCTGTGATTTCTACTGGCATAAATGAAGACCTTTTATAGGTTGGTGTGAAAATCAACAGCTCTGCATCCCCATGTGTTTATAGTTTGTTTTTACGTTCACGTTTTAAAAGTTCACGTTTCTTTGGTTAACACAGTAGTATTGATGCAGGTGCAGAAAGAATAGATGCCAGCAATAACTGCTCAAAGACCTCAAAGAATCTACTGCATCTAATGTAAATATCAACCTATTGGCTACAGCTTTTACAACCCCATACCGGCATGAATGATTAAAGTGGCAAATAACCAAAGCAACATATATTTGAAATTTTAATACAGGTTCTGACAATATATAAACACTATGTAAAATATAATAATAAGATGTAGCCTACAGAAAATGAAAAATGTATGTCTAGCAAATTCTAAGATTTTGAAAATGTTCTTCTATGTCATGGATTGTTTGCTGGAAGCCACGGTATTGTTTATCAGGTGAAGGGTACATGGATCGCCTGCACAACACGCTGGCAAAACAATACGACGATGCCTCCCTCTCTTGCACTGTAGGACCCACTGGAGGAAATGTCGATAGGCTATCAGGCGACACTGTCAGCAAAAAAAACAAAAACAAACAGTATTAGAACGGCAAGCCTATTTTATAACGTTTGACTTACATACAAATGTTCTGCTAAATATTATTATGCAAAAAATTATTGGTTATCATCATAATCTACTGCTAGCTATCAGGACTAACTTTACACAGACACCAAAACAGTATAGTAACATATTGTTACACGTATCGTTGTATCGCTATGAAAAACATAATCACATAATTATTATTATTTTTTTTCCCCCGATTTTCTATCCCATTTTTATCCCCCATTGGTGCTAATTTAAATTTATTTATCCTGGTTGCTGCTCCACCCTCTGCCGATCTGAGGAGAGCCGAAACTGGCTCCATGCTTCCTCCGAGACATGGGAAGTTAGCCAGCCGCTTCTTTTCACCTGACAGGGAAAGCTAGCACGTGGGAGGATCACGCTATTCCAACGAGTTCCCCTCCCTCCGAACAGGCGCCCCTCATAATTATTTAATTGATTCCCAGATGCCACTATTCTAAGACCAAAACAGTATAGTAATGTATTACACGTTCTGCTATTAGTACTTACTCGATGCTGCTGGCCTTTGCTGTCTCTTCTAGTTTATTTTCCGTCTCCTCACAAAAGTTCCTCGGCATATTCTGCGACTTCTTTTTTTTTTAATGACCAAATTTTTATTATGACATTATAAACATAACATTCACATTAACATGTTGGCTGCTTTCATTCCTCTTCCCCATTCACCATCTCCTGTACACACCAAAACATATAAAAGAGCATACATACAGTACAATCACATATACAGTGTAGATATACACATGCATGCAAGCACGCTATACAATATTGTAACGTTCTGGTATTCGTCCAAGGAACTGGAGACTTGAAGTTGGTACAGGCTTTTATTCTTGGCTTCACAACAGATCCTAGCCGCTAGCTTCGCTGCTAGCTCTTCATGCAACCACCCGGTCAGCTCGCCCACATGGCCTGACTGACTTCCGCCCCGGCCGCTGGTCACATATATCCCCCTCCCCCTAGGAACACACCCACACATATCAGTTCCTAGCCAAGCACGGAAACACCCCAATACACGTAATTACCGATTCGCTACATTTCCCCCACACAACTTTAATGTCGCTTCCACGCGACATGCACAACCCACACACATATCCCCCTGTACCAAAACACACCCAACACAACATTTTTCCCATCACCACATCAAATTCAACAGTCTTTTCTTTTCAGCACCCCCGTCATAATGTCCAGTTTGCATCAGGTACTCCGTAATGTCTAGTTTTCCATTAGGTACCCCCATAATGTCTAGTTTCCCATTAGGCACTCCATAATGTCTAGTTTTTCATTATTTCCTTTCTTTTTCACACATTTCCATTCAAACACAAGCCCCCACATTTTCCTTAACTTTTCTTTTAAACCCCATTTCCATCCCCCCCTTTTCCCAGCTTCTGTCCCACCTGAAGCACTCTTTTCGGTCCCCCCTTTTGTTTGTTCCAGTAGCCAAATGCACGAACGAGCACCGGATCGACATCCTCGTCCTCCGGTCTCCACTCGCACCCGTCGACTCTCCAGATGACCCTGGCGTCGTCCTCCCGGCCTCGCACTCGCTCGTTTTTCCGTCCCCCTCCTCCAGGGTTGAGGACAGCAGAGCGAACACCACCGGCGTCGATCTTCCCCTCGGCTCTCCGCAGTGCAACGTTAGGGGGTGTATAGCGGTTAGGCTGGGCCGGTTCCCCCGGCGGTAACCCCCCTCGCTCACTCGGAGACACGAGCGTCGCTCTCCCGACTGTAACAACGCTGCAGACGATGTCCCTCTCTTCCCTCTGGCTGTTCCCCTGCAGCACCGTTCTCCTATCCGTCACAACGTTCTCTTCTCCCCGGCTGCTCACACTCTCCCCAGCCCGTGTCTCACCTCCGGCCTCCCCACTCTCAGTGCAGTCCCTGGCCAAGTGCTCCGGCGACTGGCAAGTCCAGCAGAGTCTCACCTGTCCGCCGCCTGCACGTCTCTCTTCTCCCGCTGCCCTCCGGTCCCCGACAGCCTTTTGACACTCTCTAGCCAGGTGTCCAATCTCGCCGCATGCCCAGCAGGCTCCCTGCTGTCCATGTCGTTGTCCCGCATACCCGGTCCGTCTCCCGGGACCGCCTCGGCACCACCTCGCCACGTGGCCCGGCTCACCGCAGGTCCAACACAGTCTCTTCCGTGGCTCCTCCGGCCGCTCTCCCCGCTGCATTACCTCCGCGCTCATCAAGTCCACCCGCTGCATGACTTCCCGCAGCGCCCGCATCACCTCTACTGCCCAGGCAGGAGTCTCTTCCACCAGCCGTCCGACCTCTCTCAACACACGGGCCTCCATGCCCGCCAGCATCGAGCTGATCCCCGCCGTCAGCTCTCCTTTCCTCCCGTTCACCGATGGCCATTCTCCGCGCACCATCGCACGTGGTCTTAGCAGCTAGCAGTTAGCAGTTAGCACCCCTGGTAGCTAACTTACTAGCGCTAGGTCTTGAGCCAAAAAGCCGCACCACCCGTCTCTTTTGCCATTCCTTCTCACCCTCTCCCCTCTCGGCCGAATCAGAGGCGTTACCGCTTTACTTGCTGACACCAATGTAACGTTCTGGTATTCGTCCAAGGAACTGGAGACTTGAAGTTGGTACAGGCTTTTATTCTTGGCTTCACAACAGATCCTAGCCGCTAGCTTCGCTGCTAGCTCTTCATGCAACCACCCGGTCAGCTCGCCCACATGGCCTGACTGACTTCCGCCCCGGCCGCTGGTCACATATATCCCCCTCCCCCTAGGAACACACCCACACATATCAGTTCCTAGCCAAGCACGGAAACACCCCAATACACGTAATTACCGATTCGCTACAATATGATACACTTTACACCACTCGACGTAGGCTATATCGTTTTACCAATTCGATTGCATCTGTAAGAGCTTCAATTGTTTCCCTTTTTGCACCATTTACCCTTGCTATGGATGATTCTAAAACAAGAGTACTATGAAATAAAGACATCCACTGATCTACTTTAAGGACATGGGGTGGTTTCCATCTCATTACCAGAATCTTCTTTGCAGCTGTAAGGCCAGAGAAAAATATTTTTTTGGTTTTACCAGACATATTGAGGGAGGAATCATCATTTAACAACATAACATTGGGTAAACAGGGTATTTTAGAGCCAATGATATCTGATCAAATCAGTGCAATCTGTACCCAAAATGGTCTTACACCTGAGCATTCCCAAAACATATGGATGTAGGTGCCAATTGACTTTTGTGGACATAGCAAGCAAAAAGGGGTGGTAGTTATCTGTAATTGGCAACACTTTCTAGGTGATAGATAGAATCTATGAATCATTTTATAATGTAACAGTTGATTATTATAATTGCGGGAAGTAGCAGAAATGTTCCTCCATACTCTTTTCCAGTCTATTATCAGTCCATAATCTTTCAAATCAATATTCCAGACTTTAACAATTCCCATATAGCTTTGAGTATTTTGTTGCATCTTTTTATATACATGTGACACAAAACCCACCCCAGGCTGGGGAGTTTGAAGCATTTCCACCATTGGGTGTATTTTGAGAGGCTGATTCCATGGCACACCATAAGTGCGCATAGCCGTCCAGAGTTGCAAATAGAAAAAAAAAACATGAACCAGACAAATTAAAATCTCTTTTTAACTCTAGGAAGGACTTTAATCATTCATCATTCATAATATCTGGTAAAGTATGAATCCCTTGATTCTGCCACTGTGGGAAATAGATGGGTTTCTCCCCAATGTTCAAGTGGTTATTCCTGAATATTGGCATATCGAGGTGCCAGATCGATGCCCAATCGCCAAGCTTTTCTACACAGTTCCATATATGAATAGAGTGAGCAACAATTGGACCAAAGTGTTCAAGACAGTAGTGGTCAGATAAATCAGAAAACAGAGCATCTTTAAGTAGAAGTGGCGACACTATTTGTTTTTCAATCTCTATACCCACGACACCTTATTAGTTATTATTGAACCAATTATTTAAAGGGTGAAGCATGAAGGCATAATAGTACATTTCAAAGTTTGGCACATTTAGACCTCCAGACATTCTATCATGCTGTAATATAGTTGTTCTAATTCTAGGGAACTGATCTTTCCAAATGTATTTTGAGACACAACCTTGAAGTTTGTCCCAAAATCTAACAGGTGGTGACAGTGGAAGCATACTAGCGAAAAAGTTTACTCTTGGCAGAATATTCATTTTCACTATTGAGATACGTTCAGCCAAGGATAATGTTAAATTGGCCCATTTGTCCATATTCGCCTTTATAGAATTGAGCAAGCTTCTATAGTTTTGAGTAATAATTCTCTCTAAAGATGGGTGTATATCTATTCCCAGGTATCTAAAGTTTTGTACAATTGGAATCTCTGTACGTATGTCCAAATCTGTCATTGCTGCATTCAAGGGTAGTATTAGTGACTTAGCGAGGTTAATTTTATAGCCAGATATTGCATTAAATTTTGTAAATAAATCCAGGACAACTGGGAGTGTTGTAGGTACTTGGTCCATGAAGCATAATACATCGTCAGCATATAAAGATATTTTATCATATGAATTATTAATTATTATTGGTTTCACTGCCTCAGATAGTCAAATGTTTTGGGCTAATGGCTCGAGGGAAATTGCAAATAACTGTGCAGAGGCGGGACAACCCTGTCTTGTGCCACGTGCAATAGGGAATTGTGGAGACCACTGATTACCTGTTAGGACCATTGCCGTAGGATTATGATACAATATTTTTAACATTTTCATAAAAGTATCACCGAATCCCATATTATTCATTGTGTACCAAAGATAAGGCCATTCAAGCCTGTCGAATGCTTTTTCAGCATCGACTGACATCACTGCACAAGGTGACTGCTGATTGGATGCACCATGGATAATATGGAGAAGACGGCGGATATTATCAGATGATAACCTATGTTTCACGAAACCCGTTTGGTCAGGATGTACTACTGCTGGTAGTACTGACTCAAGTCGACGGGATAATACCTTGGCATATAGTTTGATATCTGCATTTATAAGTGATAAGGGTCTATAACTGGAACATAAAGGGGGGTATTTTCCTTTCTTATGTAACAATGAAATAATGGCAGTATTTACGTCTCTATGGAAACCCCCTTGAGTAATAGCTGTGTATATCATATCCAACAGCAATGGGCCAAGCTCATCCCAAAAATACAAATAAAATTCTGGAGGGAGGCCATACTAGTGTCCTCTAGTAAGAGAGTGGCGCCAGCGGAGGACCAAAATGCGAGACTCATTAGCCAATGAACAGCCAGGAATGGGTCTCGCTCTACTTTTGCATGCTAAAACAACACAAACTGTCTATTTTGCTGCAACTCGACAATGCTGCTTTTTTTTACTCAAGAGTTCCACTTTCTACTTCCTGGAAAAAAACTGGTCCATTGGAGTGAATGGAGATGTCGGAACTCTTCTATTATACGGCTCTGGACCATCCCATCCTGGTGATTTTCCTTGTTTCATAAGTTTTAAAGAGTCGTATATAGTTATTGTAATGTTATAGGAGACTCCAGAAAGATCATGTCATTGGCTGTAAGTTTAGGTAGATTCAAGCCTGAAAAAAAGGTTTCCAATTCCTTTGTTGGTGCATCCAATTCAGATGTGTATAGACGGTTTTCACCAGAGCGCAACCCCACAGCACTTCCTTTTTCTCAGCATTCGGCAAACTGCAGAAATATTCACTCGACATCGTTACCGTAATTTCCGCACTATAAGCCGCACCGGAGTATAAGCCGCAGCAGCAAAATTGCCTGTTTGTTACATATATAAGCCGCGCCGGACTATAAGCCGCAGGTGTTTTAATGTTTTTTTTTTTTTTTTAATTGTGTTTTAATGTTTAATTACCATATGTAAGGGTTCATGCACAGAGGGCATTGTCGGGAAAGAGATGGCTGTTTGAGGAAGCTCCCATTTATTAACATTTCAACAAAACAACATAACACAACACCACCTGTGTTTTTTTTTACAGTGCACACAGTGTCCGCGGTGTGGTGAAAAGAGGGCAAGAGAGGAAATTAAAACAGAAGTGGATTTATAGTTAGAAAGAGTGCTAAAGAAGAGATAATTTTTTTTTTTTTTTTTTTTTTTCTGAAAAAATCCATAGATAAGCCGCACCGTTATATAAGCCGCAGGGCCAAAAAACGGGGAAAAAGCCGCGGCTTATAGTCCGAAATTTACGGTTACTTTTGTTTTCGGCGCTCAGCTGTATAGACGGTTTTCACAGAATGGTCAGTCCTGCACTTGAATGTTTTTTTTTCTTTTATGTCCATAGCAAACACTGCAACAGGAAGTGAGCGGGGGTTCAATTTAGAATGTTTTTGTTGTCAAGTTAAAACCGTCTATAAGTGTGACAGGTAGGACCTGCCCACTAGTTGATTGACAGCTCAGACTGGGCCGATTGCTAATCACTATCACCTGTGAGCTGCTGAGAGCATACTGTATGCTCCCTTCTGTTTGGGTGTGTTGGGCATTGCCTGGGTGTGTAAAGCCAAGCGCAGTACTGGAACCAGCAACTGACTTGAGTGGCCCTAAATCATTTGGTATGTTGGAACTCACATAATTGTTTATCTGTTATTGTTTCTTTTGTGATTATAATGTGTACACACATTTTAGGTGGTCGGGCAGTGCTCCAAGTTGTGTAGTGTGGCAGCCAGGTTATCAGATGAACCCAATTGAGGTACCGGTCATTCTCTTCATACCTCAGTTATTTATCTTGTTGGGGAACAAATTATTTAAACTTTTGTTATGTTTAGGCCAACCAGTAGGATCAGTCGACGCGTCTCCTGTGGTGTTTGCCTGGTGTGGGCGGCCAGTCCCCGTACATTGAAGGTAACATACATTGTTAGGGGTAATTGTAGGGGAGTGGCCTCCCCAAGGTATGTAATTATATCAGTGCATTAATGATTTGTTTAAATCTGTACTTTGTGTTACAGGAGGGCTTGTTGTGGCGTTGTGGCTGTCAGTCGCTGCTTTGCCCATATTTAGTTTTATGATTGTTTTGGGTTGCAACAACCATAACCTATAGTTCTTTTGCCTCTGTTTTATACCAGTTGTAATTGGGTACAGGCCCAGCACCAAGGGGGGAAATCATCCACCTTTACTCACGTTTTCTTATTTGTTTGCGGTGCACTCACAAAGTCGTGTGTATTGCTTTGCAGTGCATTTTTGTTCTATATACAGTGGCATACATACCCGGTGGTGCTAGAACCCCTTGGCCCGGTGGGCCTGCGTCTCCTATCCCCCCCCCTGAGGCTAATTAGCGTTTTACGAACTATTGACTGATTTTAATAGAATAAACCTATTTTCATATTGGAAAGCAACACGTCTCTGTTTGGTTCCTTCATAAGAACAACTTGTGTGGGGCTCACTGGTGTATTGTCTCTTAAGCTACTATGCAATTTTATTGTTGAGTGCGCCCACTTGGTTACATAAGGTTTTATTGAAAAGCTGAAATTCACGATTAATTAGAAGTGGGTCATTAAGTAAGATACCATCATTGCTCATTATAGTCGGAATGTCAGCTAGTCGTTCATTCATCCGAATTTTACTTGCCAGTAAAAAGCTTGGACTGCTACCATCTAGGTAACTGGATTGCCTAGCTCTATGCACGCATATTCTGCGACTTCTTCAAGAAGAAATTGGCCTCTCGCTGTAGCCGAGCGATCCATCGGAGCACATTTGCAGCAGCGGCACGATGCAGAATTTGTCCCAAACGGGGAGCCTCGGGGCCGGCCTCTGGTTCGTCTCCAGCGGCCTGTTCAACTGCCTCTCCTTCCATACGGCGCAATTCCTCTGCACTGTAGTCTGGCTCATATGGCGTTAAGTAGCCTTGAATGTCAGAGTTTATTAGCACACTTTGGAAATCGTCTTCATCCATATCAAACTCTTCAATTTCACCAAGAATATTTCCTTCAGCCATGGTTGAGCCATGGTGAGCTAGTTAGCTCCAGACCAATGCGGGCAGAAAAGATGGCTGACTGAGTGTTTTGATTTTGGAGCTGTGGAGGCGCATGGAGGCCCCCTAAAGGCGGCACACACACAAAAGAGTTGTAGTTCCAATCGACAGCATTTCCGCATGTGTAATGCGCGGTCGTGACGTAAAACGCGTCAGAGCGGTGCAGAGTCAATGGGAATGAAAAGGCAGTACAGCCAAGAGGGTTTACTGAGGGGAGGTAAAGGCTGCCCATCTACTCATACTACTGGCATTGTAAGGATACAAATCTGGTTGAAAACCGGTAAAGTCATCCTTTAAGATCCATAAACTCTCCAAAAAAATACTGTATCTCCTTTAACATCCCAAGCTAATCCAGCCATGACATGAACACTTAATACATTCATGTTAGCATGATTTGAATGGCAACCAGCATAGGTTAAACTCATACAGGTGAAGGCTCACCTGTTATCGCTGTGCATCTGTGCATGTGCGCTGGGGTGGGCCAGGGTCGTGGCATTGCCACCTCCAGCTGCTCGTCGGGCACACTCGTCACTGCAGGAGGTCTATGCATTGCTGCCTGACAGACATCTGATCATCTGGTTAGTAGATAGCGCCAGAGATGGGAAAAGTACTGACATTCTGTACTTGAGTAGAAGTACAGTTACTTGTGTAAAAAACTACTCCGGTAAAAGTAGAAGTACTGATTCAATTATTTTACTCAAGTAAAAGTAAAAAAGTACAGGCTCTGAAATGTACCCAACGAGTAAAAGTAAAAGTATTTTTACCGTATCTTTCTGAATGACTGAACCTCACATCATAGAATATAATTTGAGGATAAAAGATCCCCTACAAATGTTTTACACATCTTAAAACTCTACTTTAAATAGTGTGCTATGGTTTTTCCACACAAAAAACCCCATTAAAATCATATCTAGTCCTCCCTCAATATTTCCATGATATATGAATGTGCAAATAGTTAGACAATTAACTGCTGGATACAAGGTGTCCCTTACAAAGTGCAGAATCACAATACTCAAGACTGATATGATACTGATACCTAATGGATAAGGAACTGAATGTCCACAGGTTGATCACATTCACAAATTCAAGGTTTATTAGACAGAACTGTCTCTGGTGTTAGAACACCACCATATTCCATATTAGCTGAATGTTGACAGTGCACAAACTGAATGTATGTGTTAGAACAACACCATAAGGGGCCATGCGGTTATTAAAAAAAGAACGCTTGGAAAAGCCAGATTATTGGCAACTCTGGAAGCAGCGAGATGAAAATCCTCCTCTCCTGGGAGAAGACTCGAGGTGGGAGGAGTGAAGAGGAGCAGGGCGCTTTTCCTGTTAAACTTTCCTCAGCTTTCAGCGCCCAGAGCGCTGCGCTAAAAAAAACACCACCAGCTTTTAAACGCGATGAAATGCTTCTTGAAAGGGATGCGCGCTAAGCGCGTACTTATAGAGAATGAATTGCAAAAAGAGGAGCGCTAATAAGTGCTGGCTGTCTGCACGGCTCCTAATGTCTGCGTGTGTCTCCCCCCAGAGAAAATCCGTGTTTCTCTTCTTTGTCCACGCCCCGGAGGAGTGCCAAGTCATACTATTGGCGGAGCTGGAATGAGCTTTTATCAGCAGCGCTGGGAAACTCGTCTATTACTTCTGCTCCGTTCTCCCGTTTCTACTCGTTTTTAAATTACATTCTCGTGCATTTTAAACAAAAGTAACGAACCTGTTTTGAAAATGTACACAAGTAAAAGTACAGATACTTGTGTTAAAATGTAACGAGTAAAAGTAAAAAGTCGTCAGAAAATTAAATACTCAAGTAAAGTACAGATACTCGAAAAATCTACTTAAGTACAGTAACGAAGTATTTGTACTTCGTTACTTCCCATCTCTGGATAGCGCATAGCAAATGGTCTCTCTCCTGGGTTTAGACATAGAAGTTATTCTCTCGACGTAGCACGCCTGCTAGCTGCAGAGGCTTCCTGCTTTTACCCAAACAGTCTCTTATGAGACTAGTGGCCACATTTTTTCCAAAAACATGCCATCCTGACTGGCTTAATGGCGGTAAGATCTACGCTGTCCCTGTGTCTGAAAACATGCTGTTTCTCTCTGCCTCAAACATTTCATCTGCACAGGTGAGCCTGTTCCCTAAATTATACATGAGGCCTGCCCACCTATCCAGCAGCCAATAACATCCATTCAAATCCATGTCTGGTAGATTGACAGCTAATCTAAACGATGAGAGCTTACAAATGATGTCAATGAATTGCACCGTAACACAAGTACAAATCATTTTATATAAGTTTAATGTTATTACAGGCTGTTACTCTAAATGCGCTGACAGGGTTCTGCGCAGCTTCGACTTGGAGCCTTTCCGCCGACTAGCGGCGACAGCGAGACTGTGAATACTCGAACGTAACTCGGCGCGTTGGCTGCGGTACACATCTGCGGCGACCCCTCGGCGCAGTCGGCGCTGGTGATTTCGCGTAAGCATAAAACCAGTTTGCCTCCCCCCCGCCCACAACTTGCATTGACTTCATGCCTGGCAGCTCGGGTTCAGCGCGCTGCACGCTTGGAAAATAGAACAGAAGCCTGAACTATCGCTTCAGGCTGGCTTCAGCGTGGAGTGGCGTGCGGCTGGTGTGAACGGTCTTGGCTGTGTGACAAGTCGGTCCACTCCAATCTTCTATTGCTTATATTTTATCGTTGTCTAGGGGCCGGCTGGTGGTAATTCGTAACATAATGAACAAGAACAAAGAAAGAGGCTGATTTGTCAATGAAAGTGCAAGGTACTCACACGCTAGCCGTCTGCTCTGGCCTAGAAGCGTCTGGTTGGTCACGAACCCAGGGCCAGCTCCTCTCTGGTTGTGTGCATGAGGCATCCGCGATAACCTCTTGCGCTTAGTTGGCCCCAAAAGTGGGACAAAAGAATGATACATGAAACAGTGCACCAAGAACAATACCCTAACATTGGCTGACAACAAGTGGTTTTCTCCGCTAAGATCTTCTGTGGACTTTACTGAGAAGGCAGCACGCAGGTGCTGCCTTCTGCCATTTTTTTTTTTTTTTTTTTTTTACTTTTTATTGACAGATTATTATATATACTTGCATTGTATACATTGTAGATATGTACTGCCATAGATTTTTTTTATAGACAAATAAAAGAAAAGACAAAACCACAACAGCCGCAGCAACAAAACAAACAAACAAAAACAAAAGACAAACATACAAAACAGGGAGTCGACTTTTCATTATACATTCATCTTGGATCCAAAAAAATAAAATCTGGCCTAATGGGTGTTATATATTGAACCCAGCATTCCCATCTTGAGGTAAATTGTTCTACTTTATGATTGATAACAGCAGTTAGTCTTTCCATCTTATATATATCCATCGTAATATTCATCTATTCTTTCACTTTAGGGCTTTCCTGTGATAACCACTTCCTGGTGAGAGCTTTTTTACCAGCTACCAGCAATATATTAATCAAATATCTGTCTTCTTTCAACCAGTCTTCCGATATACCGAAATACATTGTTTTACTATCTGGGTATTACACATTCGAAAACATCCTGTATAGCTTCGTGAATCTGTTTCCAATAACCCATGATAACAGGGCAGTCCCAAAAGACATGATAGTGATGTGCTATTTGACTTCCACAGTTTCTCCAGCAAGAAGATGAGTTATTATCATAGTGAGCTTTCTGAGATGGTGTAATAAAATATCTAATGATGCATTTCCATGTGAATTCCCTCCATATTTGTGATCTAGTAGACTTCCATTGATATCCCCACATTGCTGTCCATTCTTCCTCAGATATAGCCATTCCTCCTTAATTTTCCCATTTTTCTCTTATATATGAGGTAGAATGTCCTTTTAGACTTAACAAGGACCTATAGAGGGTTTTCACCAGAGCGCAACCCCACAGCACTTCCTTTTTCTCAGCATTCGGCAAACTGCAGAAATATTCACTCGACATCGTTACTTTTGTTTTCGCCGCTCAGCTGTATAGACGGTTTTCACGGAATGGTCAGTCCTGCACTTGAATGTTTTTTTTTCTTTTATGTCCATAGCAAACACTGCAACAGGAAGTGAGCGGGGGTTCAATTTAGAATGTTTTTGTTGTCAAGTTAAAACCGTCTATATATGCAAGATATAGTTTTACTACTGATATCCGAGTTGTATGCTTTTCTAAAAAGTTCTAATATACCTGTGTTTGCTTCGTTTAAATTTTTTATCTTCTTTTCAAAATAATGTCGCAATTGGAGATATCGATAGAAGTCTTGATTTTCTAGCAAGTATTTCTCTTTAAGCTGTTCAAAGCTGGGAAATGATCCTTCTTCCATTACCCCACACATTGCTGTTATTCCTTTATCGGCCCAATCTTTGCCTTTTGCCATTTTAAAGATAACTATGGCAGCCCAAAAGGACAAAAAGGCGCCACCTATCTTTACAATTGCATACCACACTCCCTCAAACACAAGCCAGCCATAACCAATAAGTGAATATTATCATATCTCTCTCTCTCTCTCTCTCTCTCTCTCTCTCTCTCTCTCTCTCTCTCTCTCTCTCTCTCTCTTCTCTCTCTCTCTCTCCAGTCTTTCCTATGCTCACCCTCTACACACCAGTGTTGGGCAAGTTACTTTCAAAATGTAGCATACTACATATTACTAGTTACTTTCATTTTAAAGTAATAGGTTACTTTAAAGTTACTGTGTAGAGTAACCCATTACTTATTACACTACTTTTGCATTACTTTCACCAAAATAACTGCAGTAGCAGAATGACACCACTGCCTCGGAACCATCGCGAAAAATAATTTAAACCATCTTGAAGTCAGTGTAAACGTCCAACATTCTAAATGTTATCCTTTTCCTTTGTTATTGTCATCTATAGTGATTATATGCATAAAAACATTTGATTAGGAAATGATTGTATCTTTATTTAAATATGTGCTTTGAAAATAAAAAGTAACTCAATCTGTAACTTTTGGGTTTGGGTTGAGAGGGCGATGACATCGTGCATTGGCGATGTCAAAGGGTGGCAATTGGATGATCTGACTGTGGTCAGGATCGCGCAACTAGAAGCTGCTCTGATTGCTATGGTCAGATCCAATGACAGCGGAAATCCGGCAGCGTCTGAAATCGACGCTTCCAATGGGAGAGCAGCTGTAGAGCAAGGGAGGGCTTATGCCAGCAGCCTGTTTCCGTGCCGCCAGACTCCTCTTACAGAAGGGAGGGGAGGCTGGCCAGCGAGACTAATTTGTAACTTGTGTTACTTGACAGAGTAACTCGTATAATATTACTGAAATCATAATTGGTAATAAATTATATTAATGAGTTACTGCTAAAAGTAATTACATGTTAGTTATTACATGTAATAACAATACTTTTGTAATGAGTTACCCCCAACACTGCTACACACGCACACACACACACACACACACACACACACACACACACACACACACACACACACACACACACACACACTCCCCCCCACCTCTCTTACGTCTCGGGGGCGCGCTTCGCCGTCGTAACGTCACGGGAGCGCCCGAGCAGACTGGGAAGGCACTGGGTCGAGTTGGCAAAGACGGAAAAGAGGGGAAGAGACAGCAGACAGACATCAGAGATACGAGAGACGATACAGAGAGAGAGAGAGAGAGAGAGAGAGAGAGAGAGAGAGAGAGAGAGAGAGAGAGAGAGAGAGAGAGAGAGAGAGAGAGAGAGAGAGAGAGAGAGAGAGAGAGAGAGAGAGAGAGAGAGAGAGAGAGAGAGAGAGAGAGAGAGAGAGAGAGAGAGAGAGAGAGAGAGAGAGAGAGAGAGAAGCCGAAAAGGAGGATTTTCCCTCGACTACGGTGCACGAGTCGTGACTTGGCGGTTTGACAGCAGCAGTACTGGCTTTTTTCTTTTTTTACACAGCTGCTTATTTCTCAACCGAGGATACCACGTAGTACTGCTGAAGTCAACACAGCCGCAGTGAGTAACGTAACGCTACGTTATTATATGGAACTTCGCTGGCAGTCTCGAACGTGTGTGCATGTTTATGAACGTGTGTGTTGCGCTCGGTCAACATCACATGTGTGCGCGCGCTGTTTGTGTGCCTCACACAGCCACGTTTCGTCGACATTATAGAATAATATAGGTTATATTTACATTTTCATGCCTACTTTAGATGCATAGTCTTAATTTACCAACGAATTTACCCCACACACAAACACTGCGCACTCCACTTGGTTTACACGGTTTCAGGTCAGCTGTGAGAGCCGGAGGAGAGGAGCAGTGTTTTGGCCAGACTGTCAAAACTTGTGTTTTTGGGGGGAGGGGAACAAACTCAATGCTGCAAGGTCTCTCACTTCTGAAAGCAAACAGCCCCGCTGGCTGCAGAGAGACCATCCTGGAGGTAATGTCCCCGGAATAATAACAGGCTAATACAGCATGTCTGGTGACTGGTCTCTGTAGTCCACTCGTTGGCTACAACCTCTTGTAAATGCGATGATCAATCTGCTCAGACAGCAGATGAAGTGTAGCTGACATCCTGTAGTGTAGTGTTTCAAAGCCTCATAATCACTGTCATATCCATGTAATACACCTAGGGGACTATTGGCCTTATGTTACTTTATGGCATTTAGATTTACTCTCCTGTTGTAACGTTATTATAGGCTATATGACTATACTACTTTTCATTTGCTATGGAAGGTATGTTTTATCTCCAATATTCCCATATTTCCAATATTCCCATTGCGTATGTCTAATTGGATTCCTTTGGGCCGGGTGTTTGGGGTTTAAACTTTTTTCCACTGTAGGCTACAAGCTCTCCGAAGTCTGAACCGAGGAATGTCAGTATTTTTCATGCTGCCATAGCTTCATGAAACATCTGTCAATGTATGCCAAGGTCCTGTCAGCTGACATAACAACAATATTGAGCAACTCGTACGGGACTTCTTTGCCTATTAATAACAGCAGCTTGTAAAGCAAATTAACTGGTGGTTTTGAGTGGGGAAAGGTGCACCTTTGAGATGGGTCCATTGGGTCTGCTATCTGTTTTGCATGCTGTGATTTCCTCTGTGTTCTGCCCACTTCTCCAGCAGGTTTGCACCGCCCCTCCTCCGGGAACACGCAGGCGGGGAACCGAACTCCTTCCTTCCACAAAGTATGAACACTGGACATTTTTAAATGCCCTGGTGTTTATGCACACCTCAGTTTGGAGCATTGTTCTATCACTGCTAGTATACTGTAGGGTTCAATTCCTACAGTTTTAGAATTGATTTGATTGATTACTGATTAAGCCTTTGCATGGCCTGGCCCCAGTTATCTTTCTGAACTTTCGATCCATGATGAGGAAATATTTGAAAGGATTTGCCTGAGGAGCTGAATGTGGCAGAGTCAGCATCATCTTTTAAATCACTTCTCTCTTTTTATCACAACGAGCCTTATAATCACTTGACTTTTTTGGCCCTGGTTTACATATACTGGCATTTATTTGTCGTATCCCTATAGCTGGGACTCCTTTTTGCTAGTATGTGATGCATTTTGTAACTATGTTGTGAAAAATGATGAATAAATAGCCTACTTTGGCCACCAATGCTAAAAGTATCTGCATTTATAGTAGGCTATTGTAAGATACTAAGCCAAGCTTTCATCTAACTGGGCACGTCACCTAATTAATTGGGCTTGGAATCAATCCCAGAATGCAATGCAAATCAATCCCACAATGCAATGCAATGCAAGCTTGCCAGTTGCATTTCGGGATTGTTTTCCACCATATTGCTTGATTTACAACCATGTCTCATTCATAATATTGGCTACATGAGGATGCTACCAGCTGGCATTTTGCCCTGTGTTCAAGCTCCACCCCCTCTCCATCACGAGACCCATTATTGCAGCCTTTCACACAACTCCCACCCGCCAATAAAAGGAAGCGAACGCAAAGAAATCACTTAAACGCAAAAACAAACATACACACCAGACACTGCATGACACCCTCTAGGCGACAGTGGGTGGGTCTCAGAAGCTTGACATCACATTCCCAAGCCCAATAGAGATTTCTATTTACGATGAAGCCTTGAGTTGAGACAATGATCCAAGCCAACAACACAAGGTCACGTCTACTCCCTTAAAAACAATGGCTTCCTGTCAGCATATGTTTAGTTTGGAACAGCAGACATTTGTGTTAATTTTTTAGCAGCACCATGATCACACCACACATACCAGCGTGTGCTCTTTTGCCGTAGTGCAGTCGAATGCACAAGCGGGTAGGGGAAAGAAAGAGAGTATAGTGTGCTGCATGTGTAGGAGGATGTTGGGCTCACCTTCTGAGCTTGCTTTATCCTTATTTAACCTGGCAAGCTGAATGAGAACAGAACACAGGCACTTTATAGGAGCAGCCTGGAGGAGGAGTTATAGCAACACAGTCTCACAGAAAATTGTATAATACCAACGATATGGACCAACGTTGCTATTTTACAATTTCGGCTCGAAAATTGTAAAATAGTAACGTTCTGAGATTTTAGGGTTAGGATTAGAGTAGGGGGAGGGGTTAGAAACAGAAAATCTCCGTAAAACACGGAAAATACCAACGTTTGTCCACAAACGTTGCTATTTTACAATTTTTTTGGAGATCGGGTTGGTTATAGGAGTTTGTGGGTGGCTGTTTTCACACCAGTACAACCATAGTGATAGTGACCATTTGGGGTTTTTGTTTATGTCCCTTGCCTGTATTTTCCTGTCCGGCCTGGAGATTCAAACTATATTACAGTTTACAACAACAACATTCTGGCCACTTTACCACCCATGTGTGACTTTACACTGCAGAATTAGTTGTGTGCCTCCTTGGCTGGTATTAATTGCCAAGTCTCAAACCTACACTTTCCATATTTGTTATGTAGGCAGCAGCCAAGATTAGATAAGGTTAACTCCCAGGGTGTGTGTGTGTGTGTGTGTGTGTGTGTGTGTGTGTGTGTGTGTGTGTGTGTGTGTGTGTGTGTGTGTGTGTGTGTGTGTGTGTGTGTGTGTGTGTGTGCGTGCGTGCGTGCGTGCGTGCGTGCGTGCGTGCGTGCACACATTGTACAGTGTACATGTCATTGTCATGTGTATGTGTTAGTGCTGCACGATTTGGGGGAAACACCAGAAAAATTGAAACTGCAGCAATGTGTTACAGCACATAGAAGATGGCTCAGACTGCAAAGTCAGTTACATGTCTGTCCAGTAATACAATGAGTAATACACCCAGTTTATTTCTTTTGTAGTGACAGATGACCTTAAACACCACACTCACGTGACTCTTCTGCATCTGCAGACTTTAGAGGCGAGGTAACGTGCATCTGCAGACTTTATCGAGGGACCATGAAGGTAGGGCTGGGCGATATATCGAATATACTCGATGTATCTCGGCTTGTGCCACGTGAGATGTAGTAAATGACTATATCGTGAACATTCGAGTATAATTGGCACGCATTGTTTGTAACTTAAGCCGCCGGCATGAGTCGCTTCACGTTTCCTCTTGTCAGCTCTCCCTCTCACACTCAGACAAACAGGAAGGGATGGGGAATCACATGCATACGTCAAACGCGCCAAACCGCGTCAGACACACTCACCCGCACTACACAATGTCACAGACACTCGCCCGCAGCGTGGAGGACGAGAGCAAGAACCTGAGAGCCAGTAGTAGAGAAAGGGTATGGAAAATGGAGCCGGAGGCGGACAAATTTGTTGCAAAAAGAAACAGCACTGGATCCATCATCTGGCAGTGGTTTGGGTATCGCAAGGACGATGTTGAACAAACAATGGTTATCTGCAAAACATGCACCAAACCCGTCGGCTCCATAATAAAGTCAACCCCAGTCAGTCAAGTCAACACAGCGAGGTGCATGTGTGTGTGTGTGTGCGCGCCTGTGTCTCAAAACGAAGTCATTTATCGTCACTACACCATTTAAAGAAGCAGATTGATAATCAACTTTAATAATGTTTTTCTGCAAATTGTGTCTCAGCGTTTCTGCGTGGCACTCAAGGTTAGGTCTGGCCAATATTGTGACTAGATGAGACCTAGATCTCGTTTTAGATTTTGTTATGGTAATATCGTGATATTGCATACTCGTCTTTTCTTTAAAGGCTGCAGTAAAGTGAAGTCATTTTCTGAGCTTACCAGACTGTTCTAGCTGTTCTATTATTTGCCTTTACCCACTTGACGTTATTCATTATATAATTATTCACTGATTATACACATTGTGTAAATATATTTTGTAAGAGTCCATATTGCCCAATTTACAATTGAAAATCTAGCCCACTTTGTAGAAAATACCAAGATATATCATATTTCGCCATTCAGCCTAAAAATACTGAGATATGATTTCTGGTCCATATTGCCCAGCCCTACTCAAGATCTTTGTTGTAGTCAGTGTTGGGGATAGTAACGTGTTTTAGTACTAAATGACCATGTTAGTTTTTCAATTATTGTTATCTGTTAGTAGTTACATTACATAGAATATTTTTACTCACTGACTCTTTCATGTACCGTAAATTCCGGACTATAAGGCGCACCGGTATATAAGCCGCAGCAGCAAAATTGACTGTTTTTTACATATATAAGCCGCACCGGACTATAAGCCGCGGGTGTTTTGATGTTTAATTACCATATGTAAGGGTTCGTGCACAGAGAGGAATGTCGGGAAAGAGATGGCTGTTTGGGGAAGCTCCCATTTATTAACATTTCAACAAAACAAGCATATCCCGCTGGGGATCTTTTCTTTTGGCATTGTGAGACGCTTAAAAATCACCATCGGCGGGAGCTTTACTCCAGATGCTGTGCAGCCAAGAACACAAGTGAAATTCGTTCTCTCGTGACCTGTGGTTCTCAACGTGATGGACGATTCACCTTTCTTGTTAACAGTCCTAGTGAGAGGCAGGTCGAACGTCAAAGGCACTTCATCCATATTTATGATCTGCTCCGGTCCGATGGAATATTCCTTGATCTTTCTTTGTGTGAATTCGCCGAAGTTTGTAATTTTCTCCTGGTAGTCGGGAGGGAGTTGCTGACACACAGTCGTCCGCGCCCTGACGGACAGTCCCTTTCGTCTCATAAATCTGAAACACCAGGATGGTCCACCTCTAAAATGTTCAATTTTCATTTCGGTGGCGACTGTTTTGGCCTTCAGTCGGATCTGAACGGTGGACACACCTCGGCCGTCTGCTCTCTGTGTCAACACCCTGATGCCAAGGTTACGTGCTGCTGCTCGATTTCCTTCTTTCCTTCTTCTTCTCGCCGCCATCGTCGTAACACAGCCAGTTCTCCATCTTTTGAAGCATGATGTTAGATTATATATAAAATAATCGAAAAAACAAGCAGCAAAGCAATGCACATAAAATGTGCTGATGAAGCTGTGTAACCTGTAAAATCCATCGATTTTGGAGGTCACCGAGTGGCCGTTTGCTTACCGTAATTACCATATGTAAGGGGTCACGCACAGAGGGGATTGTCGGGAAAGAGATGGCTGTTTGAGGAAGCTCCCATTTACCGTATTACCGTAACATTTCAACAAAACAACATAACACAACACCACCTTTGTTTATTTTTACAGTGCACACAGTGTCCGCGGTGTGGTGAAAAGAGGGCAAGAGAGGAAATTAAAACAGAAGTGGATTTATAGTTAGAAAGAGTGCTAAAAAAGAGAGATTTTATTTGTATTTTTTTTTTTTTTTCTGAAAAAATCCATAGATAAGCCGCACCGTTATATAAGCCGCAGGGCCAAAAAACGGGGAAAAAGCCGCGGCTTATAGTCCGGAATTTACGGTATACACGAGACTTTACAAAATGTTTGGTCATGGAGAAGTCATGGAAAAGTCATGGAAATCCATTGGTCAAAATGTGTATGAACCCTGAAGGGTTAAATCGAGCATTTATGAGAGATTTCAAAATAGATATATCGAGATATATATCGTGCATCGCGATATAGCCGAAAAATATCGAGATATTCTTTAGAGGCCATATCGCCCAGCCCTACATGAAGGCGTCATGTGCTGCTGCAGGCAGCTGCGAGCCTGCGACAGTGTTTTCTCTGCTATCAACCTTGTTAATCTCGCTAATTGTTCATCACAGCGGGTCATTACCCACTGTGCACTTAAACGTGCACTAGTTATGCATAAGCACCTGCAGCTCTCTCCTTATTTTACTGACTTTCTCACTAATCACACGGCTGTTTACATGCTTTTCTGAATGGCTAGTTATTAGCTTAGCTAGCTAGCTGTTAGCGATCATGGATGTTCTCTCTCTCCCTCTCGGTAAGATGTTATATGTTGTTTGTGAACCTTGTGTAACATTACTTATTTGCGGGAGTGCATGGGAGAAGTCTCCTGCAAGTGTTGATGAGATTCAAGATTTTCAAGATTTGTATTTTTATTGTCACTCCGTGGTACAAGTATCACGTGTGAAATTCTTGTGCTGTGGACTCCGTTAACAACATAGTACAAATATAACAGGGCATATGAGTGCAAAAACAACAAGAGACACAACAAGCAATAAGGCAGTAGAGTGATACGACAAGTCAGAGACAGTGGCATATTCACTGCACATAGGTGCACATGTCATGTGCATACTTTAGACGTGCTTAAACATTTTAAATTCGACGTATTTGACGTACAGGTGCAAATAGCATATAAGTAATTAAACATACAATTAAACATTAGACATACATAATGGTAGCAGCTACAGTACGGTACAGTACAACTACTACACTATTTGTGTATGTTAAGGAGTCTCGTGGCCTGCGGGAAGAAACTGTCCCTCAAGCGATTTGTGCGTGCTTTTGGGACCCTGTATCTCCTCCCTGAGGGTAACAGGGAGAACAGGCTGATGTGGGGATGGTTTGTGTCTTTGATGATCTTCAGGGACCTCCTGAGGCACCGCTGGTTATACAGTTCCTGCAGTTCTGGCAGCTCACATCCTGTTACGTGCTGGGCCGCGCGTCTCACTTTTCGTAGCGCCCTGCGGTCCATGGTGGTACAGTTCCCGTACCAGGTGGTGAAGCAGCCAGTCAGTAGGCTTTCAATGGTGCCTCTGTAGAAGTCCCTAAGGATTTCTGGCCTTAGCCCAAATTTCTTCAGGCGCCTGAGTCCGTGTAGTCGCTGTTGGGCCTTTTTGACAACAGTGGCGGTGTGACCGGCCCATGTCAGGTCCTGGTGGATGTTGACTCCCATGTACTTGAAGCTGTCCACCCTTTCCACCACTGTGCCGTTGATGGTGATTGGGGGGTGTGCGCCCCCCCCCCCCTCCTGTAGTCTACAATGATCTCCTTGGTCTTGGAGACGTTCAGAGAGAGGTGGTTGTCCTGGCACCATTGTTCCAGGGCCCCCACCTCCTCTCTGTAGGCCGTCTAGTCGCTCTTGGAGATCAGCCCCACGACTGCTGTGTCGTCTGCAAACTTCACGATGGTGTTCAAAGATTGAGTCGCCACGCAGTCGTGGTGGGTGTAGGGTAGAGCCCGACCGATACTGGATTTTTGAGGCCGATGCCGATACCGATATTAGGGAGTAAAAAAATTCCGATACCGATAATATCGGCCGATATATATATATATATATATATATATATATTTCTTTTATTTTTTAAATAAAATTTTTATCCCCCATTAGTGCTAATTTTTTATTTATTTATCCTGGTTGCTGCTCCACCCTCTGCCGATCTGGAGAGAGCCGAAAACTGGCTCCATGCTTCCACATGGGCAGTTAGCCAGCCGCTTCTTTTGACCTGACAGGGAAAGCTTCACCGGTAGGACATAGCACGTGGGAGGATCACGCTATTCCAACGAGTTCCCCTCCCTCCGAACAGGCGCCCCTAACGACCACATCAGCAACCCTCAAATATCAAACACTTGACAAAGATATGAGTTGACATGAATTGAAATATGTAATGTAGGCAGGATATTTTACAGCTTATTAATAAACTCAATGCAATGAAACAGTAAACTTAACTGGGAATTTAATAATTATAAATAACTAGAAATACAAAAACACAATAGAACAAATAGTTCAGAAAAAATCTAAAAAAAAAAAAAAATCTGCAATATCGGCCCACCATATCGGCCGATACGATATATCGGTAATCGGCCAATATCGGCCGATAATATCGGCGAACCGATATATCGGTCGGGCTCTAGTGTAGGGGATCATGTCTATGTTCCCCGGGTTCTATGTTCCCCGGGTTCTATATTCCCCGTTTTTCACTAACCCTAAACCTAACCTCCCACAGACCCTAACCCAAAACCTAACCTCTCCCACCCCCCACGCCTAAACCTAACCTCCCCCAGACCCTAACCCAAAACCTAACCTCTCCCAGGGAACATAGCGGGGAACATAGGACCCTATTTGGGAAAAGCGGGGAACATAGGACCCGGGGAACATAGGACCCGGGGAACATAGGGATGACCCCGGGTGTAGAGGTCGTACCAGAAGGGGCTCGAGACGCACCCCTGGGGCGCTCCTATGCTGATGGTCAGTGGGGAGGAGGTGAGGTTGCCCACTCTCACCACCTGGCAGCATTCTGTCAGGAAATCCAGGATCCAGTCACACATTGATGTCCAGTGTGATGGCAGAGAAACGTGTTTATTTGCTGGGTCGCGTGTAACGTTAGTTAGAGGAGGCACACACACACAAAAACAGACTTTTTTTTTAAATAATCGCTTTGGCGGTTAAAAAATCGGAAGAAAACGGCACTGCTGGATACTTTGAGAGAGAGAGAGAGAGAGAGTTTGTGTGTGTGTGTGAGAACTGGTGTGTGTTTGTGCGCTTTGTTTGCCCTACATCTAGGATTAATTTCCTGTGGTACACAATAGACTGGAGCTGATGCTATCTCTGCCTTATCAGTGTTGTGCTGCTTTCCTGTGTCTGAAGCGTGTCTTATCTCTGATTGGACAGGTGGCACGGAGTGGAGTTACAACGAGCACAGTGGATCCGGTAAGACCAAATCTGTATCATCTGTATCTCGCAGTGATACTGTATCTATCTTCTCTCCAACATAAGTATTAGTATAGCGTTAGTAAGTATTAGTATAGCGTTATAGACTGCTAATATATTCTCCCGATTGTAGCTGGGCTGCACAAGTAATCGGAGGGGGGGAGAGAATGCAATTTTTGCTAGTCCAATATCCTGTTTGTAAGAGGTGGTGATTATTTTTCCTAGAGTGAAAGGTGCTGCTGATGGTAGAAACACTGGGCCCTATCTTCCCCCTGGCCTTAGGTGCTAAACTGGCGTTAAACGCAAAAAAACACGCTTTGCGCCTGACTCCAGAAGATAGCATCATGTTTTTAGGCCCCAAAATGCGCTTTACGCCGAAGAGGCGTAAAATAGGCCAGAATGGGCGTTTCGGCCTTAAATACCGGCCTAACGCTATCTGGCGTTAATACCCTTGCGTTAATTTAGCGCTTGACGCTTTTCAAAACCAGGCCTTATTCACTGCGCCGGCTCCCCTACCAAAGTCACACACAGACACACATGTGAAATCTCCCATCATGCATAGAGGCTAATACATTTTGACAAGAAATAGCAACCAAATCAGCCTAAGTAGGCTAAGTGGTAGATAGAAATCATATATTAATGTTAACACAACATGCAATGCAATTCTAGAACATTTCAATATTGGACAAAATAAAACATAAAAATCAAAACACAACCCTATGTGAAACATACATGTACGGTAATCCAGGTGGCATATATATGCGTCGCAAATACAACGTGATATAGATGAGTAACATGGTTGTACTGTGCTGTCCGCTCCAACAAGACTTACTTGACAGATACTTTTTCGAATAAAAACACATTTATGCCATGACTTTACATAATGTCGCATCATTTAGCCTGTGCTGTGATGTGCAGGAGCAGCAGGTAGGTAGCCTACAAGTTAGAAAACTACCTGCCCTGAATGAGCCGAGTGGGGGTGCTTGTTCACTATTGTGAAAGTTATGTGTTTACAACATAAAGATCATGGAATTGGATGGTATCAGGAATGTCATCGATGTTAACGTTTTATATTGCAGGCTACAGGGAGACCATCAGCCCTGCTGAATAGATCTGTATTTGCCTGGCTGTAGGTTGAATTGTTTTATTCAGGCTATGATCTGTGATGTGCTGAGATATCCAAATTGGCATGAAGAGATGACAGCATGCAGCCGGGTGTAGCGCCGAGGGGAAAATAGGGACTGCATTGACCACGCCCACTAAATAGCGCTTGGCCTGGCGTTAAACGCTATTTTAAGGCCAGGGGGGAGATAGGGCCCAAGGTCATCTGAATCTCAGGCCCACAAGTTACATGTCGGAGAAAAGCTTATATTTATTTTTTCAAATGGAGCAAATCCTGAGCAACAGATTGTCATGTTCTCCCTTTATTATAGATGCAGTTTTACTTCGTTTCGAACTCGAGCTCTCACTCTAGTGCAGTGGTAGCCAACCAGTCGCCCGCGGGCGACCAGTCGCCCGCGGGGTGGCGCTGTGGCGCCCGCAAGCCACGTTCAGAAAAATGTAATTTTTTTTTTTTTTTTTTTTTTTTTTTTTTTTTTTTTACACAAACAAGACAAAACAGACAAACAGGCTCAGCCACAGGGGAAAGAAAGAAAAAACCGAAAAACGAAACAAAAAAATATAATCAGAAAAATTAATTTTTTATTTGTTTTTCTCCTCCCTTCCCACAATAACACACAAATGTAGAAAATAATTTGTTTAACAATGCATACGTTTTAAAAACGTTTATTGTCTGTGTATAATTTATTGTCTGTGTATAATTAATTATTGATTAACTATTTTGATCCGCCTGGGCTGGGGTCAAAGTTTAGTTTTACGTTACGTCACTACGTCATTCACTCTGCGACAGTGCGACTGCCAGCTGCCAATGATTATATCAGTCGGCTAAGCTAAATGATGGAACGCAAGAACAATGGCAGAAAAGTGAAAGAAAAAACATTACCAATTTCAAGAGGAGTGGGAGGAAGAGTTCTTCTTCACAACAGTGAAAGAAAAGAGTGTATGTCTCGATTAAATGCATAATACTCATTATTTAAAGGTAAATCGAGCAAATTTCAACAGGTAGCCCCCGACATGACTCTCTACCCTTCAGGTAGCCCTCGACCTCAAAAAGGTTGGTGACCCCTGCTCTAGTGCCATATTCACTGCGTACGCAGCCCACTGGAAGACTGTTATTTTTGCTCAAAAAATGACCTTTAATATAAAACCGACCACCCACCAGTAGGTGGCGTGGTGCCCCCTGGGGCTGAGGCGGCCACCCACGTGACTACGTCACGCCCGCTCAGCCCAGGGATAGCCACTCATCGTTCTTCCAGCCACGCTGAGGACGTGTTATTGAAAGCTCTGTGTTAGCTCAAGTTTGCGCTCTTAAGCTAGGCTAAATT
Organism: Poromitra crassiceps; assembly: GCF_964638095.1. Lineage (NCBI taxonomy): Eukaryota > Metazoa > Chordata > Actinopteri > Beryciformes > Melamphaidae > Poromitra > Poromitra crassiceps. The sequence goes on from NC_139624.1 coordinate 61,042,175, forward strand.
CCGTCTTATTGCCCACCTCGAGAGGATTGTGTGGACCAGATTCTTCAGGCTTCGGGGACCCGATCCTGTTCTCTTTACCAGCGGCGTCGGAACAAGTTAATCTAAAGCTAAGAGTGTCTTGCTTATTGCGGTTAACACCTGTATGGCATACCGCCGTGTATTAGGGCTGTGAATCTTCACTGGCCTCACGATTCGATTCGATTACGATTCATCTGTCAACGATTCGATTCGATTCGATTAAACGATGCATCACGATGCATCGCGATGCATCTTAAATCAATGCATCACTTTTTCCGCAATACATGATTTATTTTTTCTCACTTTCTTTTTTCTCACTGTGTGGCTACTTTTAAAATAAAAGTGCATTTGGAATTGCATTGTATTATGATCCATAATTAAAATAAACAACTGCATGTACTTACTTACTTACTTTTATTTGATTATAATTTTTTTTTTTTTTTAATAATCGATTTTTGATATTTGTTAATCGATGCAGAATCGTGCACGTCCGCATCGCGATGCATCTTATAATCGATTATTTTTGACACCCCTACCGTGTATGCTCCGTCTACCCCGGCTCGGGTGACGATAGAGAATTGGACTTGAGAGCTAACTATAGAAAGTCCCGCTCTCAAAGTGTGAATAGATAGCTAGCTTGCATACGTGCGAATAGCGTCTCACTTGTATTAGCACAGAACAATAGGCTAACACTGTGTAGCCGGCTGCGTTTTCCCCGGACGGGGTAACGCACCCAATTGTTAAATAGATAGAGCTTGCATCCGTGCAAATAGTATCTTGTGTGCTAGCACATTAGCCGCAGGCTACCTCCGTGTAGAGCGCGTACGTTCACTACGGCTGGAGTAACGTTAGAGAGAGTACAGGGCTCGACATTAACGGCTGCCCGGTTGCCCCGGGCAACCAAAAAAAACATGGGGCAACCATTTCTTGGTCTTTGGTTGCCCCAGGGGCAACCACGATTTAACATGCAACAAAATATGTACAGCAGCAAACAGCAAAATATACACCAAATAAATGTTTTAATACTTGTTGTGAGTGACATATATGTGACATTTTATTGCTGTTACAATCGAAACGATGTTACTAATTACCAGTCGGAACCTACGTGATGCATGCTGCACGTGCGGTATGTTTAACGAGTACTGACTCGGACAGGTGGGGCTGCTCGCACACAATCACAGCGCTGCAAGACGCAAGAAGAACCGCGTCCGCCCGCAGCCCCACACAGAAACAAAGGACGAGGAAATTGTCATTGAGGTGAAATACCCGTGCGTCTTTGAACGGGACGGAAAACGAATGCTATACTGCAAAGCATGTAGCCTACAACAAGCTCTTAGGTCTCATATGCTTCCCGCATCGGCGAGTGTCCGCACGGAAAAGTGAGTCAAATCAGCAGACGCGCCCCTCCACAAGGCTGCTGTGCAGACGGTTTTCGCCTGGCCGTGCACACCCCGAATTGTGTAACTACGTGGACGCGGCTGGGCGGACAAAGTGGAGTTTTCAAGACTCCAGCTCACTTCCGCGAGCAGAAACCCACACAGTGTATAAACGCTCCACACGTTTCCTCGTCAAGATTCAGTGTCTCTCATTTCCGTGCGACAGTCCAAACTTCAAGCATAATTCCAGCATAACGCTATACTGCAAAGCATGTAGCCTACAACAAGCCTACAACATACACCTCGACCAGGACATCCTTCAAAAACGTTTTACCAACGCGTATATGTGCTGAGGAATGATTTGCATCCCTGGCCTGTCAGCCTCTCATACGGGGTGAGAGAGAAAGGGATTGCAGGGCCGCTTCTGGGCCTTTTGGGGCCCTATGCAACATCAGAGTGGGGGCCCCAAACCACTGTCATCATAGTATCCCTGAATGAACATGAGGAGGGCAGGCCCGGCGTTAGGGGCGGGCCTGACCGGGCCGGGCCCCCCCATTCAACAAACTGGCCCCCCCCATTCAATTTTTTTTTTCTTTTTTTTTCTTTTCTTTTTTTTTGCTAAAAACGTTTTTCCGTTTTTCTGTTTTAAAGTTTAACATGGAATCTGGCTGTCATTAGGCATTGATTAACTCAATGCTATTGCTAACTGTTACTTTGAACATCCATTTGCAATGATTCTGGCTGGATATTAACTATTGTAAATTTGTCACAATGAATGCAATTTGTGCACAATGTGTAAATACACTTAATATTAATTGTTTAGGCCTAATTATTTGTAAAGTCACAACACATTAGAGATGTGTGTAGTTCTTCACAGATTTAGCCTCTTCATTTTGCTCTCAAATGCACCAGGTTGACGAATTTTACTTTAAAATGTACAAAATCTTCTTCCGGGGGAGAATCCCCCCGGACCCCCCTTGGGTAGCTTGGCCCCCCCAAGCTAGGGGCAGGCCCCCTCTGTAACTTGGGTCTGGAGCCGGGCCTGGAGGAGGATAGGCTACTTAATTATCAATAACGCTTTTAATTAATAAATTAAGCACAATATGAACAATAACTGTTAAAAAATATATGAAAATGAAAGTTCACAAATATTAGTTAAATCCTTTCAGTGCAAATGCATTATAAAAACAAAAAATAAGATTTGTTTAGAAAACGAAATGACACAAATTTATTATTATTATTATTATCATTATTACTACTACTACACCCGGTGCGCACACTGAATAGGCCTATTATACTATACTATAGACTATTATACTTACTTTTCTGTCACATCGTCATTATTAAGCCGGCTTATGACTGCATAGTATCTTAATTACTCAAAATATAAGGCGACTAAAATTGGGCAACCATATTTTTATTCGGGCAACCAAAAGCTCTTGCCAGGTTGCCCCTCCGGCAACCACTTTTAAAAGTTAACGTCGAGCCCTGGAGTAGTAGCTCAAGAGCTGTGCTCTCAGTTATTAACTAGATAGCTAGCTCGCATCAGTGCGGCTAGCATCTGGCCATATTGTGCGTTAGCTTCTGCTACCACCCGCTTACCGTTGCACGTGCAGGTTCGCTAGCCTCAGGGCGGCTTACTGCTTAGCTTATGGCTGGCCACTTAGCATTATGCTAGTAGGCATTATGCTAGTAGGCATTTGCATATCAACAGACCCATTAACACGTTCACTGCCGTGGACGAGTTAACTCGTCAAGCAGAAACCAACGGTTGACTGCCGTGGACGAGTTAACTCGTCGAAAAAAAAAAAAAAAAAATTTGACGGTGGGACGTAGATCCAAGCCCCCTACGTCTCCTATAAAAATATGGGAGCCACCGAACGTGTACAACCCATTCCACCGACCCACTAAGTGGCGACAGTGCTCTCCAGACTAGAGAAAGCCGAGCAAAAACAGCAGAAAAAAGCGTGAGGAAAACGCTTTCGCTTTCGCGCTGGAGCTGGCGCACAACGTGGGCGATTCCTAAAATACACTCTGGGTGCAACACACGCAGCAGAAAGCTCAAAAGCCCAGAATGGCACGCAGCTTCATCCCCGTTCACATCCCAGCTCGCACCCGAAACCCCAGAAACGCCATCTAGGCGGCAGAGACTCGCCTGGCATACACTCTGCCTGCAGAGCCCCAGAGACACACCCACGGAGGGGAGGAGTTTGCAGGAGAGGGGGGGGGGGGGAGGGGGGGTGCTGTTATATTGGACTAAACTATTACGGTAGTTTAGTCTCTCTCTCTCTCTCTCTCTTTCTTTCTCTCTCTCTCTCTCTCTTTCTCTCTCTCTTTCCCTCTGTCCTTCGCTCAGCTCTGCAGTGCGCAGACACACACACACACACACACACACACACACACACACACACACACACACACACACACACACACACACACACACAATACAGTATACACACTTGCCCAAGGGCACCCATAATCACAGGCACGTGAGGTGGTTCTAAAAATCCATTTATCTCAGCTTTTGCTTTTTTTGCTCTGAAACCATGCTGTATTCAACTGCTAATGCCTACATAACAGAACATGATAAAAACTAACTCTTTTAGACAGAGAAAGCACACATTCTATTAGTTCTTTTGAGATATTTTGTGTTCACAAAGTCCTAGCAGAAAGGCTAGGACTAGGCTCTTGAAAGATGAGCCAGAATCCTCAAAAAAAACCTTGGCAGAAGCTACCTACTGATTGGATAAACTGTTGGCAGTGAATGTGTTAACAAACAGCTTAGCACTAGTAGTTTACACCTCAGCTCAGTAGCCCCCTACAATGATGATCACAGGTACCCAATACATTAGATGCAGGGCGCATGATGTTGCCCCCATTCACTTCATAGTAAACTCTGGTTGACTAATCAAGAAGTTAATTTACAAAATATAACTTAAAATAAAGACGTACTTTTTCAACCAACTCAATGATCATGGTGTTTAAAGTAGGGATGCACATTTTCCGCAAATTCCTGAATCGATCATTGGTAACGTTAACGATCAATCAACCGATTAATTGTAATTAAAAATACAAAATCTTAGATTTATACAGCAGCCAGCAACATATTGCATATTTTTCACAGTATTGCACATGTAAAAACGTAGAGGCATACTCATACCTTCTAAATGCCTGGCTTAAAAGAACTGGCTAATCAGCCCTCTCCATCTGTCATGAACACACTGGCCGAACAGACTCCTGGCCTAAAAGAACTGGCTAATCAGCCCTCTCCATCTGTCATGAACACACTGGCTGAACAGACTCACGCCAGAATAGCCAGCGCCCCCTGCTCCTCCCCACCCTCAACATCTCCCCCTCCTCGCCCCCCCCCATCCCAAAGACCCCCTCGCTCCAGCACCCCCTGCTCCTCCCCACCCCAAAGACCCCCTCGCTCCTCCCCACCCCCAAGACCTCCTTGTTCCGACCCCCCACCCTCAAAACCACCTCCCCCTCCCACCCGCTCACCCTTCCCTCAATCTCCCTGCCCGCCCCAAAGGGGAAAACTGAAGAAAAAAGCATTTTCTGCCCCAAAAACAAGGTCACAGAGGATCATGAAACGATCAGATGTCTAACTATCCCCACCCTGATTAGCTACAGAACAAACAAAGATTATCTCTCAGCACGTCCTGTTCCAGGACCAAGCCTAGTATCTGTTCTCCAGGGACACTCTGAAAAGCATTTACAAATTCAACCTAGCAGTGCAGCTATCAAGGCTGCACTGCTAAATATTAGGTCACTTGTAAGCAAGTCGCTTCTAATAAACGATCTGATTACGAGTCATAAACTGGACCTCATGTTCCTCACAGAGACCTGGCTTGATCTAAACAACAGGGAATATGTTCTTAATGAGTCAGCCCCACCTAACTTTAACTACATTGACGCCCCCAGAGTCGGTAAGAAAGGGGGAGGAGTAGCTATTATTTTCTCTGATGCTTTTCAATGCAAGCAGGTATCGTTTGGCGACTTTTCATCATTTGAATATCTGGCCGCTGTTCTGAAGTGCTCTCCCTCTATTTTACTACTGATTATATACAGACCACCTAAGTACTCTAGTAGTTTTTTTGATGAATTTTCAGAACTCCTTTCTATAATCTCCATAGAACATGACTGTTTAACTATTGCAGGAGATTTTAATATTCATATTGACAACCCCAATGATAATAATGCCAAAGAATTGAATAACCTCCTTGACACTTTTGACCTGTTACAACATGTCTCTGGGCCCACTCACAATCGAGGCCATACCCTAGATTTATTTATCACCAAGGGCTTTGAGTCATCGTTTCTTTCAGCTAGTGATGTTGCTCTGTCCGACCATCTCTGTATTTTTCTTGAACTCAAGATCACCCCTATCGCTCTTACTCGGTCAAAAACCATCAAAAAGCGTTACATCAACGAGAGTACTAGCACACGGTTCATGGAGGCTTTCTCGCTGGCCCCTTCCCTCTCCTCAGCCTCTGTCAATGATCTCCTAGATAACTTCAATTCTAAAACCCTAAAGGCTATTGATGCTGTAGCTCCCATTAGATCTAAACTAATCTCCGGTAAGAAAAAAGCACCATGGAGAAACGCTCCCTCTGTAAATAACAAAAAAAGAGATTGTAGGAAAGCCGAGCGCAAATGGCGGAAAACTAAACTTCACATCGATTATGACATCTATAAAAATAGTCTTCACTCCTACAACCAGGAACTAAAAAATTCCAGAAAATTCTTCTTCTCCGACATTATCAGCAAAAACACCAATGACGCTCGCACTCTTTTTGCCACTGTTGACAGGCTGACAAACCCCCCCCCACAAATTGCCCCTGATCTTCTATCCAATGTCAAATGCAATGAATTTGCGACCTTCTTTAGGGATAAAATTATAAATATCAGACTAACTATTTCCACATCAAGAACAAATGTGGCTCCGCCGCACCCACAGAATAGGTGCTTAATTAACATGACTCAGTTCAATGTCATTGACCACAAGAAACTAGAAGAAACGATACGAGGCCTTAAATCCTCATCGTGTTGCCTAGACACCCTGCCAACAAGCTTTCTAAAAAATGTCTACAGTTGCCTGGCGACCGACATACTGAAGATAATTAATACCTCTCTTCTTACAGGCATTTTCCCAAAATCTCTAAAAACTGCAGTTGTTAAGCCCTTGCTAAAGAAGCGTAGCCTCGACCCCTCTATAATCAGCAATTACAGACCAATATCAAATCTTCCCTTTATTAGCAAAATACTCGAAAAAACTGTCTACCAACAACTCAATACCTTTCTATCCTCCAATGACCTCCTAGATCCTTTCCAATCAGGCTTCCGACCCCATCATAGCACCGAAACTGCGCTTATCAGAGTTATAAATGACATCCGAATGAACACTGATTCAGGTAAAATCTCAATCTTAGTGTTACTAGACCTCAGCGCTGCCTTTGATACGGTTGACCACGAAATTCTATTGGACAGACTGGAAAACTGGGTCGGGCTTTCCGGCACGGTCCTAGAGTGGTTCAGATCTTATCTGCAAGACAGGAACTACTTTGTCTCCATTGGCAACTACACATCTGACCAAACCAAAATGACATGTGGGGTACCCCAAGGATCAATTTTAGGTCCTGTCCTGTTTAACCTTTATATGCTCTCTCTGGGCCTAATTATGCAAAAAAACAAAATAGCTTATCATAGCTATGCAGATGACACCCAACTCTACATAGCCCTCTCATCGGATGACTATGCCCCCATAGAGTCACTGTGTCAGTGCCTTGCGCAAATTAATGATTGGATGTGCCAGAATTTTCTCCAACTTAATAAAGACAAAACAGAGATAATTGTCTTCGGCAAAAAAGAAGATAGGCTCAAAGTTACTGCTCACCTCGAATCCCTATCTCTGAAGCCAAAGGACCAGGTAAAAAATCTTGGCATTATTATTGACTCTGATCTAAATTTCAACTCCCACATCAAGCTTATAAGAAAATCTGCCTTCTATCATCTAAAAAATATAGCAAGGATTAGAGGCTATATGTCCAAACAAGATCTTGAAAAACTAATTCATGCTTTCATTTCTAGCAGGCTAGACTACTGCAACAGTCTTTTCAATGGTCTTCCCAAAAAAGCTGTTAAACAACTTCAGCTCATTCAGAATGCGGCTGCTAGAGTTCTAACAAGAACCAAGAAAGCTGAACACATTACACCAGTTCTCAAATCCCTGCATTGGCTGCCAGTAAATCTTAGAATAGACTTTAAAATTCTGCTAATAGTTTACAAATCTCTCAACGGGTCAGGCCCACACTACATCTCTGAAATGCTTCTACACTATGAACCATCCAGATCCCTGAGATCTTCAGGCACTGGTCTACTAATTGTCCCAAGGACCAAATCTAAACATGGTGAAGCCGCGTTCTCCCACTATGCCTCTCATAACTGGAACAAACTCCCTGAACACATTAGATCTGCCCCTACTCTGCCTATTTTTAAATCCAAGCTAAAGACCTTTATGTTTACTCTTGCTTTTAACTGCTACTAAACTACTGCCTCTCTCGGCCTGTAATTTTAAAAAGATTTTTCCTGTACATTTCCAACAAATGGACTGTACATGTAATAATAATACTGAAGAGTGCCTTGTAACTTATTTAAAACAGAAATAATGTTTCATGTTTGTTAATTTGAGTATATATTTTAACTAAAACTGTCGGCTGTGTTTTTTATGTGTTTTTTATATGTGCATTGCTTTGCTGCTTGTTTTTTCGATTATTTTTTTGTAAAGCACCTTGAATTGCCTTTGTGTATGAAAGGTGCTATATAAATAAAATTTGACTTGACTTTGACTTGACTTAAATGTATTATATAACATTTGCCTAGAATCCGCAAAAAAAAAGCCTATATATATATATAAAAAACGTCTCGCCACTTCAAAGATCAAATGCAGTATTTAGGGCTGTCCCAAACGACTATTTTCTTATCGATTAATCTAACGATTATTTTTTCGATTAGTCGATTAATCTAACGATTATTTTTTAATTATTTTTTTTATTATATAACAATACATTTACCCAAAACAAATAAATAACCAAAAACTTCTCAATTTCAGTATTTTATTTAACCATCTCATTCTCTTTAACAGTCCAACATAAAATCTCTCAAATAAAATTAAAGCAAGAGCTTGTCCTCAAATAAAATGAATATAGTGCAATTCAAAATAAAATAGTAAAATAAATTAAATTCAAGTCACTTTCAGGAGGAATACCAAAAACCTTGTGCAATGTCAACTGAGTTTAGCAGCAGTCCAACATAAAATCATCATCTTACAGTACAATGGTGTGCAATTTTCAGTAACAGTGCTCTTAATTTTGGAGAAAGACAAAATGCTCCATGTAAGATGGTCACACATCATCCAGACACAAGACTGTGTCTGTAGCATCCACACCCAACATGGGGCTTGGCTTGCACCAACTGGTCTTAACTATACCTGGTCGTAACTCCTACATCGGTTAAGACCAGTCTTTAGAGTGGACTACTGCACCAACAGGGCTATTACTTCTGGTCTTAACTACGCTGGTCGTAGCAATGCGCGTCCATGTGAAAGCATGGGAATGCCCACTGGAATGCGGCACGCGACCTGTTTAGAAGAGTGTGCTGACGTCAAATGACGCTGCGCTGATGGGTAAGCTCTTGTTAGCGGCTAACTGTTACTTGTCGTTACTTTAAATGGCAGTAAAACGCCACTGAATGACCAAATTGATTTAACTTTTAACCATTTCGATTTCCACTTTCCATACGGACCCCCAGTATTGGTTAGTTGTTTATAACGTGACTATATTTATAACGTTTATGTACTCCGGTTTCCAGTTTATAACTCTGGTCTACAGCCAGAGTGCTGACGGCGTGCTGACGCGTGCTGACGCTTGGCAGTATGGACGCTCGTCGCTTGGTGGGCGTGGAAACCCGGAAGCAGCAGCTAGCTTGGGAGCTAGCTGCTAGATTTACTTTGCTTCTTTGAAAATTGGTGGTAGAGAGGAAGTGGAAGAGGACAGGAAGGGTAGGGTAGGTCCTAGGACGAGCTCAATTGGCTAGCTTTGTACTTTGTCAAACTCCACCCCGCCCCCTCTGTTGCCCACTGTCGCTTCACAAGCCTGCTACGCATCGTCTGGTATCCCAGCATGCTTCGCAAGGCGTCGAGCAGCATGTTCAATACAAGTTGAATGGGCAGCAGCTTCAGCACGCGTCAAATGACGCGCAAGTGTGGCCGTACCGTCAGGGGTTGTCGCTATTGCGCAACACACAGATTCAGCCCGCAAACCGGAGTACGTTATAACGTTATAAATATAGTCACGACGTTAACAACTAACCAATGCTGGGGGTCCGTATTGAAAGTGGAAATCGAAATGGTTAAAAGTTAAATCAATTTGGTCATTCAGTGGCCAAAACCAGTGTGTACTACGTATGTTCCATTTTCGCCAGTTCGGACTCTACTCGGACCTGAATATCTTCTATGGCGATCAGAATGAAACCAAAGTTATCTGGGTGAGTAAAACAATATTTTAAGCAGCAAATAAGGCCCGGAGTGTAAAAAAACAGAATTTTCCTTTAACACCTTACTCACTATAGAAAAGAGACTTCATCTACCTTGACTCGCTGGTGGTCTCTGTTGTCAGTCTGACACTCTTAGGGAGAAATACAACACTTCCTTGTTATTTCCTCGGTGATCAATTTTCCGGGAGTGTAGATGAGTAACTTTGTCTAGACCAGTGGTGCCCAATTTGGGGCCCGCGGGCCAATTTTTTTTTTTTTTTTGCAGGCCAGGCGACTGGGCAGTTGCCCGACGTGCCCGATTATGCAGTCCGCGCCTGAATGGAGATGTCAGGACTCTTCTATCTACGATTAACGTTAATTTTGTCCAGCTGGTATTCTCTCTCCCCGACTCTATCACACGGGTGTGAGGCATTGCTATCTGAGGATTGATTGCTCCTGATTGGTTGACTGAATCACCTGGTTGGGGGGTGAGCTCTGATATTTGATCCCTCCCCAGTCACTGGCTTTACACCAGCTCAGCAAGATGGACAGATCATCATCACGGCAGTGGCACACTGACAAAAGAAAGTTTAGGACGGAGTGGCAAGACGAGTATTTTTTTACCAAAGTAAATTCAACAGCGGTTTGTCTCATTTGCAGACAGAGAGTGACTGTTTATGAAAGAGTACAATATACGTCGCCACTACGAAACTGATTTTCAAAGTACCTTGAGGATTTTTCAAGTTGTGAATTAAGTCAAATTTCTCTCTTGATTACAAAGGTGGAAAATACAACTGTTTTTAACTGGGTGTTTACTGATTAAATGTTTAAGCTCCCCACAAATGCAGATGTTTTTTTAAATATATATAACCAATTGCAAATTATTACAATTACCAAACAGATAAAAAGTAGATTATTATATTGAAATGTTATTTTAGATTTAGAATGTTAATTTTCTATAAAACACAATACATTTTAATGTAATTCCACAACGTTTATTTTTGGCCCTCGGCCCTCCATCCAGATTGAGTTTTGGCCCTTCATGGGAAATAATTTGGGCACCCCTGGTCTAGACCTAACCGTATTTTCAAAATAAAGGTCGTATGTTGCATGCATTTCTGATCACCAATACCATTATTATTATTTTTAGGGCTTTGAAGCATGAATGAGAGATGAATAGAGGCGGGCCAGCTATTCTTATTTTTGTATATTCAAAAAATGCATATTTGAGATCCGCATGGATGGAGCCAGGGTGTCCAACGCAGGGCCAGCCTAGCACAATGCTAAATGACTGGTGATAGAATCCTTTCAGACTCTGGTAAAGACAAATCTATAGTAAATGATTTTATTAGAGTTTTACACCATAAACTAGTTGGAAACATTACATGGCCATTTACAACAGTAAATAAACCTGTCCGAGTTAGGACAATAGCAGCAAAAGTGTCCAATTTAGGACATAGTGATGTACACAAATAAAGTTTCGTTGACTTTCTCGCCACACATCACATCGCAAACGACGGAAACGGACCGTAATAGAGAGTAATAACATTCATGAATGATGAGTATAATGTGTATTTATGGGCCTAGATCCCAGGGAACAGACAGTAATAGAGAGTAGTAACCCATTGATACCTGATGCACCATTTGTGTGTATAGCCCTCATTTGTGTGTGTATCCCTTTAAGACTCTTAAAGGGATACACACACAAATGCTGCATCAGGTATCAATGGGTTAACATTCATGAATGATGAATATAACATGTATTTGTGGGCCTAGATCCCAGGGAACACAACAGACAGTAATAGAGTAATAACATTCATGAATGATGAGTATAATGTATATTTATGGGCCTAGATCCGAGGGAACAGACAGTAATAGAGAGTAAGGGGACATTCACACCAAAAGTGTTTTTGGAGCTGCCAGCGTCTTTCTGCAATTCATTCTCTATGTAAGGACGCGCTAAACATGCTCCTCTTTTCATGAACACACCTGGCGTTTAGCGCTGGTGGCGTCTTTTGTTTTTGGCGGAGCGCTATGGGTGTTTTTAAGCAGACAAAAAACAGACAAAACTAGCTAGCTACCGTCCTTGTGGTCGTTGTGTTCTGATCTGTACTGCGCGCGACTGCAGGAGAAAACAAAACGGAGCACAAAAAAAAGTTTTGCACCCCATGCCGGCAGCATCCCTACCTCACGGGAGCATATTATAATGATTTATACAGAAATGTAACTGTTTAAAAGTGATATAATAGAGAGCCGCAGGGATGACGTATTTTTGTAGTCAGAACGCGGAAGTCCCGGACTTCCTGGTTCTTCACTGTTTCTGTCTATGGGATTTTTGAATGGGTTTTTGCCGCGATGCTTCAAATATGGTCTCTGGGCAACGCAAGATTAATCAAACGCGAACCAGAGTTCAGTCGGAAAATCTTCACACATGAGGACCACTCTCATGAGTTTTGTAGCGTAAATGCGAGCCCTAGAAGTAAAAAGCTCGAGCTAAGCTAATCCACAACTACAGTACACACTGTCGCATAGGCTTCCACGTCACGTCAGCACTCAACCTGGACTGTTGTTGATGTGTGCACTGATTACCCCGGGCTGAACGGGGCTGAACCAGGTGAGGGAAAGAGAATTTCCGTGTTCGTCCTTTGAAGTGGTGACGTTATTGACGTATATATATCCCCATCGACTCAACAGTGTAGTCTCATTTAGCCGTTTGCTAGCTAGCCGCCCTTTTAACGGCACGTAAAAGCTTCAAAACTCATAAAAGTGGTCCTCGTGTGTGAAGATGATATTACTAAACACTGGTTCGCGTTTGATTAAGCCAGCGTTGCCCAGAGAGATTATTAGAAGCATCGCGCCAAAAACCCATTCAAAACTCCCATAGGCGAAAACAGTGAAGAACCAGGACTGTTAGCATCGATGATTTCCGGACTCGTTCCTGCGGCTCTCTATTGTCTGGTAGACGTGACCTCCCTGATTTCTAAGTTAAAACAGCCCCGAAATATGTTGGGGATCCAATTCTCGGCCGGGATGCGGAAACGTTCACGGCACCTGTCGCAGACACAAATTAGAGCCGTGCCAAAATCATCTGTGCCTCCAAATGCCTGCGCAAATGGGATTTTAACTACCAGAATTATTCACAGGCGTGGCCAGGCAATGCTGGGTATTACGTCAATCAAAACCAATCAGATTCCCGTCTCGCAATGGTTGTTTGCACGAGGCATGCAATATGCTGTAATTCTCTCCATGCGTAATAGAGTATACTCACGCATGCGAGGACAGAGAGAGCTTATTGACAGATCGTCTGTGGTGCCAACGACCCTCCGAATAGCCTATGTCCATTGTCCAACACGTTTTCTCAATTCATTTCCCTCTTTGCGACGAGTGAATTTTCTCCCTATCGCTCTGACGCCCAGCGATTTTTCTCCTGGGCGAATATACGCTCAATCGCTCGTTTGCATTGACTTTGTATGTAAACTCGATGCCAGCGAAAAACTTTAATAGGTCGGTGTGAACGCAGCTTTAGAGGTCCTTTTCAAAGCTCTTAGCGCAAAGTAATTGCGCGCTGCTGATGATAGGGTAATGCCATCTATCCCACATTTTAGCGCTGAAACGCCTGTTTTGGCATGTGGCAGCCAATGCCCAGTACAATTATCACAGGCATGCGCTTGTGTCCGCCCCCAATTTGCATTGCGCACAGCGGTAAACGAGCGCAAACGCTAAATTAGCGCTTTTGGGAAGATAGGGCCCTCTGTGCGCTGTGTTTTGTAAAAAGCACTTGGGGTGTGAACGCCGCCTAATAACATTCATGAATGATGAGTAAGATCCCAGGGAACAGACAGTAATAGAAACTAATAACATTCATGAATGATGAGTATAATATGTATTTATGGGCCTAGATCCCAGGGAACAGACAGTAATAGAAAGTAATAACATTCATGATGAGTATAATATGTATGAGTATAATATGTATTTAGATCCCAGGGCGAGACACGGAATTTGGCAAATTCGGCTCCCATGCTGAAACACCAGTCAACTAAGTATAGTTGGGTGGTGTGTGTGTGTGAGTGTATGTGAAAGTGTGTGTATTAGATTGTGGTAGAGTGTGTGTGTGTGTGTGTGTGTGTGTGTGGGGGGGTGGTTGTCACATAAATAGAACATGCAGAACACCTTCTGGAATGCTGATGGAGAAAGAGAGGGACAGAGACAGGCAGAAAGTGAAAGGCTCAGGAGACAAGTGTGAGAGAGAAACCAGGCGTTAGAGAGAAAAGACAGGGCAGAGGTGTGAGTGGAAAAAGTGTGTAAATGTGTGTGTGTGTGTGTGTGTGTGTGTGTGTGTGTGTGTGTGTGTGTGTGTGTGTGTGTGCATGCGTGCGTGCGTGCGTGTGTGTGTGAGTATTTGAATGAACAGAGATCCATTTCTCATATGAGGGCACTGGCGCTGGCTTATTTTTACCGTTTTTTCTGATTGCTTAGGTACTATTTTTAGGTTATTTTTGCCAAACCACACACTAACGGTTAGTGTGTGGTTTGATGTTTTGCTGTTTTGGTGTAAGGTTATGTGGTTAGTGAACAACTCTTGTAAAAATTTGTGTTTTTGTGTAAATCAGTACACACAAGCCATCATTTGAATAAGTACACAAAGCACCAACTACGCACTGTATGAATGAAAACCGGTGGTGGCTTAGGGCATAGCAGTTTGCAATAAAGTTTTGTCATGCATTGCATGTTGTACACACATACACAAAGGTATCCAAATGTGTAAAGTAGCGATGTGTATTCAAAACATACACACTATCTAATACAAATGAGGGTACATGTTTTTTTCTCAAAATGTTCTAGAGTAACACCCTTACTGTAAAACAACAAAAATGCAGTAGAAGAAAACAAAAAACATTTGTGCTAGAAAAAAGAACAGAAAAAATGCCACTAGACATAATCCACATCACATGCCATGTTGTCTTGGGCTAGGCAGCGTGGAAAGTATGGCCTGGATCCAGGCCTGGCATGACCCCTGATCAGTGTCTCCACCAGCCTCCTCCATTGCCTGTAGAAGCCTGGGCTATGTGTTGGTGGAGCTGGCGATCATACACAACTAGGGATGCACCGATCGATCGGCATGTGACCGGAAATTCACCGATTCTGTGAGCCGATTTTCACATGACGTGCGCGCACCCCAAAGCACCGAGACAGGCACCCAGCCACCACACCACACACGCCAGCATACCTTCCTCGTTGTGGAATTTTTTCACCGTCAGTGAAGTAGACAAAGCTCACAGTTTGTCACACATGCAAGTCGAAAATAAGCCGTGAAGACAGAGGTGCGGCCGAGTCCCGCTCGGCTGGAGTCCAGTCTGAGCGGCTCGCTTGACCTCACTGGCCCCTCTCTCTCTGCTCTCTCTCCCCCGGAAGCAGTGCTGCTGCACCCGGCCACAGCGCACAGCCGGCTTGGCGAGGTGAACGTGAGCATTGTGTCCAGTATAACCATTCCCCGACCTGCCTTCTCCATTCCATATCAGCGCTGCTGCCTCAGCCTGTCAGTCATGTTGTAACGTGGATACAGGAGAGACTATTTGTTTCGTATTGCAAATAGAACGATGGACATAATAATAAAAATGCATCAGACTCACAAGTGTGCAAGGTTTTCTGTGCGTGACGATCTTTTTTCGGATGGCAGATAAAAAAAAAAGCATACGAAATTTCAGACTGTGTAAACTCTGCCTGATATTCAGACTGAAGATCGTTACTGTAACTCATAAACTAATTTCCCCTCTACTCAAGAGGACTGGTCTGGAGCCAGGCTATAAACTCCTTGTCCATGGATCATTTTGATGTTCTGTTGCACCTGTTTTCTTTTGGAAAAGTAAATGCATGATAGCTGTGGGATATAGGCTATTGGATTTTATTTTATTTTTGTATTCATTGTATTTGCACAAAAAAGCTCTGTCCAGTAACCTGGAACACTTTTATTTTGAGATGTGTTTGAGTGAGATGGTCCTACTTCATGCAAATGATAAGAATTGTTATATGAATCTTAATTTTCAAACAAAGTTACAAAAACGTTTGTGTAAGCTGTCAATAGACCCTTCTCACGGGGGCCATTTTGTGTCGAGAAGCCAGGGTAAACACAGGTGCAAGCAAAACACTAATGAGGGTTTCCAACTTCCATGATTGGAATTCAATCCTCGCCCTCTAGTTCTCACCCCTTTTACTGTCTGTCCAATATTGGTCTCCATTGTTGTCCCGACCAAATGTTTACCTGTGGCCTATTTATAGAGCTCAAGCTGTGATTTGTAAGTGAACTGATTATCTAAAAGTGCTTTTACATGTGTCAATATGGAAATTAATTTGGCAAAATACAGTATGAGACCAATCTTTACAGTTTTGCAAGAAGTGTGTTATTAAATTGCAGACTTAGTGTAAAGGCAGTGAGTTGTGTTTACAGTTTTGCAAAAAATTGTGTTAAATTACAAACTGAGTGTAAAGCAGAGAACATGCATTCAGTTTGGCACACTTTGTAAATGCATCTGCATTCAGAAAAAACTCTTAATACTAAGCAGTAGTTAATACTATCCAGCATGTCAGCGCAGCTCTATCGCAAGCTCTGTGGTTGCTACTGATCATTCCACTTGCAATTTTGGGGGTTGCTTCTTCGTCTGTGGTCATGTTGGTTCACTGACAAATGTTGCAGCATGTTCTCTGCTGTGCTAGGCTAGCACATAGTGTACATTTACTCACACACTTCCTTGGCCTTGTGTGATATTCTAGGATTTTATGAGGCTTAAGACAACGTTGGAGTTTGTGTAGACGCGGTGGGGTCGTGGTTATTTTGGTTCCAAGTTTCACTCCTGGGTGGTCAATTCCAGGCTCGGTTGCAGTAGGTTTTGCAGTTCAAGAATCTTTCTTGTTTGGATATTTATATACTGTATGATTTCAAGTGTGCTGTTTTGCAATTAGGAACCCCCGATCCAGGCAGTTGCATTTGGCAACTGACTCAGATTTTGTAATAATAAATAATAATAATAATAAAGTTTGATTGGCCAATCACAGAACTTGAATGACACATGTAGAATTGCACAGCAAGAGCATTAACAGTAAAATGTCAGTATTACACTGTGTTTAACACATTGTTCTAATGGCTGCAAATAAGAACATGACATATGACATTGCTGCTATAATGTGTTAACCTTGCGAGGAAGCTGGATTCGCAAGATCACGATCAGGGATTCCGCTAGACATTTTCCCAGACAGCCAGTGCAGCCGGTAACGTTCCAAAATTCCGGCCCTATCGAATATTTACCGGCCACTATGTTTCCTAAATAAACGTTTGAATCAATTTATTTCTCTATAGTCTATTCTTTATAGCCTCTATAGTCGTAGTCGATCATATTTATTCCAGTGTTGTCATTAAGAGGCCGATTTCGCAGCAAGAATATTTAATTGGTCAGCACGTCGTTCTCGGTAAGGACGCTTTCGTTATTGAAACAGACAACATGCATGCATGCTCCTACTGTAGCCTCTCTATCTGCATTTGCAGACACTCATGAACCCATATCTTCTGGACATTGCCTTGATGAAAAAACAACGTAGCGTTAGCTAAAAGTAATAAGTGCGATAGTGTCAGTGCAGACAGCGCACACAACTTGAATCTCCAGCAATAGGCTACGCACCTTAATCTCTCCCACTCCACACCTGGCACCTGCGGCAGCTCTCCTGCACTCGTTCTCGGCTCCCATGTGGCTATATTTGTGGTAAGCATTTTGATTAATCTCCTCATCATACGAACCAAGCGCGAGCCATTGATTGATTGATTGATTGATTGATTCGCCCGAGTAGGTAAAAAGGCTTTTTACCTCCGCTAAATTGACAGCCTACGTCGGGTTGCTTTCGCTTTTGACGGCGGCAGGCACGCTTCTGTTTCTTTCCTGCCGTCTTGCTGGCCTGAAGTAGGCTACTTGTCGTTGCATGATCTCGATAAAAAAAAGGACTGGCCTAGCAAGGGATGTCTGTTATGACATTTCGGTTTCCTCCTGTGTGTTTCCTCACAGCGGGTCCAGCGCTGGCCGGCGGGACTGATGCTGCTTGTGTGGCTTTTACACGGCGCTCTACACTAACGAAAGCGTCGTTTTTATTTTTTGCTATATTTTTCTTTTTCACCAACACTCAACATACAGGGGGCGGAAAAAATATGATGTAATATGTCTCTATTTAAGTCGTATCTTATTGGCAACATCACTTAGGCTATAGGTCACACAATATTAGGCTATTTTATAGAATGAATTTATTTATCTGGCGTATTTTCAGCCGGCCACTTGAGCCGATGACCTTTTAATTTGCCGGCCCACGGCAACAAATACCGGCTAAAAGCCGGCAATTACCGGCTAACGGAATCGCTGATCACGATCACGTGAGAAATCCATCTGGCCACGCTCCACGCTATTGGTTCAATTCCGTCCTATGGGCATGCTAATTTGGCTAGCCACATATTTAGTTTTGCATGTGTGTGTGTATGCACGTGTGCGTGTGTGTGCGTGCGTGTGTGTGTGTGTCCTAGTCGACCATATCAAAAATATCAGAATTCATGACCTGTATGTACAAGCTAGCTTGTATTGGTTCATATGAAAAATAACTACTATAGACCCATTTCACAACAACCGTTTTCTGGTGATAAAGTAGGAAGTAAAGCAGGTGTAATCAATTCCAGTTCGAGTTCCAGTGCCAGGGCCCTCATTAATGTTATTGGCTAATGGCTACACCTGCTTTACTTCCTGCATTACCCTCAAAACGGTTGCTGTGAAAATGGCCTACCGGTATTATCGAAATTTCAAATATCAACAAGTAGTATTATGATGTATTATTATGGTGATGATACTGCTGGCCTCTCCTTGACTTGTATTATTTTGTTTGGTCTAATATGTGGGCTAAATGATGGTATTTTGGGGCAGCAGCAGAGAGCTTGTGACTGCTGGTTTGAATCCCACTGAGAAAATGTGGACAGGGGAAGTGTGTGGCCAGCTGCCTTTTTGAGCAAGGCAGTTGGAGCTGCTCAGTGTCCAGTAGCAGCAGGCAGTTTGTGGCTGAAAAAGGACTTTTGCTCAACAAATCTTCCTTGGGTAAATAAAAAGAGGTTAGTAGTCTCTAGTAGTTTTTTGTTGTTGACATTATTGGGACAGTTGGGACATGAACACATTATCTACAGGTCAGTAGGTCTAGAGACCTCAAATGGAGCATTATGTCTGTGTGCTTAGTGATATGATCACTCACGCCCATTGAGCTGATGTGCATATGTCCCCTCCTGTGTGTGTGTGTGTGTGTGTGTGTGTGTGTGTGTTTGCTAGAGGCAGGGTCCTGTTTTTTGTCCAGGTGTGTGTTTTTGGCCTGAGGGGAAAGAGAGCAGATGGTCTATTGTGTGTGTGTGTGTGTGTTAGTACTGCACGATTAATCTAATCGCAATCGCGATGTCAGCACGTACGATTACATAACCGCAAAAGAGGGTGTGATTATTTTTTTTTTTCCCACGTCTTTTTGAGTGTGTGTGCCTCCTCTAAACTAACGTTACACGCAACGCAGCAAACACGTTTCTCTGCCATCACACTGGGCATCAACACTAGCGGGAGACTTCTCCCATGCACTCCCGCAAATAAGTAATGTTATGCGCAGCAAGGTTCACAAACATAAGGGGCTGTATTTTCCCACAGGCCTTAGGCGCAGAAACTGGCGTTAAACGCAAAAAAACGCGCCTTGCGCCTGCCTCGGGAAAATAGCATCATGGTTTTAGGCCCCGAAATGCACTTTACGCCGAAGAGGCGTGGCGCAGTGCCAGAATAGGCCAGAATGGGCGTTTCGGCCTTAAATACCGGCCTAACGATATCTTCCCCCCTGGCGTTAATTTAGCGCTTTGCGCTTTTGAAAACCAGGCCTTATACAGTGCGCCGCGGATATTCCTCTGCGTATTTACGCACAGGTCTCCTCTGCCGATCTCACACTCTCTCCCCCTCTCTCTCTCTCTCTCACTCCCTCTCTCTCGCGCTCAGACAGGCACAAAGATTAAAAAGAAGTTGTTATACCGTACGTACTATAACAACATGCCAGTTTTTTATAACATGACAGTTTTGAGCCCCTGACATTCAGAGGCTGTTGCATCATCCTACCTGTGCAGTGGGGGAGAAGAAAAGGCGAGAGAAAACAAGATCATTCTGCCCAAACAAATGTTCACTGCCTGGCTTCCCTACCAAAGCCACAAATGTGAAATCTCCCAGCATGCATTGGGCTAATACATTTCGATAATAAATAGCAACCAAATGAGCCTAAATAGATAGAAAGGTAGATAGAAATAATGTGTAATGTTATCACAACATGCAATTGTAGAAGATTTCAATATTGGACAAAATAAAATCTCGAAATCAAAACACAACCCTATGTGAAACATATATGTCATCCTGGTGGCATATATATCCCTAGCAGATTTAACGTAATTTAGGAGATGAGTGACAGCCGTAACACGGTTCTACTGTGACTTCCTACTATGATGTCGCTCCAATAAGACGACTTACTTCACATTTTCTTTTACAATAAAAACACATTTATGCAATGACTTTACATAATGTAGGCTATATTTATGTGCATCATCCTACCTGTGCAGCAGGGGAGAGAAAACGATATCATTCTGGACAAACTTTCACCAATCTAATCTCATCATGACATAGGGATAGGCTATATTTTTCTAGCCGATGCGTTTAGAACAGTGGTTCCCAACCTTTTTACACCAAGTACCACCTGAGAAAGTAGTTGGCTCTCCAAGTACCACCATATGACCGACGTTAAAATACAGTCTATTCAGCTATGCACAGTTCACGCAGGAGGAAAATTTGCCTACAGTATGTGCAACCTGCAGCAGCTGCACTTGTGCTGGGTTGACTGCTGTCTTCACCTCCTTGTGCTTCATCGTTGCTGCTCTCCTCTACTACAGCTCTTTTACGATTCCCTCCCGTTTTGATCCACTTTAGCATCCCTCCTCATCTTTGTTCACCACTTGTGTAACCATGCGGGGCGGGCAGGTAATTGTGCATGCGCAACATGTATAGTGTCCGTCAGAAACAAATATTTGTTTCTAAATCTCAAGACAACAAAATAAACCTCAATTTCAATGATCACAAGTTTATTTTCATTCGTAGTATTATTTTGATAGATAAACATGTTTTACAATTGATTTTAAAGTTGGGTTTATTTCATAATTTAAACATTGGGATTCCAGGGATCAAGTACCACCAGCAGGGGGGGGCGCAAGTACCACCTACCTTGAGAAACACTGCCAATAATATTAATAATAATTATTATTATTTCACTTTCACATGTTTGAAAACTACTACTAATGACCACCATGGATTTTGCACAAAAACTTTTTTTTTTTTTTTTCACAGAGCCTTCCAAGTACCACCAGCAGGGGGCACAAGTACCACCTACGGTACGCGTACCGTAGGTTGGGAACCACTGGTTTAGAACATTCTTTTCACTTTGATCTTGCTATAGTGTAGCGTATTTACATGCTTGCAGTATTTAAACTGCAGTGAGATTGGTTTTTGAGAAGCATAATAATATGGAATAATATAGAGACAGACGGGGATGAAAGGGAGGGAGCTCTGCAGGGCTTGGCTTTTCTGACCGGACTGGATCGCTCCGTGGAATTGGAGCTTAAAAGGGAAGCTTGTGATTCGTTTACTGCACTTCTCCAATGAGCAGATTGTGCATAATTTTACGCTTAAAAGGCGTGGTTATAATGCTTAAGGGCCTGTGTCCACCTAGCGTCTTTTTCCGACGTTAAACGCTGGAAGTGCGCTGGGAAGCGCTGATCTCGG
Source organism: Poromitra crassiceps (assembly GCF_964638095.1). Taxonomy (NCBI): domain Eukaryota; kingdom Metazoa; phylum Chordata; class Actinopteri; order Beryciformes; family Melamphaidae; genus Poromitra; species Poromitra crassiceps. Next base: position 61,063,959 of record NC_139624.1, read on the forward strand.
CGCACAATATAACAAGGAAGCAGTCTGAAAGTAATGTTAGTTCAGCTTGATAGCTGACAGCTAGCAAGCTAACAACACAGGTAGGCTACGCTATTAAAAGCAGTAAGCACAACACTCACCAGAAATATTAAGTGTCTAGCCAATCTGCTCCCACAATTGAGCCTTTCTGTCTCTGTTGCGATAGTTTCTCCATATGATTAGTTGCCAGAAAAGGAGCACCCGACACCAGCGTCTTTCTGAAAAGTTAAATTATTCTCAGCTGGGAGCGCTGGGAGCCGGCGCACAAAAACGCCGGAGCGCTCTGAAAATAGACGCTGGGTGCAGCGCACTTTGTCTAGACGTCCGTGTGCGCTCGCATATGCTCTCCCCCCATTGGAAACAACTGAAAAAAGACGCTGGACCTGAGGAAAAGACGCTAGGTGGACACAGGCCCTTAGGCCGCGTGTAGCGCCGATACCAAAATATTGAGTGCGCTGGTCCACACTGTCAGGATCGGTGTTAGACATGTGGATCTATTCGCGGGTAGTTGATGGCCAAGACACTCTTGGTAACTGAAGTCTCGATGAGTAGGGAGGTTGTGGAACTTGATAGCTGGGTCTGCAAGGTTCGAGGTTGGGAACGGTTGCAGAGGTTGACGTGATATTAGTTTATGAACCACTAGAGAGGACCTGCAGAAACGAACCTTTATAGAACCCGAATATGACATCACCTGTGTCATGACATCACCAGCCGAAAGGCATGATTGAGACACTTATGAATCATGACATCATCACCGTCTGCAACGTCATCAGTGATCCATGACATCATAGTAGGAACGACGACATCATAGTAGGAATGATGATATCACAGTAGGAATGATGACATCATCCTAACAGTACCCTCCCCTCTACGGACGCCACCTGGCGTCCAATGAGGCCATCAAGGATGGCATCTGGAGAACAGAAAATCCGCAGGTTCTGGTGGAGGGGCTCCTCAGCAGGAGGTTAGATGCAGGTGGTTAGACCCCAAAGGGGGTGTAGGAGAGTGAGGTGTTCTTCAGCAGGTGGTTAGATGCAGGTGGTCAGACCCCAAAGGGGGTGTCAGACAGTGGAGGTGCTCCTCCCTAATACTGGATATCGAAGCCATAGATAGGCCGACAGACTCGGTCTGCCGACTCCGGTGGATCCTCTGGAGTCGGCCATCCCCCGGGGCACGATCCAAACATGGGAGACTGGAGACCATCAAAAGGGGCAATGTCACGGTCCGGTGGCCCCCACCAAGAACTGTGCCCCTGACGCAACACCTCAAACTCTGCGGGCTCCGAATGTGGAGTCTCAGTGGACGCTCCAAACTTGGAAGAAGGATCCAAAGGAACTGCAGGGGGGGGTGTTGCAAGCTCAGAGAGCGGAGCTCCAGAAGGCTCCGCACAATCTAAAGGCTGAGCCCCAGCCAAAGCCGCCCAACCGTACGGGTTGGGCAGCGTTAGAGCCTTGCCCCGCTGAGAGTCTCACAGGCCGGCGAGTGGTGGACCCACTTACTGGACGCCGGGAGCAGGAGGAGAGGTGATGCCCGGCTCGACCACAGTACCGGCAGCTCCGGGTGTCCAAACGGCGCTGCCTCTCCTCTGGTGTGATGCGAACCCTGCCGGTCTGATCACGGTACAGATGGTTGCTGGTGTTCAGATGTGGCTGCCTTTGCTTTGGGATGACACTAACTCCCCCCCAGAGTATGCGCTTAGGAGCTGGAGGCGGCCGAGCGGCAGGGCTAGAAGCAACGGCCGCTGTAGCTGGGGGGGTAGCAGGTCTGGAAACCTCCGGAACGACGGTGCGCTCGGAAGCAGATGCAGCGGCAGGAGGAATAGGAGGCACGGGAGCAGTAGGGAATGACCTTTGGAGGTCCTCTACCGTCATGCCCTCGGCCCGCAGGAAACCTGCGAGCCTCTCCTTGAAATCGTCTCCATACTCAGCAGCACCCAGCAGGGGCACGTGCTGTGGCACAACCAGCTGCTGCGGCGCAGGCACGGTGGGAGCAAGAGGCGTGGCTGCACTGGAAACCTCCGGTGTTTGGGTTGGGGTGACTGATCGCTCAGAAGCTGGGGCTGGGAATGACACCCAGTCCCCAGACTCGCAGTCCCAGCTCAGAAGCTGGGGCTGCGGAATGACACCCTCAGGGGGGTTTAGTCCGCCGAGACGATCTAGCTGGCTAACCAGGAGGGCGTACCGATCATCGGCCTTGGAAGCCAGAGCCTGGATTGTTGCAATTATTGTTCGTAAGGCCTCCGTGATTGGCGGAAATGTTTTCGCTAGATCCGGTTCAGAGTGGTTCATACTGTCAGGATCGGTGTTAGACATGTGGATCTATTCGCGGGTAGTTGATGGCCAAGACACTCTTGGTAACTGAAGTCTCGATGAGTAGGGAGGTTGTGGAACTTGATAGCTGGGTCTGCAAGGTTCGAGGTTGGGAACGGTTGCAGAGGTTGACGTGATATTAGTTTATGAACCACTAGAGAGGACCTGCAGAAACGAACCTTTATAGAACCCGAATATGACATCACCTGTGTCATGACATCACCAGCCGAAAGGCATGATTGAGACACTTATGAATCATGACATCATCACCGTCTGCGACGTCATCAGTGATCCATGA
>NC_139624.1:61071583-61161583 GCF_964638095.1 Poromitra crassiceps
TTACCAGGACTCACCTCCAAAAGCGCAAATCCACCAGTCAAGTGACTGCAGGTTAGCAAGCAACAACCAGGAAGTTAGGCATAGCAAGTTAGGCTAAAACAGGAAGTTGGGTTGTTCTGCCTTCAGAGTAAAAGCGTAATTTGTCACTTATGAAAAAAAGAGCAAGCCGTTTATTAGCATTTCAGCTTCGAAAGGCCCAAACGAATAGGATAATTCCAAAAATAAGACACCCTAATTCCAAACAAGTCATGACAAAGCCAACAGAGATAGCAGGAGCTTTTGCAGAATATTATAAACATCTATATGATGATTCAGAGTCTGAATCCATAGAGACAAAGGCACAGATATTTCTTAACAGACTAAAACTGCCGACTCTAACAGAACAAGAGGCTTCCATGATGATACAGCCAATTTCAATAAAGGAAATATTTGGTGCTATAAAAATTTTCAAAAATAGTAAGTCTCCTGGTACGGATGGGTTCCCGGGAGAATTCTATAAATGTTTTGCAGAAGAGATCATACCAGTACTATCTAAAGTTTTCAATTATGCTTTATCATCAGGGGACCCACCAAAAACATGGTCAGAAGCCATCATTTCAGTCTTACATAAGGAGGGCAAGGACCCAGTATCTTGTGAAGGATATAGACCTGTTAGTTTGCTCTGCAACGATTTAAAAATACTAACAAACATATTGGCACAGAGAATGCAGAGATGTATACCTAAGTTGATTAAACCAGATCAGACGGGTTTTATCCCTGCAAGACAGGGTGCAAATAATATTAGGAGAACATTAAATTTGATATCATGTACTAAAAACAGTCGTCGGCCTGCTATGTTGCTCAGCTTAGATGCCCAAAAGGCATTCGATCGGGTGAAATGGAGCTTCTTATACCATACTTTGTCTGTTTTCGGGTTTCACTCAACTTTTATAGACTGGGTAAAAATGGTGTATAAAAATCCAAAATCAAGGATCAGAGTTAATGGTTGTTGCTCAGATTTTTTCTATTTTAGGAGGGGGGTCAGGCAAGGAGATTGCTTGAGTCCATTATTATTCGCCGCGAGCATTGAACCATTAGCTGAATCAATACGACAGAATAAAGATATAAAGGGAATAAAGGATGAAGGGGGGGTGGAACACAAAATATCTTTATTCGCGGACGATATATTAACATATATATGTGAGCCATCCTCCACTATACCAGCCTTGTTGAATAACCTGAAGGAATATGGAGAAATATCTGGATATCTGACCAATGAAGACAAATCTGTAGCGATGATGCTTTCAGGTGAATGTCCAGCAGAACTAAAGAAAAAGGTTAATTTTAAATGGACGAATAAGGGGTTCAGATATCTGGGTATCATTATTACTCCTACCACTTCACAGTTATTTGAAGCTAATTATGGAAAGTTGATAACTGAGATTAAGAAAGACTTTGCTAGATGGGAGATTTTGCCTTTGAATTTGTTGGGAAGAATAGACACAGTAAGAATGAATATTTTACCGAGATTGTTGTTTTTGTTCCAGTCATTGCCTATTGGGGTCACTAATTCTACTTTTAAAATGCTAGACAAAATTATATCTAAATTCTTATGGCAAAATAAAAAAGCTAGAATTAAATATAAGACACTTATTTGCCCGAAGGAGAAGGGAGGTTTGAGTCTTCCAAATTAAAAAAATTATTATTGGGCAGCGCAACTTAGAGCGATATTTTTGTGGATAACTAATGAAACGGATGTTATGTGGGTGGGAATTGAGCAAAACTCATGTCGAAGTATACCCTTGGAATCACTTCCATTCATATCCGAAAGGGAATGGAGGAGACTCAAGGGCGGTAATGAGTGGATTAAAGGAACAATGAAAATATGGTCAGCCGTACGAAAGAAGTTAAAATTGTCAAAATCTATTTCTAGAGCCACTAAAATAGCAAGAAATCATGATTTTTTACCATCTCTTATGGACTCAGGGTTTAAAATATGGGCAAACAAGGGGTTGATATATATTGCACAATTGTTTAATGGACAATTGATGAAGTCATTTGAACAAATTTCAAAAGAATTTAATTTACCAGCCCATGATTTTTACAAATTCCTACAGATAAGACATTACCTTGAGAAACATGAGGAGTGGGAGAATATTTGTAAATCACCTTCCAATCTAGAGGAGCTGATTATGTCATTTACAGAAGGAGAGAAGAAAAGTGGGATTGTATCACAAATCTATAAAGCATTACAACATGAATCCAATGATAACAATATGTATGTCAAAGAAAAGTGGGAACTAGAAGCAAATATAATAATTACAGATGAGCAATGGGAAGACACATTCGAAGCAGGACATAAACTAACTAACAGCCCAACATGGAAAGAATTTGATTGGAAGGTGAAAATGAGATATTTCAACACTCCTTCTATTATTTCAAAATATAATAATACGTCTGAGTTATGCTGGAGGGGTTGTGGACTGATGGGAGACTTCACACATATTTTTTTTGACTGCCCGAAGTTACTGGAATTCTGGAAGGAGGTCCAAAAAGAGATCAAACAGATTCTGGGCTTTGACATTATTTTGGAGCCAGCACTTGTGGTACTGGGCATACCTCCTGACAATGAGATGGATAAAGACTTAATCTATTTATTGAGAATTCTGTTATTAATAGCGAAAAAAATGATAACAGTTTCATGGTTGAAGCCGCAGCCCCCTTGCATAATACAATGGAGAGAACGAGTAAAGAGTGTCTTTACTATGGAAAAAATAACTGCAAGATTACAGATGAAAGTAGAAAGGTTTGATGTAAGATGGGCTCCAATACTTGCAATGTCTGACCTGTAATTACCTCTTTTTTCTTTTTCTTTTTCTTTTTTTTTCTTTCTTTTCTTAATTTCTTTTCTGCACATTTTTCTTTTATTTATAAACATATAATGATGATTATGGTTAAATCAGAAAAGGTTTAGACAAATGATGTCAAGGATTACATGTATGCAATTCAAAATGATTGTCTTATTTGTGAAATAAAATAAATAAGTTCAAAAAAGAAAAGAAAAAAAGAGCTCTGAAAGAAAAAATCGTCAATTTAATTTTTAGGTAAAATCGAACAGCCCTACCAGATACCTACACCAGCAACCGTTTAATGTTAACCTTAGCTGCAAGCCATAAGGAGCTCAACGGATTTCAAAGCTGATATGTTACTGGAAAGAGCGTGACTCAGACTGGTTAACAAGTGAACCGTTTGGTCACGCACACTTTGAGCCCGGTGCCAGTGAAGTGTAATCTGACGCTGCCAGATGGATGGGTTTGCTTCACATTTGTTTCACAATCTACATCCATCTGGACCTGCTGAAGAGGGCGGTCACTTTTTTCAAGCTACTTGGCAGGTGATTGGATTGACCGTCTGTCTATCACTGTCTGGGCGTGCCAACTACAACCAATCAGATCAACTTGCCTACATGACGTAGCAGCTGCAGCACCGGGAAAAATGTAAACACAACTACAATTTGAGCATCGAATGTTAAGAGCTAAATAATTAGCATGGAGGTAGCAGATTTTTGCTGTTTTTGTAAGGTGAATATGTTGGGTGCAAACTAGGGATGTTCATCAATTGTCGAAAATCGATAATTGATCGTTAAGGATTGGAATCGATCCTGTGGCATTTGGATCGATTTAAAAAACTTTTTTTTTTTTATCAAATCAAATGGCTGTAACTATCAAATTTGATTTCCACTACGTGGTTGCAACCAGGAGAGGGCGCAATTGGACAGACAGAGAACAATGAACAGAACACCTCTGTGGGTGGGGCTATGGGTGTGGTCTAATTGAGCGAGAACTGAAGTGAGACGAACACAGCAGACAGAGGAAATGAAGCGTGCGAGGCGAAGTTTTGTGTGGGACCATTTCGAGTTAAAAGACGACCTCGTATATTGCAATAACTGTGATGTAGTTTATAAGTACAACACGACTACGACGCCAATGATTCACCACTTGAACAGCGTACATCCGAGGTTGGTTAACCAGGAAGATGACGCCGCCGCCTCGTCGTCGTCTCAGCCCACCATCACTGCCGCGTTAGCGGGGAGGAGATGTGATGGCCGGCCCGGCGTACAGAAAAAATCACCCAGGCCATATGCAACCTCATCGAGACAGATATACTGCCCATAAATATCGTTGAGAGCAACGGTTTTCAACACCTGATGAACGTGATTGAGCCAGCGTATGAGCAACTTGGAGATGCACTGGATGCGGGCGAGGCGGCTCTCCCACAGGCTGGGGGAGATGATGCGGTGGCGTTGTCTGATGACTCCGAGTCCGACACAGAGGAGGGGGGCGGCCCAGCCACGCCACCCTCTGCTATGGCCATGCTGCTCGGGAAGGAATACTCCACTTGTCGCAACGACGCTGGGATGCAAGACGAAGTTACCAACTTCATGAGGGAGACTCCCCTGTCCCTGGAGTGCAGTGCTGCAGAGTGGTGGAAAGTGAATGAAGGCAGGTTCCCCAGGCTGGCGAAGTTAGCGGGACGATACCTGTGCATTCCTGCAACTTCGGTCCCTTCAGAGCGCATCTTTTCTGCTGCTGGACTGACTGTCAATAAGCTGCGTTCGCGTCTCACCCCAGAGCATGTTCATGCAAGTTAAGTTAATGTAGGCTACTGTATGTACAGTGTGTCAAGTGTCTAAAAGAGATGCGGTTATATAATTTGAATTAAGACTACAGTACAGTAAGAAGTTAATGTAGGCTACTGTATGTATGTGTGTAAGTCAAGTGTCTAAAAGATGCAGTTATATAATTTGAATTAAGACTACAGTAAGAGAGGTGTGGCTCAGCTGCGTTAAGCACGCACATATTTTTTGTTTAACAGTTAAACATGCAAACGTGCAGTCTGCAAAGTAAACACCAAATGTAATGAACAGCCTTGTTTAAGAAAGTGTTGGAGAGGAGACACATTGAAATAAAGAGTTAATTGAGGAGAACACGTTGTCTTTCATATTTTCTGCCATAGGCATTCATTTTGTTAAAAAATAATAATATATATATATATATATATATATATTTGTTAAAAAAAAAATATATATATATATATATATATATAAGTATTAATATGATCGATAATCGATAATTGATCGTTAATTTTCACCGATTATCGATTATGGAAAATTTTCAAAATGAACATCCCTAGTGCAAACATTGAAGAATAACTGCAGATGTCTAACTGAGGATGAACGCTTAGTGCAGGTAGGCCATTTTTGCACGTTAAATCTTACGGATTAACTGATGTTACGCTAACGTTAGCAACATTTGCCAGTTAGCTTGGCACCAGCAATCCACAACTAGCTATACGTCTGATAATTAATGTTAACGTTAACAGCGATTAATTAATAACACGTATCGTTCACCTTGGGCGGCTTAAGTCATGGAGAGGAGATGCAACGCTCTCTGGGATCATGGCAATAACATCAGCCAAATGCTTTGATACAATAGAATGACTTAACGCAGGGGGACTTACCCCCCCCAGACATGCTGCTGAAAAAACCTATGGGAAAAACCAAGAAATTAACGTCTCCTCTTGTCTCACTATACTCTTTGGCTGTGCTCAGGTCAGGATTTTTTTTACCGGAAATCGACGCCATGACAGTTTGCCCACCGCCTAAAAAAGAAGTTATATGAGAGCTACAAAATCTTTATAAATATCAACAACTAGCCAACGCTGGTGGCCTGTATGGAAACAGTGTTGATCAAAATGGTTGAAAGTTATATACGGTAAATTTGGTCATTCAGTGCAAACTACTAAACTGCCATTGACGGCCATGTGACTAACGTTAATGCGAGGTTATCGGCCGGCGGCCGCGGCAGAGCACAAACCCAGGACAAATACGCTCTGAACACGCTCTAATGTAATCACAATGGGAGATTTCTGCACGTTATTAACTTGTCCAACTTATCCTCTAGAACGCTATGCAGTGAGTTTTACATTTTCGTTTCTCCCTTTTTCGTGATTCTTGTCAAATGGTGTCGTACGCCATCAATGGCGAAAATATAGACTCTATAGTGAAAAAATAAACTTTTATTGTGTATTTAAGTGCTCTTGGTGGATTATCTAGCTACCGGTATATGCCGAATTTACCACGAGACACTAACAATAGGTGCAAAATCTTAAACTATGTTTTATCGATAAACTATGTTTACCAATAATCAGTAACACATTAAATTGCCAGATTTTTAACAGAGCTTGGCGCATAATAACCTCCACCCATGCAAGACAAGGGCGTATAGGTGTTAACGGCCAATTTCTCGAGTAACAGCTCCAAAATATCAGACAGAAAGGACTACAATATGCTTGTGAGAGCTATATTCACACTTCACAGTATCATTTATTGAATGAAGAGATCATTAAACTTTAAGGAAAAGCTCACAGGTCCCAATGCAAGCGTCATACGGGGGAAATTATCCGATGAACTGATCTTTGCAGTTCTGTGTTGATCAGCTAATGTTTCAGTGGCATTTTTATTAATGTTATGATTTATTTCCTTTTGAAACAAATGTTGGTTTAATAACAGATTAAATCTAACTGAAGCAGTGTTTACTGAGCAGTAATGAGAGGGGCTTTGTGTTTGTGTGACTCTTGCGTGAATGGCTAACAGCTAGAAGACATTCTACTAGCCTTAAAGCTAGCTGATGGCTGCTAAGTTCTGAAAATAGGTGTCTATTGCATTATTCCAGTTAATGTTATCGGTTGTTTGTAATGGTATGCAGACCGTGAAAGACTAGCGCTGGCAAACTAACCGCCTGTTGATTGGACATTGTTATGAACAGACGGTTAGCTTGAACAAGCTGTTAATTTCATTTTCACCGATAACGTTAGCTGGAGTAATAAAACATATTTTCTGAACTTACCACTTCAGTTCTATGGAGTAAGTCCCATATATGCACAACTCTTCTGCATTGTTCCTTCTGACATAAATCGAAGTTGCCAGCTTGGCAAAGGTCTGAAGGCTGGCTCCCCAAATCCTACAACAATGAGTCTTAGTAATAAAGTTGACTAATGTTCATAGTTGATAACGTTACAGCAATAAGGTTACAGTTTCGTACTCACTCTTAGATCAAGTGTTTAACGTTTATGTTAGCTTATTGTTTTGAATAGAATGTTTGACCCCAACATACAACATAACTGTTGTAGCTAGCCCACTGGAGCTAACCTCGGTAGCCACCGCCATGTTGAATAGTGAAAGAACTACAAGGCACAGGCGCTTCTCGGTGGGGTCACACCCGGTCTGCCTAGAGCCCGCCCGTAGCTGCCGCTGATTGGGTCGCCTGGGCCCGGGCCGGTTTAAACTCCAATCTTGAGCGTTAAGTGAAGTGGTTACAGCAGCAGTAGTGGGCTTACCTAACGTAGTAAACAGCTAGCTAGCTATAACTACATATGTGTTGTAGCAGCGCTCTGTAATGCGTCATCAGTAACGTTAGATTAGGTCCCGCCACCTGCATCAACCAGCCAATCAGGGGTCACGGACAGTATCTGTCCTGAATAATCGCCAGTGGACAATTTTTCATTATTTTCCTTACACATTTTTTTTCACAGAACAAAATTAGATGAATAAATTAATGTAATCGACAGAATCACAGAAACCAGTGGAATATTCTATATTTAAGCGGGCAGGCACACTGATTAAGCTTCTATGAGATATATACAGTATTAACAGATTGGTCAATAAAAGGCAGTGGGGGAAGTGTGTGTTTTGTGTTATCTATTTTTTTTTATCAATGTGTTTTTATTGAAGGTTTCGGACAGCTTGTAAACATAACAGGATTGACAGACATGAGTGGAGGAAAAATAAGACAAATAAACCAAACAGGCAAATAAACAAAAACAGCAACAATAAGGCAATAAGGACGGAGGGGAAAAACAGAACAAAACAACAACAAAAACAACACCAGTTCACAGAGTAGTTTGCATGTACAAGGCAATACCCAATTTTCAGGGTGTAAGAGGCATAGTTAAATGTTCCACATAAGAAATAAAAGGCTGCTAGACAATGCTAAATTTATCAGTGGATCCTCGAAGTCTATATCTTATTTTTTCTACTTTAAGAAAATGCATGACCTCACAAATCCACCTGCCGAAGGAGGGAGGCCAGTCACGCTTCCAATTCAAAAGAATGAGACGTCTTGCCAGAAGGCCTGAGTAGGCTGTTCAACTGTGCTTTAACTTTTGTCAGGAGATCCTCTGATAGTACACCAACAATTCTGAAAAAGGGCACGGTTCAATTGTCCGACCCACAATCTCTGAATAGACTCCAAATATTCACCTTATGTAGCCACGCCCATTTGACCCGGTTGTGTGGTCGTGTGACGACTTCCGGGAAAAATAAATGAAAATAAAATGGCTGTGCTGCTCCAATATCATCTAACTCTTTATTAACTAATAATTTAACCAATTGTATGTAACATACCAAATAAAAGCAAACGGCAATGTCTAAGAATGCAACGCCATGTAACTGGCTCATTAAGTCTCGCATTCCAGGGAATTACGTTAACGTCTGCGGGTCATATAGGCGTAAGTGGCTCGAGCGCTCGGAGGAGAGAAAACTATCGGAAGCTTTCTTTGTTGGAGTCCAGGTATGTTTTACAAGAAAGTGCTCGTCATTGTCGACGCTAACGTTATCTGACCTGGCATGAGGTGAATAGAGGAGCAAAATGCTGTAAGACTAGGACATGACCAAAATGTGTGATAAAGGTTGGCAGGGCCTTGCTTGCATCTGTCGCAGGTAGGACTAGCCCCAGGGAAAAGTTTTGACTTGAGAGCTTGACCTTAGACATATGAAGCCGAATAAGGCCATGCCTTGCACAAATTGATGGAGTGAATATTTTCAAGTTCAAGTTACAATGTTACAATTATTACTTAAAACTTTCAAGTATTCTAGACCACTGATCCTATGATATTTCAGTTTCCAAATCACTTTCCCATTTGCCCTTTATCATGGAGAGTGACGAGTCTTCCATATCTTGGCATACCTTGGTTTCTAGCTAAATTTGAGAGAGAGGGAATGAGAGAGGGGGAGAGACAAAGCGGAGTGCATATGCGCACAGGGGAAAAACTTGCATCTGCTCGTTAAGCTTAGGACATAGAAAGGCAGCGCGAGGCGGAGCTCCGTAAACCGGGGGCGCACTCCCCGCTCAGAGCGCTGCTCAGAGCACCGCTGTTTACTAGGGGTGGGGGGAAAAATCGATACACCATAGTATCGCGATATTTTGCCTGACGATATTGTATCGATATTTGGACGCGAAGTATCGATATTTAAAAAAAATATATATATTTTTTTGCAGGCCATGTCATGCCAGGCCACCGGGCATCTGCCCGAAGCGCCCGGTGTTGCAGTCCGCGCCTGCAGTGGCGTATTGAGTCCAGAGAAGCTTAATTGGTAGCACAGTAGTGAGTGGCATTAAAGATGGGAGATATACATCATACATATTCTCTATTATAAAAGTAAGGAGACACTGGAGGATATACTGACATCTCCACCATGTATTCACACCAACTGGAGAAACCCGCCACCAAATCCATTAATTTTCTATGAGCAGAGAAATGGCAGCTGATGTTCAACACTGTTGCCTCACTTGTTGCTCTGGGGAACGTGGGCTGCTGCTGAACTTTGGGACGACATTGCCCACCATCAGCCATTCACGATGTCACATTGTTGTGTATGGGGGCAGCCGGGTGACCTCGCGTTATGAGAGACCGTCCTTCAACTGGACAACGTGGGCTCAAGTAGGGCCATATGATTTCCGCAAAACAGAAAAAACAGACAGGATCGTGGAATTTGGTCATTAAAAAAATCAACTGTAAAACATGAAATATTGCCGAATTTTCCATAATTTGGCTGAAATTGATCAAAGTAATCCTAATGGTCAAGATCTAATTGTAGTAACCTAAATGATTTCATAATTGTAAATAGGGCTGCAACTAACGATTATTTTCATTGACGGTGGTGGTGTAGTTAGGGATTGTTTGTTGGTCATGATTAACGGTCCGCATCAACAGGGCTGAATCATTGACAGTGGTGGTGTAGTTAGGGATTGTTTGTTGGTGGTCATGATTAACGGTCCGCATCAACAGGGCTGAATCATTGACAGTGGTGGTGTAGTCAGGAATGTCATACCGAATCGACCTGGATAGCTAGGCTTAGATAGTGAGGTAATATGCAGTTGTGCGGTGGTAGCATGGAGGGGGGTGTTTCCAGGACGCTGGATTACACCGTTAAGCCTTCTTGAGGTGTCGTGGGCCTAACTTAACGAAACGTCGGTGAAGGAAGGTGCCCACTTGAAAACCCCAATGACATGCTTCATACTGCTGTTGGCTAGGGTAGGTAACTGGTGATTTGTGTCTTGTTTATTAGTTTGTTAGCCTGTTAGCTTGTTTTATTCTGGATTGGGCTTCTAAATGTGTTTTTCCTCGGATTTTGGCACAAGGGATAGTAACATCTTGTCCTGTGTATTAATTAATACATAATCGATTAATCTGTCGATTATTTTCTCGATTAATCGATTAGTTGTTTGGTCTATAAAATGTCAGAAAATGGTAGCAAATGACGATCAGTGTTTCCCAAAGCCCAAGATGACGCCCTCAAATGTCTTTGAGACATTTGAGAGCGTGTTTTGTCCACAACTCAAAGATAATATCAGTTTACTGTCACACAGGAGTAAAGAAACCAGAAAATATTCACATTTAAGAAGCTCGAATCAGAGAATTTAGACCTTTTCTCTTAAAATTGTACTCAAAACGATTAATCGATTATCAAAATAGTTGTCGATTAATTTTCTGTCGATCAACTAATCGATTAATCGATTAATCGTTGCAGCTCTAATTGTAGAGAGAAATAATTCAGTTTTCGATTGGGGTGTTTTGAAGGTGTGTGTGTGTGTGTGTGTGTGTGTGTGTGTGTGTGTGTGTGTGTGTGTGTGTGTGTGTTTGTGTGTGGGGAGGGAGGGGGGGGGGGGGGTCGGTCTTGCTTGAGAACCTTACATCACCTCACAACTTGGTTTTCACTTTGAGAAACGTCGTAGAGGCTGTCTGAGAGTTAAAAAAAAGTATATAATACATTTTTTATCTTATATATAATTTCATATTTATTTTTTTGCTCTGAAGGGGAAAAAAAGCATCTTTATTTTCATTTAAAAAAGAGTTTTAAATTGTCTTTTTTATTCCCTCATTTATTGCCAAGGTTGTATCAGTCAGATGCTACAATGATCCCTCTAGTTGGATTTGGGTTCAGATCCAGGAGTGATGTATATCCAACAGAAAGTTATCATTGTGATGAAGCCAGATAAGGTTATTAGATAAGGTCTCGATCCTAACCCCAAAATTAAAATTAAAATGGTAAATTCAGAATTTGGATTCCCCCCATAATGACCCTAGGCCTAGATCAAGCCCTGAGTCAAGGCATCCGCCCTGCTGAAGTACCCTTGAGCAATACTCTGAATCCCTACCAGCTGATCCTGACCTTTGACCTCTGAAGCAATATACTGTATATATTCTTTTGCAATAGGATTACGTAGCCTGTGTGATCAGATACACACATCAGCTGGTGCTGTTGGCTGTGATACAGTTTGTATACATACACACAGGCAAAGCCTTTTTCTCTATAGAGCTCAACAGTGACGTGACTTTTCGTGACGTAATTTGCCCCGGAAGTAAGTTCCGCATCCATTTTCTACATAGACATTTCGATAAATCCAAATATAACGAGTTTCATGGCTCGAACCAAGCCAAAAAGTCTTCCAGAGAATCTTGAGTGACCATAAAACATTCAGTTTAAGCGAGAACAAAAAATAACAACGGGGAGGGGAATCGATTTTCTTTCTCTACAGTCTATGGAATGTGAAAATATCAGCCAATATGAAGCTATTTCCTTATTTCTGTGTGTGTGTGTGTGTGTGTGTGTGTGTGTGTGTGTGTGTGTGTGTGTGTGTGTATATGTGTGTGTGTGTGTGTGTGTGTGCAACACATGTGTGATTGAGCCAAGTAGAGTGAGAGAGCAAATAGTTTCGCACTCATGACCTACATTGAGAGAGACAGAGGGAGAGAGACAACAGACAAATGTGGTAGCATGCAGCAATATATCCAAACCATGTGAATAATTTATGCTTTACACATAATGTCAATACTATGCATAGGATGTGTGAGTCGTGTGCCAATGAAGCTGCTTTTCCCTTCCCACTTGCTATGCAGGTAATGTCAGTTCCCAGCATTCATCTGTACAGAGGAACACACTGACGTTAATCTCACTCATGAGATGATTTATATTGGTTGTCTGCTGTGTAGTTGTTTTACTTTGAACTGTCCGCTAAACTGCACTGACAGTCAGTCTGTTTTTACTTGAAACTGGCCGCTAAATTGCACACTGTTTTTGCAAGTTTTCACAAGTGTCTGCAGGCACAGGCACAGCAGTGAACCATACTGGACACACAGGGGAAACCAATCTTCTCATTGCACAATGTTAGGTGGATCAAAAACAGAACTTGGTGAAAAGTCAGTGTATTGTCGTGTGCCTAAAGAACAATATACCTTAGTTACCTCTAAGTCTCATTTTGTCTATTTCCCTCTCCTCTCTCTCCAGGTGATCCATCGTCCCCAGGCCATCCATCATCCCCAAGCCCTGTGGATTAATTATCTGCCTGTAGGAATGTCCTATTGATTACTGCTCACAACAAAGCCCATGGATTACAGTGACGGTGTTGTAAAGGCCTTGATCACACAGCTATGTCAACACTGAATCAGGATATTTCAAGTCAAGAGAGACGACAGTAGAAGACTGACTGGAATTTTGCGATTTGTTACCTGATTATTTCTTCTTTCTGTCTTTTTGTGCAATGTTGCTGCAATGACCAGCTTGTCACTACAGAACAGCACTTCTCCAACCTTTTCCAAAGGATCTTTCTCAGGCCACAGCTGATTTTGTGGATCCGAAATTAGTATTTTTGATTCACTCGATTCCTTGATTTGATTCGGACACTCGTTTCTTTCTTTGACACACGGCCCGTATTCTCTCACCATGTACAGTAGCTCCCGCTCCGTCTCCAAGCTGGACACCGTTGGCTCCAACGGTAACGGCTCAGTGTCCGGTAGCCCCGGGCGCTCGCCCCGCCTCCCCCGCTCCCCGCACCTCGCGCACCGGCGAAACAGTGGCAGCGGCTCCGCCGCCGGGCTCACAGGCTCCAGTAAAACCCTGTCCATGGAGAACATTCAGTCTCTGAACGCTGCCTACGCCATGACTGCTCCTTTGTACTTCAATGACACGGGTGACGACCTGCCGGGCTTCACCGGGAGCATGGGCAGCGGGCTGAACCCCTCCCAAGCCAAGAGCACCATGACCCTGGGCAGGGCTGGGGCCAGGATGCCCTACGGGGTGCGGGGGGCCGTCATGGGGAGCAGTCCTAATATTAACACCGGAGGAGGGGGAGGTGGTGGAGGAGCCATACCCAGCGACGCAATAGTGTTTGGGGGGGAGCTGCAGGTCCAGCCGTCCCAGGCAGCAACAGTGCCCCACTCCATGAGACAGGTGAGTGTGGGTGTGACTTTCTCCAAGTCAGCATCTCTTAAACCAGTGGTTCTCAAACTTGTTCACATCAAGGACCCTTAAAGGGGCACTTACCCTCCCAGATTTCTGGCAAAACGGTATTCTCCTTGATTTGAAAATTCTGCAGGCAAGATGGCCGCCTATAGTCCCTTGTACCCTTGCAGAATTCCTAGTACAACAAACAGTAATGTCTTCATTTGATGTAGAATGCAGAGGACATGTAACTGGTTTGTTAAACTCACATTGCTTAAGTTAACGTAAGTGTCTCGTGTCTCAGAGAGCCTGGTTGTCCCGGAACCCACTCGCTTAGCGCCAGAACACACTCGATTTGGGGGAGGAACACGCCAGGATTGGCCAACGCCAACTCCAGCTGATCAGAACTGTCAAATCAAATCATCGACAGAGACGCTATGGCCCGCCTCCCAACCTCTCTTTCTTTTTTTGTATGACAGTCAGGCAGTATTTTCAGTGTATCAGAGATAGAGAACGTTATAAATATAGCCATGTTATAAACAACTAACTAACGTTGGTGGTCCGTATGTAAACAGTGTTACTCTAAATGGTTAAAAGTTATATAAATTTGGTCATTCAGTGGCGTGTTACTGCCATGTAACATAACTAACTAGCCCCTAACATTAGCCACAGTAAGCGATTACCCATGATGCCTTGCACTGTTAAAGGGCTCGCGCTAAAAACGGGTCCATTGGAGTGAATGGAGATGTTGCAACTCTCCTATTATGGCTCTGGCGTGAACTACAGTAATGATCACATGAATTTTTTTTCCCACATGAGTGGTGTAGTGCTCGTTATTTGGATTAAACTAAGCTGGGTAAAATAAAATGTTAATAATCCGAAAATTATTAATATTTCATCAAATTATTAATTATCAAATATGTAATCCTTAACACATTCACTGCCAGCCGTTTTTTTTTTTACTGTAGGTAGCTTCTGCCAAAGTTTTTTTTTGAGGATTCTGGCTCATCTTACAAGAGCCGAGGATTATTTTCTGCTTGGACTTTGTGAACACAAAATATCTCAAAAGTACTAATAGAATGTGTGCTTTCTCTGTCTAAAAGAGTTAGTTTGTAGAGTTAGTAGTTATGTAGATATTAGCCGTCGAGTACAGCATGGTTTCAGCGTCTGAGACTGAAAGCTGAGATAATCGCAGTTTTGTGAAATTCAATCAAACAGGCAGAACAGTCACTTTAACCATTTATTTTTGGCATCAGTGAGACATCAGACATCTAAACAATATAGTTCTGAACCCCCTCTCCTTCAAACTCATCCCTCCGTGGGCGTGTCTCTGGTGGCTTTCAGCAGCGTTTGTCACAAGCGAGTTTCTGCTGCTGCTGCTGCGAGTTTGAGCAGCCTCCCTCCCTGGCGGCCCCCTCGTCGGCGAGTCTGGATGGGGCTGCTCGTTTCTTGGGTTTTCGGTTGAGAGCTTTGATGAAGCTTTGTGCGATTCTAGGCTTTATGCTGCGTGTTTCAACGTGTGTTTTGCACCCAGTCTATTTTTGGAACCCCCCACCGTTGTGCGCCCGTGTGCACCAGCGCGAAAGCGTTTTCGCCTACAGTATGAGAATGAGGCTCGTTCGTTTTCGGTTGTGAGCTCAGCTGGAATGAAGCTGCTTGCGATTCTGGGCTTTCTGCTGGTGTTTCAAAGGTGTTTCAAAGTGTGTTGCACCCATAATCTATTATGCAAATTTGCAATCCCCCACCGCCAGCTCCCAGCACGAAAGCGAAAGCGTTTTCGCCAATCCATTTTCATGAGAATGGCTTCCTCACGCTGCTTTTTGCTTGGCTTCCTCTAGTCTGGAGAGCACTGTCGCCACTTAGTGGGTCGGTGGAATGGGTTGTACACGTTCGGTGGCTCCCATATTTATATAGGAGATGTAAAAGGGTTAGATGCACGTCCCACCGTCAATTTTTTTGACGAGTCAACTCGTCATTGGCAGTCAACCGTTGGATTTTTTTTGACGAGTCAACTCGTCATTGGCAGTGAACGTGTTAATAAGGATTAACCTAGGGGCACCACCTGTCATTTAACAGGACCCAGCTGGCATTTAATCACAGTTAGTCTCTTTCTGAAGTGTGCAGTCCCAAATCCTTAGAGGATGGCTTTACCGTGGTGAATATGAAGATCTATTAAATGTAACGCACCTATGGAGTTGGAATGCGTTGAAACTTTTAAAATTGGTCGTTTCTACACAGAGAAATCAAACAAAACCCACTCTGTGGGGTGGGGGGGGGGGGGGGGGGTCCGGGGCGGTTGCGGGAGGCAGAAATCCTCCACTTCCCACAATGCACTGGGCTCGTAGTTTTCCAGTCCACGCCCAGCCCGCAGGCCCTGGGGGCAAACTCCAGTAGGTGGCGGTAATGCACAAAAAGCTGATTACCAACCGCCATAAAACAATAGAAGAAGAAGAAGAAGAAGAAGAAGGCCCTGGGGGCGCTGGCTAAAAACCAACATTATTCACGCAATCTTGCTACTACTCAACTTGACTTCGTTTGTTCATCAAACGATAATGGCAAGGGTTAAATGTGTAGTTAGCTCGTGCATGGCGAAGAAGAGGAGAGAAGCAGAGGAAACGGGCAAAGCGCTTATCTCGCATTGTTATGCCTCCGCCGGCGATAGCCAGGCCGGAGGCATTATGGATCCGGGTTGTCCGTCCGTACGTACGGCCGTACGTCCGTACGATGTTTGTTAACGCGATATCTGAGGAACGCCTGGACGGAATTTCATCAAATTTGCCTCAAACATCGACTTAGACTCAAGGATGATCTGATTAGATTTTGGTGGTCAAAGGTCAAAGGTCAAGGTCACTGTGACCTCTCAAACGCCATTTTCAAGCTTGTTAACGCAATATCTCAGGAATGCCTTGACGGAATTTAATCAAACTTGTCTCAAACATCGACTTGGACTCAAGGATGAACTGATTAGATTTTGGTGGTCAAAGGTCAAAGGTCAAGGTCACTGTGACCTCTCGAACGCCATTTTCAAGCTTGTTAACGCGATATCTCAGGAATGCCTTGACGGAATTTAATCAAACTTGTCTCAAACATCGACTTCGACTCAAGGATGAACTGATTACATTCTGGTGGTCAAAGTTCAAGGTCACTGTGACCTCTCACACACCCAATGTCCAAGCTCTGTAATGCAACATCACAGGAGCGCGTTGACGGAATCTCTTCCAATTTGCCTCAAATGGCGATTTGGACTCCAAAATGAACTAATGGCGGAGGCATAAGTCCGCGTTGCGGTCGTTCTAGTTTCCCAAAAGATTGAGTGCTATGGCTAGCCTAGGTAGCTAGCATTAGCATAGGGCTGCATTAGCTGGGACTGTCCCCTGCGAGTTTGCAGTACTAATTTCAAAGAGGACTATCAACGTTCTTTTCTTGCCACGGAGACAGCTCAGAGTCGGAAAAGATTGAGGGAAAACTGCTTGCAATAAAAATCTACAGCTCTATGTCGATAGCTGCAATGTACATATTTTATTCATTTTGATTTCGTTTTAAAATGCTTGATTTTACCTGTCTTGTCTTTTCACCATCATCGCTGGCCAGCCTCCCTCGCTGTCTACATTTTCACTTTCCAGGACTTGGCATATATCATCAATTTCAATTTGTGAATTATAAAGTTATATATATATAGATCTTTTTTTTCCATCACTTACCACAGCAAGTCAAGGATTTGAAATCATTCAGTTTTCATTCAGATGTGAATTCAATCCATAAGTAACACAATGACAGAATGTGGCTATTTTGGTCATGGGTTTCATACACTTTCTGTAATAAAACATCTAAAGCAAAAATCTTATCAGATGGGGTGCTCTCGGACATAATCTTATCAAATGAGGGTCAGTGGTCTAATTTGGCACCGTTTAGGGGTCCTTGACATGAAAAGTTTGAGAACCACTGTCTTAGAAAATGCAGTAGGATTTCTATTACAAATTTATGTAATGAAGACATTTTATAGGTTGGTGTGAAAATCAACAGCTCTGCATCCCATGTGTTTATACTTTATTTTTACAACAGTAAAACGTTTGCGTTTCTTTGGTTAACACAGTAAGTATTGATGCAGGTGCAGAATGAATAGATGCCAGCAATAACTGCTCAAAGACCTCTAATCCACTGCATCTAATGTAAATATCAACCTGGCTGCAGCTTTTACAACCCCATACCGGCATGACTGATTAAAGTGGCAAATAACCAAACTACAAGCAACATATATTTGAAATTGTAATACAAGTTCTGACAATATGTAAACACTATGTACAATGACAAATGGATGTTCAAAAAGCATAGTTCAAAGAGTTCTAATGTGCATTGTCCAAGATGTAGCCTACAGATAATGAAAAATGTATGCCTAATTCTAAGATGCCCTCTCCCACCTGGAGGGGAAGGACACCTATGTGAGAATGCTCTTCGTGGACTACAGCTCAGCATTCAACACCATAGTACCCTCCAGGCTGGTAAGCAAACTCAAGGATCTGGGACTAAGCAAAGCGATGTGTGACTGGATCCTGGACTTTCTAACAGACCGCTGCCAGGTGGTGAAAGTTGGCAACCTCACCTCCTCCCCACTGACCATCAGCATAGGAGCGCCACAGGGGTGCGTCTCCAGCCCCTTCTGGTATGACCTCTACACCCACGACTGCGTGGCGACTCAAACTTCGAACACCATCGTGAAGTTTGCAAACGACACAGCGGTCGTGGGGCGGATCTCCAGGAGCGACGAGACAGCCTACAGAGAGGAGGTGGAGGCCCTGGAACAATGGTGCCAGGACAACCACCTCTCTCTGAACGTCTCCAAGACAAAGGAGGTCATTGTAGACTACAGAAGGGGGGGGGGGGGGGCGCACACCCCCCAATCACCATCAACGACACAGTGGTGGAAAGGGTGGACAGCTTCAAGTACCTGGGAGTCAATATCCACCAGGACCTGACATGGGCCAACCACACCGCCACTGTTGTCAAAAAGGCCCAACAGCGACTACACGGACTCAGGCGCCTGAAGAAATTCGGGCTAAGGCCAAAAATCCTCAGGGACTTCTACAGAGGCACCATTGAAAGCCTGCTGACTGGCTGCTTCACCACCTGGTATGGGAACTGCACCACCATGGACCGCAGGGCGCTAAGAAGGGTGAGGCGCGTGGCCCAGCACGTAACAGGATGTGAGCTGCCAGAACTGCAAGATCTGTACAACCAGCAGTGCCTCAGGAGGTCCCTGAAGATCATCAAAGACACAAACCACCCCCACAACAGTCTGTTCTCCCTGCTACCCTCAGGGAGGAGATACAGGGTCCCAAGAGCACGCACAAATCGCTTGAGGGACAGTTTCTCCTCACAGGCCACGAGACTCCTTAACATATACAAATAGTGTAGTAGCCGTACTGTACCGCACTGTAGATGCTACCATTATGTATGACTAATGTTCAATAGTATGTTTAATTAGGTATACGCTATTTGCACCTAACAGAATGTTATTATGTTTAATTATGTTTAAAGTATGTTCATGCCATTTGCACTATGGGCAGTGAATACGCCACTGTCTGTGGCATGTCTTACTGCTTTATTGCTTGTTGCCTCTTGTTTTTTATTTATATATCTTTTATTTTTTGCACTATGTTGTAACGGAGCCTACAGCACAAGAATTTCACACGTGATACTTGTACTACGGAGTGACAATAAAAATCTTGAATCTTGAATCTTGAATCTTGAAGAGTTCAAATACTTCTTCTGTCATGGATTGTTTGCTGGAAGCCACGGTATTATCAATCAGGTGAAGGGTATATGGATCGCCTGCACTGCACACGCTGGCAAAACAATAGGACGATGCCTCCCTCTCTCGCCGTGTAGAATAGGCGACACTGTCAGCAAAAAAACAAAAACAAACAGAAAAAACATTAGAACGAACGGCACGCCTATTTTCAGTGTAACGTTTGATGTTACATACAAATGTTCTGCTAAATAGTAGAAACGATTGGTTATCATCATAATCTACTGCAAGCTATCAGGACAAACGTTACACAGACACCAAAACAGTATAGTAACGTATTGTTATTGTTACACGTATCGTTGTATCGCTATAAAAAAATAATCACATAATTATTTAATTTATTCCCAGATGCCACTCTAACTCCAAAACAGTATAGTAACGGATTGTTACACGTATCATTGTATCGCTATGAAAAACATCATCACATAATTATTTAATTTATTCCCAGATGCCACTCTAACTCCAAAACAGTATAGTAACGGATTGTTACACGTATCATTGTATCGCTATAAAAAATAATCACATAATTATTTAATTTATTCCCAGATGCCACTCTAACTCCAAAACAGTATAGTAACGGATTGTTACACGTATCATTGTATCGCTATGAAAAACATCATCACATAATTATTTAATTTATTCCCAGATGCCACTCTAACTCCAAAACAGTATAGTAACGGATTGTTACACGTATCATTGTATCGCTATGAAAAACATCATCACATAATTATTTAATTTATTCCCAGACGCCACTCTTCTAACACCAAAACAGTAAAGTTACGAATTGTTACACGTATCATCGCTATGAAAATCATCATCACATAATTATTTAATTTATTCACTCTTCTAAGACCAAAACAGTATAGACCCCTTATACGCCTACGTCACAATGACAACAAGCAGCGTCAGATACGCAAGACGGAAGCAGAAAGACAGACTCCGCGCAGCCCTGTCAAGTAGTTTTCCAGTGGTCCGAAAACTATTCGAGCTAGATATGTCTTCGTGTTGTGCAGTGCGATGCCAGAATCGGAAAGCTATTGTAGCAGAGTATTCGGGTCCGCCTATTCACACTTGGTTAATAAAATAATAAACGATAGAGCCAGGCTGTAAGGTTATAACAAGCTTTTCCCCACATATCCTGTTCTACGCAACTCGAGGGAACATACTGTACACAGCCTCGCACACACGCAATAGAACACAACACAATTCACTGAACAGTCTGTTACACTATCAACAAAGCAAGGACTACAGTTTTACCGAATCCCGTCAACTCATACTGCTTTTAATGCTAACCGTAGTTCAATCAGGAGAGGCCAGTTGGTAGGATTAGACAAACTTTATTTAGCAATCGGCATGCATGGCAAATGCTTTGGCGCTTGACTCCATTGGCCAGTGGCGCTGCTCTTGAGGCAGAGGAGGGCGCCTGCATAGGCTAGGAGATCCCCCCCCCCGTGGGGGATCAGGAGTCAAGACTCGTTGGTGGCGGACTGGGGAGGTGGGTGGGGCAAAACAACGCTTCGGAGGCCGGCTTCAAGGGAGATGGGCTGCCGTGAGCTGCTGCTGCTATGATCGGCCAGAGAGAGAGAGGTGACGTAGAACCCTTGCTATATATATGAGGATTAACTGACGTCATGTTTGACGTCATAGCAGACGTCATACTAGGACTTTTGACTGACCACGTTATGCTAGAACTTGACTGTCGTCAGGGGATGATCGGATTATGCGTGAGTGGCCTTCTGCTTGAACTATGGTCTGGAGACCTCACTTCAATCAGGAGAGGCCAGTTGGTAGGATTAGACAAACTTTATTTAGCAATCGGCATGCATGGCAAATGCTTTGGCGCTTGACTCCATTGGCCAGTGGCGCTGCTCTTGAGGCAGAGGAGGGCGCCTGCATAGGCTAGGAGATCCCCCAAAAGGAAGATCTGATTACCGGAGGTTAATTGAGATCTGCAGGCGCCAGTAGTTGATTGCACTTTTCCGGCCTTCGACCTTTTTTGCGACTTACAGCTATTTGCGGCTGGCGCTCCCAACTCGGTCGGGCACCTCGCGATAGCGCTTCCCAGCTTGGCCTACCTGGCCGCCTTGGCGCTTCGCGATCGTACTTTCCGGCCTTCGACCTTTTTAGCGACTTACAGCTATTTGCGGCTGGCGCTCCCAACTCGGTCGGGCCTTCGTTCTTGGTACATGCTTTTCCTGCCTTCGACCTTTTTAGCGACTTACAGCTATTTGCGGCTGGCGCTCCCAACTCGGTCGGGCACCTTGCGACAGCGCTTCCCAGCTTGGCCTACCTGGCCGCCTTGGCGCTTCGCGATTGTACTTTTCCGGCCTTCGACCTTTTTAGCGACTTACAGCTATTTGCGGCTGGCGCTCCCAACTCGGTCGGGCCTTGGTACGTGCTTTTCCTGCCTTCGACCTTTTTAGCGACTTACAGCTATTTGCGGCTGGCGCTCCCAACTCGGTCGGGCACCTCGCAATAGCGCTTCCCAGCCTGGCCTACCTGGCCGCCTTGGCGCTTCGCGATTGTACTTTTCCGGCCTTCGACCTTTTTAGCGACTTACAGCTATTTGCGGCTGGCGCTCCCAACTCGGTCGGGCCTTCGATCTTGGTACATTAAAGTTTAGCTTGGCGCTTCCCGGCTTGGCCTACTTGGCTGCCTTGGCGCAACTACCCTGACTTTCTCCGACTCTATCCCCCCAAAAATGAGCCGGGGAATTTACTGCGCCTTACTGGGCGCCATGCTTACGGGGAGCCGCCACCAACGAGACATTTTAAAGTCCGGGACACTGTTTGTTGCCATGCTCACCGATTAAGGGAGGAGGGTTCTTTGGGCCGCCAGTATGGCCGCCTGCTCCGGGCGGATGTAGCTGGAGAATGCAGATGAGGGCCAGCGGCCCATTTGCTGGAGGGAGGCGGAGGGCACTCCTTGCTCGGCGGCCGAGGTGGCCGCTCCGATCCTGAAGGAGTGGCTGGAGTAGTCCTTCGTCGGGAGGTTGCATTGCTGGAGCGTCTGCTTGAGGTGCAGGGTGAACCGGGACCTTGTCATGTGGTGACAGGGTGCGATGAGGAGCAGGGGAGCCGAGGGGCCGGTCCGAGGCCTGAGCTTGACGTAGTGAGCCATGAACGAGAAAGGGCAGAAGGGGGCTAGTGCCTTCCTGTATGCTATTGTGTGCTGGGGCAGCGGGGCTCTCTGACTGCGGTGTCAGAGAAGAGAACGTTGTCCAGGCTACGCTCCATCATGAACAATGACTCGCGCCCACTCCACGGCGTGCTAGTCGAACACAGGAGTACGTTCAGTGAGAGACTGATTCCACCTAGATGCAGTACGGAGAGGCACAGGAAATCATTCCTGCCTGTGGCCATTGGTCTATTTAAGGCCTCTCTTAAAGAGCACCTCGGAGACGCTCAGTCTCCCTGAGACTGAGCCAGCCGATAGGTTAACTGTGCCTGGCTGAGCCACGTGTGGCGTATAGGGCAAGCCGACTTAATATAGTCCAGGGTGCAATAATGATAATTGACACGGAATGTATACTTACCTGACGTATTTTGTATTTTGCTACTTAGACATTCCACTTATTTTTGCTTCTAGCGCATTTACTAGTTATTCTATGCTATGTTGTGTTTTTTTTTTTTTTTTCCTGCTTATTGCTTAATATTGCATTTGCGTTGCATTTACTACTGTTTATTTTATTTTAAGCTATGTGTGTACTGTGAGCGAGCTACTGTAACCTGTCCCGATTTCCCCTCGGGGATCATTAAAGTCATTCTGATTCTGCTTCTGAAGAAATGCCAGAGGCATTTTACTTTGAAATTCGTTAAGAACAGGAAGTGGTGTATTAAGACCGGGTAGCTTAACACGGAAAGACGTCAGCATTCCCTGGGCCGTCTGGCTTCGGTCCGAAGTTATGCAGTAACACTCATTCTAGCTGATGCTCAGACAAGCTCCGTGGGCCAGGGGTGTTAGAATGGCCCCTTGCGTGGTTATTATTATTATTGTTGTAATTATTATTATTATAATTATAATTATTATTATTATTATTGTGACTCCCGCTGGCCATTTGCCAGAAAGCGATTTCCGCTTAGGCGTCGGAAATAGGCAGGCTGAGATGCCCGCTGGGTAGAATAGTCAGGTCACAGGCCGAATAACTTGTCAGTCAGCTTCGCTTTATTTAGTCAAAGCACGAGGGACACCTACGGTACATGTGGTGTTTTCAGAGCAATGTAAGACAGTATTTCTGTTTGGTGGGGCGGGCCGTTGCGGGCAGACGGAGTATTAAAGAGATGAGAATACGTCTGATTATAGGCATTATAGGCAAAACACAAAGATCCCTAGTACAGTTTAGTAGTGCACGAGTGCTCAAGAAAGCGCACGAGGTAATCAATGACTCCACGCATGTCCTTCATGTCTGTTTTGACTTAATGCCATCAGGAAAGCGCTTTAGACAGCCTGCCTGCGAAACAAGCAGAAGGAAGTTTGGTTTGGTTCCAGAGGCCATTCGACTGGTGAACAGCCACAGTACGAGAAGTGGTCAGTTTATCTAGACTAGGTCTGTACCTTGACCTTTTGATTTGAACCCTTGAACAAGTCTAATATGCACTTGGATTGTATTGACTGAAATTAATTTGTATTGATCTGACACCTATATTCCTTTGTGGTGTTGGATACACTGTAATCAGGGATCTTGCTTTATCAGTGTCATTTATTGTATTTATTGTCTTGTTTTTTGTATTGTTTTTGGATGTGTACAGAGTACAGCTTGTTTGCAGTATTCATGCCTTAAATTGCCCTTTGCGGGACTAATAAAGTTTTTTTTTTTTTTTTTGAATTTAATTGATTTTACTGGACTGGTAGATTGCCCGTTTAAATGCTGAAGTACTGATACTTTCCTCATGGGTCCTTTCGCGTCCACGGGTGACTGGTCCTCCGGGGTATGCTCGGTGTGCTGTGGTCGTTAACCCCGTCCTTGGTAGAGCAGGTAGCTCTTGAGAGAGGCGGGCAGGGGCAGTCCGTGGATTCCGCTCAGGCGGTCCCTTCCTAGAGCCGCCCGCACGGAGCGCCTGCACAGGTCCATCAGAGGGAGGGGATCCGGATCGAGTCCGTTTATGTACCGGATTCGTATTTCGCAGTGTCCCCACACGGCGCTCACTGCGGGGTACACCTTCCTGCCCTTAAGTCCTCCGAACGCCACCCCTAGGTCATGTCCGTCCACTATGAAACCTAACGTCCCCTCGTCCATGTCCGAGACGACTAACAGAGCGAGTCTGGTATTATGAAGGTGTCGTCGGGCTCCAGGAAGGGGGGTGATAGTGGAGTTGTTTTTTTAAGATTGTTGTTCAAATAAACCCCCTCAGATCGGCTAAAGTTAAGAAATTATCATTGTCATCATCACAGAAGCTTCCTAATTTAATTTATCAGTCACCATCAGTCACATGGGGTCACTGGGGACCCAGAGGTGGAAAATAAACAAACTCAGCTGCGTGTAACAGCAAAGATAATTGAGAATGAGAAGGCAAGAGTATATAGTGCCTTTTTGAAAACAGCGCTGCGGCCATTTTGGCCTGAAATACGGCTCCTTGCTGGGGCAGAAGCTTAGTCTCCAAAATGGCGGATTGGCTGTGTGCTGTCGCATCTTTACGATAAAAGGTCTCTGGTTACCGTGAACCTCCGTTTCACAAACACCACAACAAGGAGAGAGACAGCTACTTTTCACACTCTGTTTTGGATTAAGAGGATGTCCTGAAGTGTGACGGTGGATTAAAGACTTGATGAAAAACGTCATGTGATCTGGTGGATTATAGTCTTCGTGACAGAAAGAACAGGACACCCGATGGATTAACGTTACATGGATGCGAGTTTTACTGCCGAGTGCTTAACTGCATGTAACGTTAAACTTTTATCGTCCATGAATTCCTGGGAGTGCTTATTCTTTTCGTGAATGATTTATTTTACGTCGCTGGATTTGGAAGGGAAAGCAAATTGCACTACATTTCAGCTGTTGCCGCCAGAATGAACCGTTCGCCCCATGGACCTTTCGGTCTGCCCAGAGTGCCCGAGATGCCACGGCGCTCCGGCTTCAGCGCTTCTCCAAGCCGGTTCCCGTCAATCACCGTGAATCTGCCCGGCGGCCTGGAGGTCAGTGTGACCAGGAAGTACGTGGCGTCTCGCGGCGGCCCCGCGGCCTGCATTTCCCCAGCGGCTCCCGGCTCTCGGGGCGGCTGCCTCTACTGGTCTTCGCCCGCGGCCTCTCGCACGTCCTCGCCGATCGGCCTCTCCCTCCGGCACGCTCGCACGCGTTCTTGGGCGTCCACGGCGCGGCGCTTCGTCTTCTGCTCTCCTACCGGGGCCGTCGCAGTGGCGCGCGGGGGGCTATGCTGGCAGCCTGTGGTCTGGTCGCTTCGCCAACGTCTTCGTCAGACACCTCGGAAGGCAAGTACGCTCCGTGGCCGGTCCGGGACAGGGGACCGATGACTAAGCTGCCGTCACAGTCCATGGGCTGCTCTGGCTCGGAACTCGACATGCCAGGAATGGGAATATCCACGGGTAGAGAAGGCTTGTGGGTGCTGATTCGGTCTGCGGATCTGGTGCAAAACAACGCTTCGGAGGCCGGCTTCAAGGGAGATGGGCTGCCGTGAGCTGCTGCTGCTATGATCGGCCAGAGAGAGAGAGGTGACGTAGAACCCTTGCTATATATATGAGGATTAACTGACGTCATGTTTGACGTCATAGCAGACGTCATACTAGGACTTTTGACTGACCACGTTATGCTAGAACTTGACTGTCGTCAGGGGATGATCGGATTATGCGTGAGTGGCCTTCTGCTTGAACTATGGTCTGGAGACCTCACGTGTCTTTGGTTGCAAGCCGAAAGAGGAAATCGTTAAAAATGCCCGACTTTGCAGTGCTCGCTCATTTCATATCAGGTAAACTGTAGTAGGCTGCTAGTAACAGCCACATCGCTCGGTTAGTTAACAACCAAGTAACGTTAAATAATGTCATTATTGAGTTGAACTGATTGGAACGAGGACATCATTAAAAATGCCCGACTTTGTCGTGCTCTTCATAATCAGGTAAGCTGCCTGAAACTGTAGGCTGCTCAGCCACATCGCTCGGTTAGTTAACGACCAAGTAACGTTACATAATGTCATTATTGAGTTGTGTGCATTATCAACATAACAATATATCTTTGCAAGTTACAGAATAATTATCTACGCTATCCCCAGTTATAAAGGAATGCACGATATGTATTGCCGGCCACTAGGCTTGGCCAATTGACAGCGCCAGTGCGTATGGGTCTGTAAGACATATCCCATTAAACAGCGTTAATTTCTATGCATAACATTGCTTATCACTAGGCGATAAGCTGTGGTAGTAAGCCGAGAACTGCATTTTAAAACTAAAATATAACTGTGTGTTGCAGATGGGCATAGAGCAGTCCTGACAGCGGGGCTTTTACACAGTTCTCACTGTCTGTCAATGCTGGGCTGAAGGCTTTTTGCCTACACGATGCGCGCGCAGCTCAATGTTGACAAGCTGTATAAGGGGTCTATAGTAATGTATTGTTACACGTTCTGCTATTACATACTCGATGCTGCTGGCCTTGGCCTCGTTCCTCGGTATATTCAGCGACTTCTTCAAGAAGAAATTGGCCTCTCGCTGTAGCAGAGCGATCCATCGGAGCACATTTGCGGCAGCGGCACAATGCAGGATTTGTCCCCGGGACGGGCAGCCTCGGGGCTGTGGTTCGTCTCCGGTGGCCTGTTCAACTGCCTCTCCTTCCATACGGCGCAATTCCTCTGCACTGTAGTCTGGCTCATATGCCGTTAAGTAGCCCTGAATGTCAGAGTTTATTAGCACACTTCCATATCAAACTCTTCAATTTCACCAGAAATATTTCCTTCAGCCATGGTTCTTTGCAAGGAGCTAGGGGAGCTAACGTTAGCTAGTGTAGCAGGCTATGCGGTGGAAAAAGATGGCTGACTAGTGTTTTGGTTTTTTGATTTTCCTTCAAAGACACCGCTACAGTACGTGCATTTTGGATTGATATTTCATCGTGTGGTGAGTCCCCGAAGCAGAACATGTATTTCAGCGCCGTGAGATGCGTGTTTTAGCAGATTTTTAACAGCGATACCATTGGCCTCCATTCTATGGCGATAATTACTAACTTCACGACTGTATCTCACTGTATACTGCTTGGACAATGCTGGTAAAGGCAGGGGGTATCTTGGCTATGTGGGGGGGATGTGGCAAATGAGCTAAACTTCAAAAAAAGTGGTTTATCCCTTTAAGTGCGACTCAAGTCCAAGTCTCAAGTCCAAGTCCCCATCTCTGCTTTGAGCCAGTTTTTATTTTATTTTATTTTATATATATATTTTTTGCACAGTCCAAAGGTAGAACAGGTCATTAGGGTTAAAGTGAAAGTTAAAGTGGTGCAGTTTGGTGTTTTTCTGCAATCTTCCTTTCTCTGATTTCTTTAGCAATCAATAGATTTGTCTGTGTGTGTGTGTGTGTGTGTGTGTGTGTGTCTGTGTGTGTCTGTGTGTGTCTGTGTGTGTCTGTGTGTGTGTGTTAACAGGTGAGGGAAGGTGCCGTGTCAGATCTACAGACGCAACTAAGAGAGGTGCTGAGAGAGAATGAACTGCTACGCAGGGAGGTAAGTGCACACACACACACACACACACACACACACACACACACACACACACATACTACACAGCCCTGCACGGGCCTAACATTTTTATTTTTTTTACTTGCCGCACTTTCAAGTAACGCACGTAGGTTGGCAAAAGTATACACCCTACCTGGCCATCGGGTCTCATCGGGTTTGGGTCAGGTAGCGGACCTCTAGTGTGTGTCTGTGTCTGCCTTCCAGCCTCTGACACAGAGCAGCAGAGCTTCAGGAGGTGAGAGGGTGTGTGAGGGAGTGTGTCTCTGGCTCTGCCCAGCCTGACAATGACACAATGTATTTTTTCTTCAGCGAGCATAACGAGCCCTACAAGACCCGAGCAATTGTTTATTTAAAAGCCAGGGGCCGGTTGCACAAAGCACCTTAAGTTAAGATTTCCCTTAGAGTCTGAGTTAAGGTGTCCATAAAATAGAATCGGCTGCACAAAACACCCTTAAATCTTGTGCTTATTTCATTTCATTTCATTTCATTTCATTTTATTTGTTCGATAGGGGACAGGTGTACATTAATGAACATTTAAAAAAAATGTAAATGCACGACAATTGCAGTCACAAGACTGATTTCCATTGTTAGTCCCCCTGCCAGATGATACAGGCATAGAGTCCTGATAGGGGTAAAAAGTAACATATTTAAAATGTAAACACAATACAAAGTGCAAGTATGCAGAGAGATAGTCCTAACAGGGGTAAAAAGTAACATAGTGCAACAAAACATATTTAAAATATAAACACAATGCAAAGTGAGAACCTGAGTTAGAGCTCTACATAGCTCTACATAGCTAAGTGAAAAGTGCAGAGTACAAAATATACAGGAATTACAGTCTGATACTAAAACCTGAGTTTGGGATCAACATACAGCTAAAAAGTGAGATCTACATAGAAGACTTACTCAGACAGATATAAGAGGAAAAAATAAATAAATACAGAGATACAACACACATATCCATATAGTATAAACATACTGTTCTATACCCTATTGATGTGTGCATAGTTGAGTGGACTTCAGCCATCTCTTCACTTGACCCTTAAACATGCCTAGTGTTGAGCATTCCCTTATGGCCGATGGAATTGTGTTCCAGAGTTTGCCACCCTTGACAGACAGAACTGTCTGGCCAAAGGTGGTGCGCCTGTACGGGATAACACAATCGCCTCTAATTGAGGCTCTGGTGGTTCTGGTTGTGGATCCAGATACAGGTCTCTGATTGATGTACTCATTTAGCGGGGGAGGGGCAAGGCCATTTAGTACCTTGAAAACGGTGCATGCATATTTAAACCTTATGTTTTCCTTAAAAAAAAATTACCTTATGGAGAAGATTTAAGGGTGTTTTGTTCAACCGATTTTATTTGATGGACATCTTAACTCGGACTCTAAGGGAAATCTTAACTTAAGGTGCTTTGTGCAACCGGCCCCAGGCCCTACCCGACCATCGGGTAGCAGACCTCTAACACACACACACACACACACACACACACACACACACACACACACACACACATGCACACACACACCACGGGGGTCATAGTGGTGCATTCACAGCATGAAGGTCCTGGGTTCGATTCTCACCTGGGATGCTGCCTTCGGTGCCTAGTGCCCAGGTGGGCTATCTTGTCGAAAGGGCCTTTCTGTGTGGAGTTTGCATGTTCTCCCCATGCTCCCCTGGGGTTTCCTCCATATACAGTATAACCCCCCACTAAAAACATGCAGAAGATTGTCATCTGACCAGCGGCGGTTGGAAGAGGTTGGTCTGCGGGCGCTCCACTGCAACTGCCCACCCCTCCTGGCCTGACCATGGAGGGGAACGAGCCAGGATGGGTCAAACGCGGAGGACACATTTCACTGCGCCTCCAATTGCATCTGTGTGTGTACTGGCTGCCTGAAACACTGGATCTGTTTGTGTTGTGTGTTTTGGTATCTTGCAGCTGGAGGCGAAGGAGTCAAAGCTGAGCTCCTCTATGAACTCCATCAAGACGTTCTGGAGTCCAGAGCTGAAGAAAGAGAGAGCGCTGAGGAAGGACGAAGCCACCAAGATGGCCATCTGGAAGGAACAGTACAGAGTGGTCCAGGACGAAACACAGGTAGGAATGGTGTGTGTGTGTGTGTGTGTGTGTGTGTGTGTGTGTGCGCGCGCGTGTGTGTGTGTGTGTGTGTGTGTGTGTGTGTGTGTGTGTGTGTGTGTGTGTGTGTGTGTGTGTGTGTGTGTGTGTGTGTGTGAACAGTGGATACATACCCTCCTGCTAGTTACAGTAGCTTAGCACAATGACTGGTAGTCCGTGGGAATCGCTAGCCTACCCCCGATAAGTCACCAAATACACACATTCCAATAGTGCCAAAATGCTCCTACATGTACTACTCTTATGTACATTTATGTACTCACCACAATATGAAATAATAATGCAAAATTACGAGACATTGTAATTTTCTAAGCAAATACATAGCCGGAACTACTTTCCTGACTAAACCGGACGTTATTGTCATTGCAACTTGTACAACGAGATTCATTGTGTGCAGTACCAAGCTACGTAGGAGGAATAAAAAAAGTAACTAAGTCTAAAAGAAATTTATCCTACATATACCACATGCAATGGATAAAAAGACAAGATAATAGAATAAAATAAGTATTAAGAAGGGGCAGCATTCGTATCATGTGCGTCATAACATAGGACATTAAAGTGCAGCATACTGTGGCAACTCTGATTCAATCCAAGACACATAAAACAGTTTTAAACGCCGAAGCGTTGTTTTATTCACCAAAATGAAAACTCTTCCCTTATCGGGGTATGTCCATGAAATATATATAACTAAAGTAGGCTGGGTTAGCCTGGGGCCAGTGAGGGGGTTTGCTCCCCACCACGTAGCCAGGGCTCCGTTCCTCGTTTAAGTGCTCCCGTAACGTGCCTGTGGACGAGAGGAGAGAGGGTCTGTCAGGCAACATCATTTTATGACACGAGAATGTTTAGGGAGAGGAGTGGAAATCTGACTTACCGCCCGACAGCAAGGAGCGCTTCCCCTTGGAGGAAAACCGGCCACACAGTGAGCTTCAGAGCGGCGTCTGTTTTTCTAGGGCCACTGATTGGGGATCTGTTCCAGCCGGGCGCTCTGTTCCTAACAGCGCCCGGCTGCTAGCGGTCCCACTGATTCAGGACATAATTGGGGAAGTACCTATCAGTGATGACGCGTCCCAGACAGCGTTTCTGTTGGGATCCCCCTGCTCTGACGTCACTGTGGTGGCTGGCTGTCCTCCTGCTCTCACCTGTCAGGGGGTAGGCTGACGAGACTCCACACATCCTCCCCCTAAGCTCGCTGCCAGTGCGGGGAGCTTCACTTTCCCCTGCTTCATCTCGGCGTGACATGGCGTCTGCGTGTGGTATCTCTCTTCCTGGTTTGTGTTCCACTTTGAACTTATAGTTCTGAAGTTCCAAGAACCACCGCGTTACCCGCTCATTTTTATCCTTGTTCGTCGCCATCCATTTTAGGGGGGCGTGGTCCGTGATGAGGGTGAATACCCTGCCCCATAGGTAGTAGCGTAGGTAATGAATGGCCCACTTCACCGCCAGGCATTCCTTCTCTACGGTTGAGTAGTTTCTCTCATGTTTAAGCAATTTTCTACTTATAAAGGTAACGGGGTGTTCATCCCCATCTATTACCTGCGCCAGCACTGCTCCTATTCCTGTTCCTGAGGCGTCTGTGTGTAGGATGAATGGCTTAGCGAAGTCTGGGGCTATCAGCACCGGCTCTCGGCAGAGCGCCTCCTTTAGGGCACAGAATGCGGCGTTTGTTTCCTCCGTCCATTTGACATGGTGGGGCAGCTTCTGGCGCGTTAAGTCATACAACGGGGCTGCTATGGTGGCAAAATTTTTTACAAATTTTAAATAATATGCAATCAGGCCCAGGAAGGATTTTACTTGTTTTTTCGTCCTGGGCTGGGGCCAATTTTGTATCCTCTCCACTTTGGTTATTTGGGGTTTTACGCACCCCCGGCCTATGGTGTATCCCAGGTAGTTTGTCTCTGTCCATGCCAATTTACATTTCTTGGCGTTGGCGGTGAGTCCGGCTCGGCGGAGGGCTCCCAGCACCGCTTCCAGCTGTGTCATGTGCTGCTCCCAGCTGCTGCTGTGTATGACGATATCGTCTAGATATGCCGCCGCATAAGCGCGATGGGGCCGGAGGACTCTGTCCATCAGTCGCTGAAATGTGGCCGGGGCGCCGTGTACTCCAAAGGGGAGGACGCGGTATTGAAATAGGCCGTCGGGGGTCGCGAATGCGGTTTTGGCTCTCGCCCGTCTGGTTAGGGGTACCTGCCAATAGCCTTTGGTGAGGTCCAGGGTGCTCACGAATCGAGCGGGCCCCAGCCGCTCGATTAATTCATCTACCCTTGGCATCGGGTATGCGTCAAAAGTGGATATTTCATTCAGTTTTCTAAAATCATTGCAAAACCGAAGCGTCCCGTCTGGCTTCGGCACAATGACAATGGGGCTGGACCAGGGGCTGTGGGACTCTTCTATTACGCCCAACTCGAGCATTTTCTTCACTTCGCCCCGGATGGCTTCTCTCCGGGCCTCGGGGATGCGGTAGGGCCGCTGTCGCACCACTTTTCCCGGCGTCGTCTCAATGTCGTGTTGGATAGCGTGTGTCCGTCCTGGCAGCTCGGAGAACACATCATGACTCCTTCCTAGGAGTTCCTTGAGATCTTGTAGTTGCTCTGGCCCCAGGTCCTGTCCGATGTCCACGGGGATCGTCTGCGGTGGCCTGGGTTGTGCGAGGGTGAGGAGGGCTAGGGGGCCGGGTCTCTCGGCGTCGTGCCATGGCTTCAGAATGTTTATGTGGTATATCTGGTGGCCTTTCCTCCTCCCCGGCTGACAGACCCGGTAATTCACTGGCCCGACCTTCTCGGTTACTTCAAATGGTCCCTGCCATTTTGCCAGGAATTTGCAGTCATGGCTGGGCACCAGCACCAGGACCTTCTCTCCTACCTGGAACTGCCGGGGTTTGGCTCCCCTGTTATAGGTGCGCGCCTGGGCTGCCTGGGCTTCCTCCATGTGACTCCGTACCAGTGGCCAGACCTTTTTGGCTCTCTCCTGGAGCCGCTCCACATGTTCGATAACATTCCGGAGGGGGGAGGGCTGGCTTTCCCAGGCCTCCTTGGCCAGGTCGAGTAGGCCACGGGGGTTTCGGCCGTAGAGGAGTTCGAACGGTGAGTATCCGGTGGAGGCCTGTGGCACCTCCCGTATGGCGAACAGCACGTATGGGAGGAGTTGGTCCCAATCTTTTCCGTCCACGTCAATCAGCTTTTTTAGCATCTTTTTCAGGGTTTGGTTGAATCTCTCGACAAGTCCATCGGTCTGGGGGTGATAAACAGAAGTTCTGATACGGGTGATTTTCAGCCATTTGTATAACGCCGTCATTACTCTGGACATAAAACAGGACCCTTGGTCTGTGAGTACCTGCTCCGCTATTCCCACTCTGCTAAATAGCAGGAACAGTTCTCGAGCGACATTTTTGGCATTAGCGGTGCGTAAAGGTATTGCCTCAGGGTAACGAGTAGCATAATCCACTATTACCAGTATGTATCGGTGTCCTCGGCTGGACTTCGGGAGAGGCCCCACGATATCCATGGCCAGCCTGGAGAACGGGACCTCGATGATTGGCAGTGGAATCAGTGGGTTCCGGTACATTGGCCGGGGTGCCGTTTTCTGGCACTCGCCACAACAACGACAGAACAGTTCAATGGCTTTCTTTATGCCGGGCCAATAGAATCTGCGTAGCACTCTATCATACGTTTTTTGGACCCCTAAGTGGGCCCCCAGTTGGTGAGTGTGGGCCAAATACAACACTCTGGATACGTATGTTTTTGGTACTAACAATTGTTCTATTAAATCCCCCCCCGGAGTTTTGGCGACTCGATACAACAACCCATGTTTAACAATAAACTGTGGAAAGTTTTGTCTCACCCCGGAACAGTGCTGGCCATCGATGCCAGCGACGGCGCGGCGGCCGGCTTCCAAATTCGGATCGGCCCACTGGGCCGAGGCAAACTCTCCGCGGCCCGGAGGTCCAGGGTCGTCCGGGAGCGGAAACTCCGCGAAAGGGTCCTCGTCGAGAGGAGGCGTGTCCGACTCGGCTGGCCGGGGTGGACCGTCTTCCGCGGCTGATGTTTCGGACTGCGGTCCGTCTGATCCCGGCCGGAAGGCTGGGCAGGCCAGGCGCGGCCGGGCCATCCTTTTTCCCCTCGGTTTCTCTCGTCGGGGCTTCTCCGGCCGACGACCGTGACTCCAGTACCGGCTGAATAGGGGGCAGTCGGTGCCTATCAGGAGCGGGACCGGGAGGTTGGGCACCACGCCGGCGGCTACTTTTACGTCGCCTTTCGGGGTCTGGACCCGTATATAACTGACCGGATAGCTCTTCACGTCCCCGTGGACGCACGTCACCGGCATTGTCTCTGTAGTGAGGACCTCCACGAGGTCAGCCCGCACGAGCGTCACCACACTACCGGAGTCTAGGAGGGCGTGGGTGTCGATGCGGCCCACCCGGACCGGCAGTGTCGCCTGCTGGCGAGGGCCTCCTCCGGTGTGGAGGGAGGGCCGTGGTTCGTCTCCGGCGGCGGAAGGCATCGACACATCCCGGTCGGGGCAGGACCAGGAGAGGTGGTCCTCTTGTCCGCAGACATAGCACCTCCTCAGCTGCCGACTCACTCGGTCGGCCTGGGCACGAGGGTCCCTCTGGGTCGGGGGCTGTAGCGGCGGTGGCCGGCGTCGGCTGTCTCGGCTGGGTCTGTCGGCCATGGCGGGCTTTCGGAGGGGCTCGTTCTGCGTGTGGCGCATCATGTCGGCGCTGACTTGGTGGTTCTCTAGCAAGGCCACCAATGCGTTCAGCGATGAGGGGCTCACCTGGGCAGCATATTTTCGGGCGTCGGGCGGCAAGGAGCGGATACATCTGTCTATTACGAGGCGTTCTATCCACGGGGGCTCCCCGGTGGAGGTGAGCCAACTCTGGGTGAGCCTCAGCAAATCGGCGACTTGGGAGCGGGGCGGTTGGTCCGGGGTGTACCTCCAGCCATGGTACCTTTGTGCGCGAGCAGGAAGGCTGTAGCCGTAACTGGCGAGGATGGCGGTGCGCAGCTTCACAAAGTCGCGGGCCTCTCCCATGGACATGTCCCGGCAAACCCTCTGTGCCTGGCCCGTGAGGAAGGGCGCGATGATGCCTCCCCAGTGGGCTGCGGGCCATCCCTCTCGCACCGCCGTTCTTTCGAAGAGCTCCATGTATGCCTCGATATCATCGTCGGGGGTCTGCTTAGTGAGGACATCTCCTGGAGCCCGGGAAGTCGAGCCGTCTTTCTCTATTTTTTTTATCAGTTCGTGTACTGCCTGCTGTAGGTCAGTTTGGCTTTGGATTAGGGCCACCAGAGCCTGTGCTTGCTCCATGGTGCGTGCGGTTGGCGTTGAATCAGAGTGCCTGCATTCTCCACCACTTGTGGCAACTCTGATTCAATCCAAGACACATAAAACAGTTTTAAACGCCGAAGCGTTGTTTTATTCACCAAAATGAAAACTCTTCCCTTATCGGGGTATGTCCATGAAATATATATAACTAAAGTAGGCTGGGTTAGCCTGGGGCCAGTGAGGGGGTTTGCTCCCCACCACGTAGCCAGGGCTCCGTTCCTCGTTTAAGTGCTCCCGTAACGTGCCTGTGGACGAGAGGAGAGAGGGTCTGTCAGGCAACATCATTTTATGACACGAGAATGTTTAGGGAGAGGAGTGGAAATCTGACTTACCGCCCGACAGCAAGGAGCGCTTCCCCTTGGAGGAAAACCGGCCACACAGTGAGCTTCAGAGCGGCGTCTGTTTTTCTAGGGCCACTGATTGGGGATCTGTTCCAGCCGGGCGCTCTGTTCCTAACAGCGCCCGGCTGCTAGCGGTCCCACTGATTCAGGACATAATTGGGGAAGTACCTATCAGTGATGACGCGTCCCAGACAGCGTTTCTGTTGGGATCCCCCTGCTCTGACGTCACTGTGGTGGCTGGCTGTCCTCCTGCTCTCACCTGTCAGGGGGTAGGCTGACGAGACTCCACAATACGTATCATGTGCGTCTTACTAAATGACATTAAAGTGCGATGTGTAAACAATAAACAGATGTAGCAGCATACAATAAAGTAATAAACTAATGTGCCAGTGTCAGTGCAGTGTCAGTGCAGGTCAGATGCGGGTCTGACGTTTGTTGGCAGGCTGGTTCAGGAGGCATATCGCACTAGGATAGAAACTGTTCCTTAATCTGGCAGTGCAGGCACGGATGCACCTGTACCTCCGTCCAGAGGGCAGGGGGGAGAACAAGTGATGGCAGGGGTGAGTGGGGTCTCTGCTGATGTTGGTCGCTCTCCGGAGGCAGCGGGAGCTGTAGATCGAGTCCAGAGGAGGCAGCTGGGCTCCGATGATTCTCTGGGCGCAGTTGATGACCCGCTGCAGAGCTTTCCTCTCTGCGGCAGTGCAGCTGTTGTACCATGTGGAGATGCCATACGTGATGATACTTTCGATGCTGCAGCGGTAGAAGGTAACGAGCAGGTCTTTGTCCATCTTTACCTTTCTTAATGATCTCAGAAAGTAAAGCCGTTGTTGTGCTTTCTTCACCAGCGCAGTGGTGTTGGCAGTCCATGAAACGTCCTCTGACATGTGAACACCTGCAGGAACTTAAAGGTTGACACTCTCTCCACCATTACTCCATTGATGAAGAGAGGAGCGTGTTCACCACCCCTCCTCCTGAAGTCAATGATGAGCTCTTTGGTCTTGCTGGTATTAAGAGATAAGTTGTTGTCTGAGCACCACCCCAGCAGTCGCTGGACCTCCTCTCTGTAGGCTGTCTCGTTGTTATCAGAAATCAGGCCAATCACGGTGGTATCATCAGCGTACTTGACAATGATGTTAGAATTGTGTGCTGGTACACAGTCGGAGGTGTAAAGTCCGTATAGGAGGTAGGGATGTCGAAAATCATAATTTTTCTTGACCGACAACCGACACTCATTAGCCGACAACTGTCGGTTAACCGAGAAGATTAAAATGCGCTATTTTACTGTCTGTGCCCCATTAAACCTTAGGCCTACCAAATGCTTGATTTTTTTTCAGTAGAAAGCGTTTATTTTTACATCTACAAGCAGAAAAAAACACATTAACAAAACGAGAAGACAAGTTAAATCCTCCAGCCATCTAAACAAAAACATTCCTCGGATAGGCTATGATAGGAGCTGCACGCATTTGCAGAAGGGGGAAATACGGAGGGAAAAAACCCATACTCACGCTCACAATTCTTAAATGAATTATCTTACTGCATGTGTCGTAAATAGTCTAATAAAACCAGCAGAAACTAATTTTAAAAGCTCAGAACGAAACGTGTCGCTAATTGAACGAATTTCCACTTTGAATAGCACATCAAGACACCGCCCCAAGCCTTCACGCTGCAGGGCGCACTGACGAAGCGCTTATTGCTCTCTCCTTCTGACATTCTCACTAATTCAACAGTGGTTTACCTGCTTTTGAGATCTGCAAAAAAATAGTTTGCTTCTCTCTCCACGCTTCTCCCTCTCTCTCTTTATCTGCGACGAGGGCTGTAGGTGGCTATTATGCTCTCTGTGTGTCCGGCTGCACGACATGACGACGAGTGCAGCAAGTCCGCACGCTGACAGCTGTCAGCATTGCGGGACTCGGGAGGATGAACAAATGAGGCAGGCTGTCCAAACTTTTTACCGATCTAATATGAGATGCAGAGAAATAATTATATATTAATAGCCGATGTGTTTAGAAGAGCATTCTCACTCTTGCTGTAATCGTTGTGGGATTATTACACCTGAGAGACAGACAGACCTGGAGAGAACTCAATTTACGGTAAAAGTGTGGATTCCTCAGTGAATCGATGTGGAAGACGCAGCTTGTTTTGAAACGCGTCATTGAAAGTAACCTCATGGTCTCATGACAGTGGCTGGAACACAGAAGGAGCATGACTGACTGGCTCGCTGTAGTCTGCACAGGGCAGGGCGTCTTCTCCCGTCTGGTCAAAGCAGAGGGGAGGCGGGGGTGT
The DNA here is from genome assembly GCF_964638095.1 of Poromitra crassiceps. Taxonomy (NCBI): domain Eukaryota; kingdom Metazoa; phylum Chordata; class Actinopteri; order Beryciformes; family Melamphaidae; genus Poromitra; species Poromitra crassiceps. The sequence continues at coordinate 61,109,673 of NC_139624.1, forward strand.
GGTGCATGTGTGGAGCTGAGTTTATCACAGAGCACATCTCGCACGCGGGGGGAGAGGCGGACAGTGCACACTGCTTTTCCATTTGGAAAAGCCTTTCTCTAAATGAATGTTGTTCTGGCAGTGGCAGGAGCTTTTAATTCCTATATAATGCTGCTACAGTAACTACTTAGGCTAGTTAACATTGTTGCTTACCGCGAAGGAGGGAAAAAAAACACCATATTGGCAACACGTTGTATGCCAATTTAATATGCAAATTAACCGTTTGACCGACATGCTTAACCGACCAATGACGTTGTCGGCGGTTAACCGGTTAACGGTTAACCGTCGACATCCCTAATAGGAGGGGGCTGAGGACTCGGCCTTGGGGTACACCGGTGCTCAGTGTCACAGTGGATGACTGATGTGCTCCCATTCTGACTGACTGGGGACACCCAGTCAGAAAATCCAATATCCAGGAGCAGAGGTGTTGGTCAAGGCCCAGGTCATGGAGCTTGGAGACTAATGTAGTTGGGATGATAGTGTTGAATGCAGCACTATAATCAATAAACAGCATACGGACATAAGTATTCGGGTTCTCAAGGTGGGTTAGGGCGGTGTGGAGGGCAGTTGTTATTGCGTCCTCTGTTGATCTGTTGGCACGGTACGCGTACTGGTGGGGGTCAAGGGTGGTTGGGATCATGTCTTTCATGTGTGCCTGTACCAGCCTCTCAAAGCACTTCATCACTTCAAAAAATATTTGCTTCAAAAATTACAATGTCTCATAACTTTACATCATTATTTCATAACATGGTGAATGCACGAGTCACAACATCTATCTAATTATCTATCTACTGTATCTATCTATCTATCTATCTATCTATCTATCTATCTATCTATCTATCTATCTATCTATCTATCTATCTATCTATCTATCTATCTATCTATCTATCTCTATAAAATTTAGTAAGGGCTCTGATTGTCTGTCTGTCTGTCTGTCCCACTGATGATGTCATCAGTGATGTCATAAATTGTGACATCATCAGTGATGTCAGAGGCATTGTGACATCACACACGCACGCACACACACACACACACACACACATACACACAAAGTCCCAGTGATGATGTCATCAGTGATGTCATAAATTGTGCATCATCAGTGATGTCAGAGGAATTGTGACATCATCAGTGATGAGACTGAAAAAAGTGGGAGTCTAGCTTCAGACCCCCGTCTTCAGCCATGAACAGCTGTATGTTGCCAGCTCCAGGACAAGTGATCCAGCATCCCTGAAGTATACCATCAAGGAGCTTTTGACTGGATTTTAGCTTTGGCTGGTAAATAATAGGGGTGAGAATCACCAGATGCCCACGATACGATACTAAAATGATACTTGAGTCACGATACGATAGTATTGCGATATGTTAATATTGCGATATATTGAATATTGGGATATTTCGATATATTGTCTTAACTCCTTTTCCTACCTTTTCCTTGACCTCACCGGAAGTAAAACATGCAGTGTTTGTTTTTTGTTTTGTTTTTGCCCCACACGTAGGCTACATTATTAAGCTTCTCTGGACTCAATACGCCACTGCAGGCGCAGATTGCAACATCGGGCACTTCCGGCAGATGCCCGGTGGCCTGGCATGGCATGGCGTGCAAAAAAAAAATATATATATAATAATAATAATATCGATACTTGGCATCTAAATATCGATACAATATCGTCAGGCAAAATATCGCAATACTATGGTGTATCAATTTTTTCCCCCACCCCTAGTAAATAATAGCCCATTGTAGCAGCCAACCAGCTATCATTTGGCGGTCCCACTCTGTTCTGCTCTGCTGTAAACTCTGTTACTGTAGCCTGTGGGCCAAAGCTTCCATTCCCCGAACCCGAGCGATCATTTTATCGGCTGTTCTTCTGGTGGATTTGTCTTGTTGCTACAAGGGAGCATTGAATTGGTTAAACTGATGAACTGGTTGGTTCAGAAGCCATCTGGAGTAGACGGAGACACAGCTAGGCTGACAGCAGGCTGGAATATTATACAAGAGATTACACATGCACGCCACGCGCGCGCGTGCGCACGCACATACACACACACACACACACACACACACACACACACACAAACACACTTGTGCACAAGCACACTCACTCCCAGCCAGTCGCCTGCTTCACAGCGACTAAACACACGTTCTCCCTCTCAGTGAATATTCACACATCATTGTGAAATCAGTGAAGGACAAGTCATCTTTCAGAGTAGGCTGTGCTGTGTGCTGTCCTCTTTTCATGAAATCATTAAAATAATCACATTCACGTTTTAGTTGTTATCTCTACAGTGTGTGTGTGTGTGTGTGTGTGTGTGTGTGTGTGTGTGTGTGTGTGTGTGTGTGTGTGTGTGTGTGTAATTTTCCGGTACGCATGTGGGAAAATGTGTGTGTGTGTGTGTGCTGGCAGCAGACCAACTAGATGATAAACTTATCAAGTCATCACCTGTTCCTTTGTTCTCTTTCACATTACATCACTCTACACATGAACGCACGCACACATACAGTACATACATACATACACATGCCTGCCGGACTGATTCATCTGGTAATTGTTTAGTTGATCAACCTGTCATCCTTTCCCACGTTTGTGTAAGATATGAACATTTCTGAAGGAAAATATGTAGCATTTCACCTTTCTATATACGTGAATAATTATTATACACTTCATAGAATGTTTATAGATATGTGTATAATAACGTTATAGACGTTATAGAACATTTCTAGTTACATGTATAATTAACGTTATACAGGTGTATACAGTATATATATTATATATATGAATGATTGATTGATTTATGTGTCATGCACTCTAGGTGCCCAACCCCCATGGGTTTACAAGACACAACAATAAAACAGAGAACAATAAACAACACAACAATGATACATTTAAAATACAGGTCGTAAGACATCAATCGGCGGGTAGCAATATAAAAAGCAAAAAAAAAAGCATATCTACAAACTCTGACACAATAGGTGGCGGTATGCACCTCGTTGGTTTGCGATCCGTCAATATTTGAACATTTGAACACTACACAACAATACACAAAAAACAGTAATATGATCAACAACACAATATTAAATAATACAATAGTAAAATGCAGCCAAAACCATCCGTATACACCTTCTATGTGTGTGTGCGTGACGTGCGCTTGCCTCAATATAATTATTTGTCAAATTCAGTGATGCTTAAGTATGTGTTCCTCAGTTTGTGACATGCAGTCACGCTCTCTCCCTCTCCCTCCCTCTCTCTCTCTCTCCCTCTCCCTCCCTCTCTCTCTCTCCCTCTCCCTCTCTCTCTCTCTCTCTCCTCCACGAACATCACACCCTTTTAACCAAAGGCATCCTTTCAATTTCCTCCTGTCATTATCCCCCTTTCTCCCATTTTTCGTTCTTTCTCACCTTGTTTCCTCTCTTTTTCTTTGCCCTTTTTCTCATCTCATGACTCTCTCTCTCCCTGTCTCATTACTCTGTCTTTCCCTATCTCATGCTGTATGTCACTCCTTTCTCTCCCTCCTCTCATTCATTTTGCTCTTTCACTCACTTTCTCCTTCTATTTCTGTCATCACTTGGTGAGTCAGCTCTCTCTCTCCCTCTCCGCCTTCATCTCTGTATTAGAAATGGAATGTGTGTTACTTCCCAGTCATTTTCTGACACACGCACACATGCACATGCGCCCACACACACACACACACACACACACACACACACACCACACACACACACACACACACACACACACACACACACACACACACACACACACACACACACACACACACACACACACACACACACACACACACACACGGTCACGCCCCCTGTGGAATGCACATAGTAACTCAACCCCACCCTCCATCCTTCCTTCCCTCCCTCCCTCTTTCCTCTGTGCCTCCTCACTCATTCTCCTCTTCTCTCTCTCTCCTCTTCTCTCTCTCTCTCCTCTGCTCTTTCACGCTCAGCCGACTCTCCTTACCTCCTCTCCTCACTCCCTCCAGCTTTCTCTGCATCCTCTCCTCCCTTCCCTTCCTCCTATCTGCACTCCTCTCTAGGGGTGTCACAATATATCGTCCCACGAAATTTCGCGATAGTAAAACGTCACGATATGTATCGTTGAGATGAAATCTCATATCGTGGAAAAAAAAAAAAAAAAAAAAATTCAAAAGTAGACAAAGAAACGTCTTTGTTTGTTGAAGTTCAATGTGTGGAAAGTAGTTCAGTTGAACAAGTCTCTGAAGAGACACATGAGAAGTTATACAGGAGAGAAACCATTCAATTGAGTTTCTGGCAAAACTGTTTACTTGACAGGAAAAACTGAAGATGCATAAAAAATAGACTAAGAAAAGTCTTGTTGTTTGAGTTTGAAGAAAAACTGAAGATGCATAATGAGAATTTATACTGCTGAGAAACCTTTTAGTTCAAAGTAAATCTAAGTGACGGTGTAACTCATTCTATTTCAAGATAAGCCTTATCTCCAATCTCATGTTTTTTCTAGTTGTTATTGTAATAACAATTTCCCACAACAGCATGTTTTGTATTTGTGCATTTCAAATAAAATACTACTTTTCCAGTCATATATTGTCATTATTCAAGTTAAAAAAAATATTGTTAAAATCGTATCGTATCGTATCGTATCGTTATCGTGAACCCAGTATCGTGATACGTATCGTATCGTGAACTGAGTGTATCGTGACACCCCTACTCCTCTCACATGCCGACAATGTGTCATCATCCATTTAAAATCTGAAGTTTCTATTAAAATCTGTGTTGCTTTTCCAGCCAAGCCTAACCTTATACCTGATAGCAGGAATATTATCCTCCTTCACCTAATCCAATATATTAGTTGATACGGTTGAATCAATATGATAATCATAAGGATTTTTCTCAAATCACTATACAGTATATCATGATATGGTTCATGTATGCAAAACCACATTAAATAATCAAATTCATGTTCATCTCATTGAACCTGAATGTGCAATTTTCAAATAATATTCCTGACAAATTTTTTAAGTAACACTTGTCATTATCAATTTAGACAGCAGAAATGTGTTTCACAATATAAAAATATCTTCATATCATCCATCACAATATGATTCTACTGAAAGACGATAAATGCAGCCCTACAATAATAAAAATAATTTGTAACATTTTCTTTAATAAATGTCCATCTTGGTACTCTCCATCTCTGATTGATATAAAATACATTGATTTCTCACAGCAAACAAACAAACAAATAAATTAGCAAGGACTTCTTACCATTTTGCTTAAAAAATAAATATAAAATCAGCAAGTATGCATTCCAATAATTACATTGCTATGCCTGTGCTATATATTTCAGGTTCTACTGTATATATTTCTCATCTCTATCCATCTATCTATCTATCGATAGATAAAACGATTCTCCGATTATCTATCTATCTATCTATCTATCTATCTATCTATCTATCTATCTATCTATCTAACCATCTATCTACCTGTCTGTCTGTCTATCTATCTATCTGTCTATCCATCCATCTATCTATCTATCTATCCATCTATCTATCTATCTATCTATCCATCCATCCATCTATCTATCAATTTGGCAATGTGGGCAATGTTTCAATTTTGTGTCCCCGTTGTCCCGGAAGTGATGTCACTCAACTGGAAGTGATGTCATCAGTGATGTCATAAGGGGGCACACATACACACACAGATGGAGACATTGTGACATCACTGATGATGTCATAAGACTGATGATGTCATTAGTGATATCATAAGGGACACACACACACACACACATTTATGGGCAATAACATTTTGTGAGCAACACACACACACTGCGCCAATAGCCGGCCCGAGCTGCGTATGCAAGCTGCAGGGCCAGCTCGGCGAGCTGCAGAATGCCTAGTGTCATAAAATTGCATTTGATAGCTGTTAATATAAAATTGTATAATATAATTGTTATTGTGATATTTCAATGTATTACTTTGTCATATATTACGTTTTGACGGTCAGGGTTTTGCGAAAGGGAGGCTCTTAGTCTAATTTGTAAATAAATGTTACTATTTTAATTGTACCAGCTCTTATAAATATCATAGATTTGTTAAATCTGTACTCTCTGTATTCTCTCCAGTCTCAACTCTCTCCATCTCTTTCTCACCACTCTCTCCTTCTCTCCCTCTCTAGTTGGGTTTCCATCCAAAGGTATCGCACATTTTAACCGAATTTTCAGTAAGTCTGCAAAAGAAAATGTGAATTATGCACATTTCCATCCACTACATTATGCGTAATGTTGAGAGTTTGGTCAAGAGGAGGCGCAACCGGTGTCCCGGTGGCTCACCTGGTAGAACGCGTACCACTAAGCCACACCAACACGTGTGTCTCTGTTGTCTTACTATGAAAAACATCTACAGTACACTATTAATTTAAAGTTTCTTGATACAGAGGTGCGTAAAATGGATTGCCAGGTGCCACTCTTCTTCTTTTTTTCTGATCCCTCCCCCCATTTTCTCCCCAATTGCACCTGGCCAATTCCCCCCGCTGCCCCGGTCGCCGCCCCACCCACTCTGCCAATCTAGGGAGAGCCATAGACACACACATGCTTCCTCCAAGACGTGCAGTTGCCAGCCGCTTCTTTTCACCCGACAGCGGGAAGCTTTACCGGCAGGACGTAGCACATGGGAGGATCACGCTATTCCCACCAGTTCCCTCCCGCCGTGAACAGGCGCCCCGACCGACCAGAGGAGGCGCTAGTGCAGCGACCAACACATACCGTCATTCTGGCTTCCCACTCGCAGACACAGCCAATTATGCCTGTATGGATGCCCGACCAAGCCGAGGTAACCCGGGGGGCGCGAACCTGCGACTCTTATTTTGGTAGGCAGGGAATCTACCGCTACACTACCCGGACGCCCAACCAGGCGCTACTCTACAATTCGGCATATATATAATCCACTGAGCAGTTACTGTAAGTGAATAAAATGTCAAGTCTGGACCTGAATCGCCTGTTATCCTGCAGTCTTCTTCCGTTAAAATTGCATGGTTTTTTAATGGAGTTTGGTTACAGATTTGCTTAATCTGTTTCCACTGCACTTATCGCATTTCCTCTTATCGATACAGCAACTTTTACACCTCCCTCTAGCATGAAAACTTTTTTGCGATATTTGGAGGTTTTCTTTCTCTCCAAATCTTGCCGCGTTTCCACTCAGGTTTTTTAATGCGCAAACTGAAAATGTGCATTAAACGGGTGGATGGAAACCCACCTTCTGTCTCACCTTTTCTCTCAGCCCTATGTTCTTTCTCTACCTTTGTCTCTCTCCCACTCTCCATCTGTGCCTGTGGAGAGGCAGCAGTATCATAGAGCTTAATTCAATAGAAGGGACACTCCCTGGTTTGCCAGACCTATTGTGTTGAATAGGGATGGTCATTCTATTCAGTTTAATGCTATGGTCAGTGTCGTCTGCCTTTTGTCACCCTTGTCTTGCTGCACCTATACCTATATTATATTTTATAAAACGGCTCTCTCAAATCAAGCAATCTGATTGGTTCACAGCCATTGTATAAATCCAATAACCCACTCCATGGCATGCCATGGCAACTCTCTTACTAAAAGCCTTTGGTTACCTCAAAAAAAACAAATGGCGGAGACAGCTGTCAGATCCTTGTGAATCGATCTTCGCTTATAACTTTACTAATACTTCGCAGAAAATTATGTTTTGTACAAGAATAGATGCGGGCTAATGTCTTCTTTGCAAAAAAAAGGTTGTTAACGCCGCATTTAACCCCGCATTTAACCCCGTAACGTTAGTTGGTGTCGGGCTTTGCAGAAAGCACTCAGCTTCTCAGCAAGCGCTGAGAATGCAGCGCTGCGCTCGAGCTGCCTGTCAGGCTTTCCAGAAAGCTCTCAGCTTCTCAGCAAGCGCCAGGATTGGCCAATGTCAACTTCAGTCTCCAGAACGATCCAATCAAATCACCCGCACGTCTATCTTCTTGCTAGAGGTCCCGCCTTACAGTAGTGTTTCAACTGACTCTATCAGAATACCATGCCAGTCGGACTTATAGTATTATTATTATATTTATATTATCATACTTGGAAACCGTTTTATAAAAGCAATATAGCACTCGAGCAGCGTGTGTTGTGGCATATATCCCGCTGATCAGTTGTTATCCCACGAGGCCGCAGGCCGAGTGGGATAACAACTGATCAGCGGGATATATTTGCCACAACACACTAGCTCTCATGCTATATTGCTTAAATATACTATAACTATACTATTATATACTATAATATATACTATATTTGGTTTCAGCTGTGTATAGTGTGCGTGACTGTGCATGTGTGTGTGCGCGCGTGTGCATTTTTGTGTGTGTTTCACGCAATTTGTTCCCTCTTTGATCACAGCAGGGAGGTAAAATCTTTAACGTAAGACGAAAGAGAGAGAAGTGAGGCAGGAATGCTTGGAATGCAAAAGGAAAGCTCCACATTTCTTCTTTAAATCAATTTTTATTATTTTTTCAGCCAGACAAGCAAAAGATCTCAGACAACAGTAAATAGCAGGTTATACCTAAAAGACATAAAAAAAATTATACAACAAAATCCCTTCCCCCCACCCACAACCCTGACAGCAATTAACGAAGGAGAAGAAAAAAAAGAAAAAGAAAAAGAAAAATAACATGACATACATCTAAGACAAAAACAAACAAACAAACAAAAACAAACAAAGAGGTTATCTCTGGTAGTACGATAGAAGATTTGTAAGAATATTTACTATGACTATTGACTGGGAACTTAAACTTAAACTAGGGGAGCCACTACGGGGGTGAGGTCACTAGCAGGGAGAGAGGAAAAAAGAGAAATAAATGGGTTCCAGATAGAAGTAAATGTATCTGCCTTGTTTTGTCTAGTATATCTGATCTTTTCAAGATGTAAGCAACTCAGCTCCACATTTCTTTGTTTGTTTGTTTGTTTGTTTGTTTCTTTTTTTCTTTCCTTCTCGTATACACACCTTGCTCAAGCAGCAGCATTATAATTCAGCATGCATTCAGTAAGCTAAAACTCCAGGGATCAGAACTCAAGACAGGACACAGGAATCACTCTTAGCATTTGAGAATGTGAAATAAATCTACTGGAGTTCATCCAAAAATCAAATATCTGCCGTTTGAGCGATGTGGCACTCGACCTGACAAACTGATTGCTGACTGGAAAGGAAAATTGACTGTTGAGTGTTATTGATGTAATTTACTACCTGGAGCCCTATAAATAAAAAGTAGCAGTTAAGCTGTAATGTGACATGAAAGTTATGAACCTCAAGTACAATTTTTCAAAAAATGTATGTATTATTAGCCTTTTGGAGTAAAAGCCTCCTTGTGCAAATTCAGGACGGGCATTTATATTTTTCAGTTTCTTTTCTGTTTGTTTTTTTAGCAGCATGTGTGCCTCTTGCAGCGGCTGCTCTCCAGCTCTCCCCCTCTCTCTTCTACTTGGTTTGTCCCATGCAGCGCTGAACCCTTCCAGCTGAACAATAACCGCTCTGTCTGTCTGTTTCTGGGCCTGTTACATGCAATCTATCATCTACTGTACTCCGGGCAAGCTGCGTGACATCACAGCTGGTGTGTGTGTGTCTGTGTGTGTGTGTGTGTGTGTGTGTGTGTGTGTGTGTGTGTGCATGTGCATGTATGTCTGTGTGCATGACAGTACTGTATGCGAGTTTGCTAATGCGATTGCTATACACAAATTGACAATAATGTAAGCGCTAGTGAGTGACAGTGTCATAGTAATACAGTAGAAGGACCATATCTATTTATAACAAGTGTGTATCTGTGTTTATATGTTTATGCTTGCAATGCGTGTGTTTTATGGAATCTAGTTGGCAGCCGTATGATGTCAGAGTGTGTGCGTGTGTGTGTGAGAGAGAGAAGCAGAGAGACAGAGAGAGAGAAGCAGAGAGAGTACATTTTCTTCCAACGGTAGTTTAAAAAAATTACTTTTCCCTGGTCAATCTGTCGACCTTACCAGTCACTTTGGCAGCAAAGCAACCTGTTTAGAGCAGGTTTCCACTGATACACTGTATGGATTTCTAAAGGCCAGGTCAAATCCTCACATCAAATAACACAGACAAGCCACTATACCCTTGGGTCCTGGTATCCTAAAAATCTGGGTATGGATGGAAGAATAGTGAAATGTGAATCTTTTAAACCGGCTGCTGTGGCCGGTGGGCTAACGTTTCCTGCCCTGGTGGATGGTGCCGGAGGGGGGTTTTGATGCTCCTACAGTATATCCTACACCTTGCCACTTCCTAAGTCCTGTGTGTGTGTGTGTGTGTGTGTGTGTGTGAGTGTGTGTGAGTGTGAGTGAGTGAGTGAGTGAGTGAGTGAGTGAGTGTGAGTGAGTGAGTGAGTGAGTGAGTGAGTGAGTGAGTGTGTGTGTGTGTGTGTGTGAACACAGGTTACACCAGGTCATCATTCTGCCTTCGGGAGGAGGGAGGGGCAAGAGAGAGGGAGGCAGGCAAGGAAGAGGAGTGACAAGGCTCTTTCACACCGGCCTTGAAAGCCGAAAAATGCACGGAAAATAGGATCCGCGCCTCCGATGTGAAAGTTATGAACGCGCGTTGGTGGGTAATTGTTGTACGGCTTTTGTCCCGGGACCAGACCTTGTCACAGCGCCGGTTTAGCAGGCAACCCGCCTCCACTTGAAAGCGTCAGAGCAGCAAGCCGGAACAGTGCGAATGCTTCATAAAAAAATTACAGGGGAAATCACCTCATGCAGCAAGAAAGACAGTGAAAGTTAAAAAAGTAGCCTGCCTATACAATCATGCGCCAGGAGGAATGCTGCGTGCCTGTAGTAGGTTAGGCTTGATAGGGGTAAACATCAATAGGCTTTATGCTCAAACGATGTTGACATTAGTAGCCTAGGTCGGCATTAGCTCGGGAGGTAGAGCAGGTCGGCCAATGACTCAAGGGTTGGCGGTTCGAATCCCGCTCCCTCCCAGCTGTTGTCGTTGTGTCCTTGGGCAAGACACTTAACCCTCATTGCCTCGTATCAATGGGTATGAACGTCTATGAATGTTGGTGGTGGTCGGAGGGGCCGTAGGCGCGAAATGGCTGCCACGCTTCCGTCAGTCTTCCCCAGGGCAGCTGTGGCTACATCACCCGTAGCTTACCACCACTGGTACGAATGGTGTGAATGAATAATGATTCCTGTGAAGCGCTTTGGGTGTCTAGAAAAGCGCTATATAAATCCAATCATTATTATTTATTATTAGGTAAAATTAACGGATATAATAATACGCTTCAGAGGACTATAGCTGTCTGTGGTGAGTTGGTCTGACGATATTCCCTCTGGAAACCAGCTCCAGAACTGCAATCTGTCTAGCTAGCCACTTGTGCATTCCCTACAAAAACTACTAACGTTAAGTAGTCATGTGCATTTATAGCCTATACTATTCCCCCGATGAACGTTATGCAGACTGCAGCTGTTTGATATGTGGGCGTCGTCTTTCAGAACGGAGTAGGCTACGGACGCTAATTAGGCTACTTAATGGGAATAATTTGCTTTACACAAAAATGGAACCAAAAGATAAGAATTAGCCTTGTACCTAATAGGCTACATGATGGTGCATGATGCATCCATAAACTCGATCAGATTAATATTGAAGGCCTGGTTACCATGCTGCATGTGGACAACACTTTCGTCTTTTCTGCACCTCCACAGCTGCACCTCGTTGGCTGGCATACATCAGCGATGTTTGGTTGTTGAATGAATTACACAAGGTGACACCATATCGATCTGCTTAGTCAGTGAATTTACTTCTATGAAATGTGTTGTATAAATAAAGTTGGCTTTCCTTGAATGCAATTCATGCAACACTTCGCTGCCAGAAAGTCGGCAGATGCACTCCGCGGCGGAGCCCGTTTTGATATTAAGGCGAGTCCGCCCACCATGCGAGTGCACCTATCCTCCCTGCTCAGCGGACTAGCAGAAGGAGGGAAGTCTTGGTTGTTGAATGAATTCGTTCATCATACAGTAGGCTAGGCTACACTAACCTATGAAAATATATATTTGGGCTAGGAGGAGCTGGAAATCCCTCCGCTCGCCTTTCAATCCAGGAGCGGGGGATTTCACCTGAAAGTACACCGCAGGACGGGAATGTGGCCGTGCTGCTTGGCTCTGTGTGAAAGCAATTTCTGTGGCGAGGCTGCGGGCTTTGCGGGACTCCTGAACTCAGGGCTGGTCACTTAGCATTTTCAGAAGGAGCATGTGAACTAGGAGCACACAAAGAATTTTAGGGGCATGATAAAAAATGCATTAAATAATGCGTTTCTCCTTAATAAATGGATATTTGGAGACATTTTTAAACAAATAACATTTATTTGAATATGAAACGTACACTACGTTTTTTTTTTTTTTTTATACTTTATTTTTGTACATTTTCATGAAACAAAGCACAAGTAGAACATACTGTACTGGAAAACAAAACAAAAACAAAACAAAAACAAAACAAAACAGACAGTTGGTCACCTTTACATACATAGACTTACTAGTGGGGGATTCAACTCAGTTCGTACATGTAAACACAATCCATTTCTCCCAGTACTTGGAATACTTGTCAAGCTGTAAGTTCAAAGAAAAGGTAATTCTCTCCATGCTCTGTATGTTGGTCACTATTTCTGTCCAGTCAGTCTTTGTTGGAGGATCGGACTGCAGCCACTTTCTTGTTAAAGCTTTTTTGCTGGCTGCCAGCAGTATTTTTAAGAGATATCTGTCCTGTGATATCAAATCGGTTGCAATGTTACCCAAGTAGATTGTAGGGAAAGAGCAATCAGTTTCTTTACCAAATATATCCTTTATTGCTTGTGATACCTCCTGCCAGTATGTCTGGATGGAAGGGCAACTCCAGAATATATGGAAGTGGTCTGCCAGTTGTTCTCCGCACTTCCTCCAACATAGACTCCTTCCCAAATCACCCATCTGTAAACCTTTTAACTTAGGAGTTATAAAATACCTCATCAAATTCCGCCAACAAAATCCTCTCCAAAAACCCGAGCTGGTGGAGGTAGATTGTACGTTGCACATATTCATCCAGTCCTCCTCTGAGATTACAATTCCAGCCTCTTTTTCCCATTTTAGTCTAACCTTATTTGTTGTGTGTTTCTTCATGGATTGAATACTTGAGTGCAGTATTGAGACAAGTTTCCTGTTACTCTTAACTGTATACATGTTGGTAAATACGTCAACTATATTAGTGTCATCTTTCTTTGTATGTTTTATCTTATCATTAAAATAAGCCCTGGTTTGTAAATACCTAAAGAAGTCTATCTTTTCTAACCCATATGTATCAGAAATTTCCTGAAAGCTGACCAGTTCACAGTTTGATGAAATTGAGCAGTATGAAGTGATGCCTTGTCTAAACCACTGCTTAAACCTTCCATCAATCCCTGCTGGTTTAAAGTCTGGATCAAAAGCAACCCATCTCAGCTGTCTAGACTGTCTCTCAAGTGATGGTGGTTTGCATTCCTTAAACCAGATTCTAAAGGGGATTTTGGACCATTGATTTAACATATTAGAGTGTTTTTCGTACAGTGTTTTACTACCCAGCATAGCTTGTATAGGTATATCTAGCTGTGATGTTTCCAACTCTTTCCACTTTGCAGTGTATTCTGGGTTGCAGCAGCATGCAAGTGGTCTTAATTGTGCCGCTTTGTAATAGTCTAGTAGGCATGGTAGTGATCTACCCCCTTTCTCTTTAGGCAATTGCAGTGTTTTGAATTGAATCCTTGGTCTTTTACCCCCCCCAGATGAATCTTGAAATCCACTTGTCCCATTCGTTAAATTGTTTTGGTGTTATTTCGGTTGGTAAGGACTGAAAAAGGTATAAGAATCGGGGGAGTACGTTCATTTTTATAGTTTCTATCCTGTTATGCATATCAAAGGGCAGCTGAGACCATCTATCAATATCTGACTTAATACTTTTACTTATGGGGCCGTTGTTACTCTCGTATATCTTAGATAAATCCTTAGGGATTTGAATCCCCAGATATTTTATGACTGACGTGTTCCATTTGAGTTCAAATCTTTCCATTATTTCTTTCTGAGGGGTATAATTATAACATAAAATTTGTGTTTTTTGCGTGTTTAGTCTATAACCAGAGTATGTTCCAAATTTCTTTAGTACAGACATCAGTGTAGGGATGCTATCGTCTGGGGTTGCGGTAAACAGCAGAACGTCATCTGCATATAAACAAATTTTCTGCTACAGCCGCCCAACCATTATTCCTCTTATCCCCTCCTCCTCCCTGATCGCTTGTGCTAACGGTTCTATAAATACGGCGAAGAGGGCGGGGCTAAGATTACAACCTTGACGGCAACCTCTATCTAGGTTGATAGTCCTGGACAGGTGTCCATTAATCTTTATTCTGGCGTTCGGTGAGGTGTATAGTGTCTTAATGCAGTTAATTGAATTTTCTTCAAAGCCAAATCTTTTCAGCACCAGGTATAGATACTCCCAGCGCACCGAGTCGAATGCTTTTTCCGCATCTAGACTGATTACTGCGGCACTGGTGTTCTTCCTAGTCACATAATCAGTTACATGCAATACCCGCCTAATATTATCCTGTGTCTGCCTCTCATGTACAAAGCCTGTTTGGTCATCATCTATTAGTTCTGGAATTATATGGTCTAATCTTTTAGCTAGTATTGATGCGTATAATTTATAGTCTATATTCAGTACGGAAATCGGTCTATATGAGCTACACTCTTTTTTGTCCTTCCCTTCTTTAGGAATAACTGATATTATTGCCTCCCTCCATGTTCTTGGGGGTTCGCCTCCCTTAATTGTGTAGTTAAAACACTCATAGAGAATAGGTGCTATTTGCTCCCTAAAGGCCTTATACCACTCGGCTGGGAAGCCGTCCGTACCCGGCGCTTTATTAGCTTTTAATCTAGAAATTGCTGCTCCTATTTCCTCCATTGTGATCTTGGCTGTGAACGCTTTATTCTGGTCTTCACCTATGGAGGGTAAGTCCAATGATTCTAAGAATGTGGATATTTCCTGGGGGGTAGTTGTGTTTGATTCGCTATACAAATTTCTATAGTAATCTTCAAAGATACGTTCAATATCCTCTAAGCTATGACACACTTTTTTAGTTGTAGGGTCCCTGATTTCGAAAATAGCCCTCTCTGCCTGCTGTTTTTTTAGCCTCCATGCCAGGAGCTTCAGGGCCCTTGGGCCATTCTCATAATATCTTTGCTTAGCGAATTTGGCTTTCTTTTCCCATTCTTCTTCGTATAGGTTGTTTAATTCCTTTTTAACCTCTTTGATTTGATTCAATATGTGGGTTCCCTTCTTTTCTATGTGTTCCTTCTCTAAGACTTTCAAATTTTCCTGTAGCTCGGACAGTTTCTTACCTCTTTGTGTAGTCGTAGACTGAATTTCAATCATGGAAGACCAAATAAGGCATTAATAGAGCACCCCATGCTGTCATACCCCTCAGCCCAAATGACGTCACTAAATGACGTCACCATCTCCGACGTCACCTTCTCCATGACGTCCCAAATGACATCAGTTATGACATCATAAATGACATCATAAATGACATCAGTTATGACATCATAAATGCCCTTCTCCCAAATGACATCAGTTATGACATCATAAATGACATCAGTTATGACATCATAAATGCCCTTCTCCTGGTACTATATAAAGCCCCCATCACCACAGCTTAAATCACACTTGTGCAGTCATCACTCACCTTGTGTCAGCATCACGCATTCATCCAGCATCTCCAGAGCAAAAAGCTTCATCCCACCACCTCCCCAGATCACCACCAATGTCATGACTCCTGTTGGAAACAAATCCCCTTAGGGGGGATGTCCTATCTCATACAGCACCGACGCCCTCTCTCATAAGCAAGAGGAGCGTCACATCATGGAGGGGGGGTCCTCCCTTCAACAACTGGGCTGCCGTCTTCATCAGCCTTTGCGTCCTACATCCATCCAGAGCAAGCTGCTATATTATCAGCCCAAATATGCCTCCTTCCATGATTGGTAGGAAGTATTAATGCATTTCATTGGTGGTGGTCTTCTCTCCCAAGTGTCCTTGCCATTGCTTAACCTCAGTCAGCCCACGTCCTGACAAATTGCACAACCCATTATCCCTGCATTCTGCTTAAACATCAGTCAGCCCATGTCCTGACAAGTCAGCCCCCGCCCTGACAATTTGCTCAACCCATTATCTCTGCATTCTGCTTAAACCTGTCAGCCCACGTCCTGAGAAGTCAGTCCACATCCTGACAACTTGCTCAACCCATTATCCCTGCATCCTGCTTAAACCTCAGTCAGCCCTCGTCCTGACAAGTCAGCCAATGTCCTGACAATCTGCATAACCCATCATTCCGGCATTTGCATAAACCTCAATCAGCCCTTGGCCCCCTTTTCCTCATCTCTCCCCATCATCACATGACAAGATCCTGGTTCATCCTTCACTTCAAGACCACACTCCAGAAATGCAACATCCCTGCAGAGAACCATTCCAGTCACTCCTTCAGGATCGGAGCAGCCACATCAGCAGCCATGCAGGGGGTGTCCTCCGCCTCCCTTCAACAACTGGGGCGCTGGTCCTCATCAGCCTATGCATCCTACATTCGTCCAGAGCAAGACGCCATATTATCAGCCCAAAGATCCCTCCTTCCATGACTAAAGAGGCAACAAGCACTTCGTTGGTGGTGATCAAACTCTCCTTTTCTCTTCAATGCGCCCATGCCCGGGCTATCCACATCCACTCCCTTGCATCCCCGCTTTGCCTTAAAAAAACCCGGTCAGCCCCTCATCTCCCGGCATGCATAAATTCTCCCCC
This sequence comes from Poromitra crassiceps, assembly GCF_964638095.1. Classification (NCBI taxonomy): domain Eukaryota; kingdom Metazoa; phylum Chordata; class Actinopteri; order Beryciformes; family Melamphaidae; genus Poromitra; species Poromitra crassiceps. The sequence goes on from NC_139624.1 coordinate 61,126,536, forward strand.
TGTCAGCCCACGACCTGACTAAAGCATACCCCAGGCGAGCTCCATGACCCCCGTTTTCACTCTCCCAGTTCCTGAAATAACTTTAAATTCCTTTGGGGGATGTCCTATCTCATACAGCACCGACGCCCTCTCTCATAAGCAAGAGGAGCGTCACATCATGGAGTCATACGCCATACTCAAACCGTCTATTCTGATTCAATAAAGTTTGTTAAAATTATACTAAGAGTCTCTCATGATTGAAGTGTAGTCGTAGACTGAATTTCAATCATGGAAGACCAACTCATACAGCACCGACGCCCTCTCTCATAAGCAAGAGGAGCGTCACATCATGGAGTCATACGCCATACTCAAACCGTCTATTCTGATTCAATAAAGTTTGTTAAAATTATACTAAGAGTCTCTCATGATTGAACTTTCTTTCTGTGTGAGGTGAAGGCTATAAGTTTTCCTCTAATCACAGATTTTGCGGCGTCCCATAAGACACTTGGCGACACTTCCCCATTATTGTTGTTATCCATATATTCCTTAAATTGCTTCTGTACAAATTCCTTACATGCTCCATCCTTCAAAATACCTGTGTTAAGTCGCCAAAGTGTGTTTTTCTTTTTATTGTCTAGGTGTAGTGTCAAGTAAACAGCTGAGTGATCAGAAATGTCCCTAATTCCAATCCTACAGTCTCTAAGTCTGTGTCTGTCCGAGGTATAGGTAAAAAAAATAATCAATTCTGGAGTGAGTGTCATGGCTTGCCGAATAAAAAGTATATTGTTTTTGTGTTGGGTGGAAATCCCTCCATACATCAAACATCCCCAGCTCCATCAGCATTTTTTTTGTTATCCTAGCACTGGGAGCTAACCTCTTTAGTGTGTTCGAGGAGTCAAGTTTAGGTTGCATCTGGACATTCCAATCTCCTCCACATATTAACACTCCAGAGGCTTCAGAGGCTATCAAATCAAAAATTTCCCTTATACAAGAATTATCTCCACCCGGTGGTATATAGACATTGACTAGGGTGACTTCTTTCTGTTCAAGGAGTCCCTTGACTAAGACATAACGGCCCTCCCCATCACAAAACTCAGAGGTCATTTGAAAGTTGACTGCATTAGGAATTAGTATTGCTACCCCTCTCTTATTACTGTTTTTATAGGATGAATAAAATATATTTTTAAACCCAAACTTTCTAAACTTTTCATGCTCGATGCTGTTGAGATGAGTCTCCTGCCAAAATATTACATGCAGCTTCTCCCTCTTCATTTTTGCAATAAGCTTCCCCCTTTTAATTGGATTGTGTAAGCCGTTTACATTAAGGGTAATTACCCTGTATTCCTGACATTGCATTTTGTCCCACAGCTAACTGAAATGTGTAAGTTACATGTTATCGGTGACCAAACTTGTACTATTCTCAAAAAACTATAAGACGAACTCAAAACAAGAAAATACAAAACAAACCAGTAAACCACAAAACTCAAAAAGACCTCCATTGAAGTAAAAATACTTCTTGGTGTGGGGGGAGTAGTCTAGAAGATAGCTCCCAGAGCCCCCCTCAAGTGCAGCGTAACCCTCTTTTCAAGAGTGTAATTCGTGCACTTCAACACGTCACCCCAAAATAAAACTCTCATCCCTATTTGTCGGTCATCTATAGTCTCTCTATATGTTAGGGGCAATGTTTTGTTAACAAATTAAAATAGGACCGGAAAGAAAACAATGGGCTGTTACTGTATATGCCTCTAATCAGTCACATGAAAAAGCGCTCTATCAACAAGAGAAAAGAGAAGAGGGGAAAATAGTAATAATAAAAGGAAGAAAAAGAAAATGGGAGGCAGCGAGGTTTGTGTAAACAGTAGCTCCTGCATGTGTCACTCAGGCGTCATCATTAAGCTTAATGTTGCTAGATTCCTGTATGATGCAGGTTCATTTGACAGTTTGTTAACGTTAATTCCCATTCCCGTTGACTCCATGTCTAAACTGAGGGTTGGTTACCGTTTAGTCCTCTATTCAGTAAAAAGAAATTGCACTCTGTTAGTGGGAGAAAAGAAAGAACGAGAGAAAAGAAAAAAAGGCAGCCGCCATGTACCGGATTCCGACCGGACCATGAAGGCCACACCACAAGGCACTGTGCATGCGACCTCCACGGCCCAACCCGCACCCAGCACACGACACCAGCTGTGTCTGTATGTAAACAGCTCCCGCTTGTGCAGCTCAAGTGTCTTTAATGATGTTCACCTTGTTTAACATTACTGGAGTCTTATGCAAGTTCGTTTGACAGTTTGTTAACGATAACGTTACCTCCCGTTCCCATTGATGCGTCTATTTATCACGTCGGTAACTCCGCAGCCTCTCTTTAATAGCATCCTGGTGGGCTTGTTGGTTGGTGGCTTTTCTCGTTGATGGTTGCTTCTGCCAGGATTCTCCCCGCTCCCTCTCTGGTGGCCTGGTCCCTCTCTCGTGCATCTCCCCGCCGATCATGACGCCCCTCTTCGTTAGGTCGTCTGCCGCCTCCTCTGCTGATCCGTAGGTTTTCGTCCCGCTGTCGAAGAAGACTCGTAGTTTGGCTGGCGGTGGCGTTTGGAAACGTATTCCCTTTTCGCGGAGAGCCCTCCTAATCTGTGCATACGCCTTCCTCTTTGCCAGCGTCTCTGCGGGATAATCATGGTCGAAGTAGATTCTCCTGCCGGCATGAAAAACCTCCTTCTTCTTCCATGCGGAGTGCAGCACCAGCTCTTTGGTCTTAAACTCTTGGAAACAGACTATCACCGACCTGGGTTGAGCCTCCTTGGGTGGTGTGGGGCCGAGCGCCCTGTGGCATCGTTGTATACGGAGATCAATTTCAGCGAGTGGGACCAACTCTTTCTTGATAAAGTTGTCAATAAATTGTTGGATGTTGTTGTCCTCGGCTCCCTCTGGAATGCAGTAAATTCGCAGGTTGTTACGCCTTGACCGTGCTTCGAGGTCTGTTAGCTTCGCCTGTATGCTTTCCTGGGCTTGTAGTGACTGACTCAGCGCCTCTCTGAAGTCGGCAGACCACTCTTCATTTTCGGCTATGCGGCCCTCCGCTTCTTTCACTTTGTTGTTCGTGGCCTGGAGATCGGTACTCACGCTGGTTATTTTCAATTGAAATTCCTCTCTTATTTCGGATAGTTCCTTTTTGAGATCTTCTCGGATACTGTCTCTGAGGTTGCCCAGGTCAGTCTTCATCTCCTTGGTCAATTCCTTTATATCTGCCCGGATTATATCGATAGCGTCTCCGGCCACATGTCCGCCATCGCCATCTTTCTGTTTCTCGCCGTCCGCCATCGTGTCTCCGTCTTCTTTCTCACTGCTCCTCGCCCTCAGCTTTTTATTTTTCTTGCCCGTTTTGTTATTTGACCCCTTACAACATTAATTGGAATAAGTTTAGTGAGTGTTTCTTCTCAGTTTAGGGGGAAAAATCCGACCGACCGGGAGTGATTGTTTTATGCGGCCATTCGTCTCAGCCTCTACACCGGAAGTCCCGTACACTACGTTTTAAAGTGAATTCATGTGCAACTGAGGTATATTTTCAAAACGGCAAGTTACATTCCTCAAATTAAATTCACAAACCTGTAGAGTGCAGAGAGAATACAAATAAAATAAAATAATCAATCCTAGATGTGTGCGGGCTGCAGAGAGAGTGCAGAGAGCGTAATCTAGAGAGGAGAGTACACATGTAGCTTCAGTGACTACGTTTACATGCACATAATATTCCACTTTTTGCCCATATTCGGAAAATGACAATATTCCGACTAAATTAATAATCCACTAATATTTCCATTTACATGCAGCCGTAGCTCGCCCTCCCCGACACGTGAGGGAGGGGGAGAGAGAGAGAGATGCAGGTAGGCGGAGCCGCGGAGTTTTGCTGCTGAAAAGTTTGGTGTTGCGCATCCAAGTCTTTCATAAAAAAGTAGGCTAGTAGCCTACGTTATTACCTCGCAGGCTCGCAAGCATTGTGGACTTCCGTGGGCACTGGGTGGGCACTATGACTACTCTCTCTCTCTTTAAATTAGGGCTGCCACAAACGATTATTTTGATAGTTGACTAGTCACCATATTGCACAATTACTCAATCGCTCTGATTTAGCTATCATCAGCTTCTAAATTTAGCTTCAAGTTGTTTTAAGCATGTGCCAAATAAAAATAAAGACAATTAAGATTATAATTCACTCAAAAATAATATTTTCATGAACTTTAAAGTTTAGAGCATGTAGCAGCATATTTATTTCTGGCATCAATGTAATAGATGTAATATAGTGCAAATTGCAAAACTGCAAAATAGTACACATTGAAATTGAAAACATATAGGGCCCTATTCTCCCACAAGCCTTCGGAGCTAAAACGGGCCTTAAACGCAAAAAAACGTGCCTTGCGCCTGTTTTGGGACGATATCAATATGGCTTTACGCTGCCAAATGCGCTTTAGGCCGAATGGGCGTGCCGCAGTCCCAGAATGGCCCAGAGTGGGCGTGTCGGCCTTAAATCTCGGCGTACTGCTATCTTCCCACCTGGCGTAAATTTAGCGCTTTGCGCTTTTGAAAACCAGGCCTATTCAGAGTGCGCCAGTTGCGCGGAGCGCTCCCCTCTGGCTCTCTCCCTCCCCTCTGGCTCTCTCCTCTGTCACCCTTCTCTGTGTCACTCTCTCCCTCTCTCCTCAGTCTGACAGGCACAATACGACTGTCTCTCTCTGACTCCCTCGCTCAGACAGACACAACACACGTCCTATAGGAAATAGCAGTTGTAAGTTCACTGCCTGTGAATGTCCCAGCATGCAATTGGGTACTCCATTTCGCTACTAAATAGCAACCAAATGAGGCGAAATAGATATAAAAGGTTGATCTAAAATAATGTGTAATGGTAACACAGCCTGCAATTGTAGAACATTTCAATATTGGACCAAATAAAACATCGAAATTAAAACACCACCCTAAATGAAACATATATGTCCTCCTGGGCCTATATATATCCCTTGTCGATTTAACGTGATTTAGATAAGTGACAGCGGAACGCGCTTCCTACTGTCATCTGCTATACTGTGATGTCCGCTCCAATAACTTGGCCCTACTTCACATTTAGTTTTACAATAAAAACACATTTATGCAATGACTTTACATAATGTAGGGTATATTTATGTGCATCATCCTTCCTGCAGCAGGCCAGAGAAAATGATATCTTTCTGGACAAACTTTCACCAATCTAATAGGCTATATTTTTCTAGCTGATGCATTTAGAACATTCTTTTCACTTTGATCTTGCTATAGTGTAGCGTATTTACATGCTTGCAGTATTTAAACTGCAGTTAGATTGGTTTGAGAAGCATAATAATATGGAATAATAGCCTATATGGAGACAGACAGACTGGATGAAGGGAGGGGGGGGGCAGAGCACCTGGCTTCTGTCTGGTTTTGCTGGACCAGTGGAATTGGAGCTTAAAAGGCAAGCGTGCGATTCGTTTATTGCACTTATCCAATGAGCATGACGGTGCATAATTTTACGCTTAAAAGGCGTGGTTGTAATGCTTTAGACTGCGTGTAGCGAAGATATCAAGTGCGCTGGTCCACGCCCACTGCGCCAGGCGCTCGGCGTAGAAACTAGGCCGATGCAACGATAGGGGCCATGGTGCAATGAAATATGTACTATCCATTGAATGAATAATGCAAAATAAAATTAGGGCACTACTACGTGGAATGGAAATGGAACCAAAAACTATTCACTATGTATGCAACCAAAATATCAACCAAAATAAATTGTTTCAGTCTTCTCAGGCATCAAACACATTTTTAAATGTCATAAGTAGAGTGCAAACTGCGGAGTAAAATGAGGTTTCCAGTATTCCCGTCAGCAACACATGATCTTAACGTTGCTATGATGACAACGTTACAGGAGGCTTTTAACGTTAATATCGTTAGCCAATAGTTAACGTTAGCAGCTAAAACTTAACGTTGCGGTTGCCAGTGAGCTAACAAGCTAATTAGCCTTCATCTGCATTCGCCACAACGTGCTTCCTTTTGAGATGCTCGTGCATCATACTCGTTCTGCCATGATAAGCGAGTTCAGCTTATTTAGCAGATTTTGCACTTCACATTATTGTGGGTGAAATGCTCCCACACTTTGGACATATGAGGACGGTTAGACATTTTTTCTGTGGCGCACTGGGAGCAAGCTGCAAGCTGCTTGTTTTTCCGCTGACGAGATATCACATGCTTTTTTCCAGCAGTCACCATTGGTTCAAGGCAATGCTGTGTTGCGTTCAAGTGAACTGGGACACAGGCTCTCAACTTTAATGCCGTTCTGATTTTGATTTTTAAGGCTCTGAAAAAAAATACATATATATTGAAGGTCGAATTCTGTACTCGCCCACATGCCCCAAAAGGCATTTTACAATTCGCACTGTTCTATTTTTAGTCGCATATGCGAGTAAAACGGGCGCAGTCACCAGCCCTGCCTGAACTGCAATTTTGCGCGATTTCTGTGTGACAGAGCCTATCCACCTTATTTTTGAATGCCCCACTGTAAAAAATAATTGTGCGTACAAGGTCCGGTTTAACGTGACTATTGCTGCAGCTTGCCATTTCCTAATGTATTCTACTTGATTTGAAAAGATGGCTGCCTACACTCAGTCTCTTGTACCCTGGCTGAATTGAACATAACTTGGTCAATAAGTATGTAACATACAAAATAAAACAACCCATATTATCTTAATTTTATGTAGAATGCAGAGGACATGTAACTGTTTAGTTAAACTTGCATTCCAGGAATATTGTGCTCTTAAGATGACGTTAGTGGCTCGAGTCTGTTTCGTCCTGAAACCCACACACGTGTGTTGGTGGTGGTTTTAGCGTAACCTATGTGCGATTCGAGGCGTAAAGTATGTGCATTTTAGCGTAACTTATGTGGGATTCGAGGCGTAACCTATGTGGGGTTTGGCGTAACCTATGTGCGATTCGAAATAACGTATCCGAGATAGAAAACGTTATGAATATAGCCACGTTATAAACAACAAACTAACGCCGGTGATCCGTATGGAAACAGTGTTACTCGAAATGGTTAATATTGGCCACAGCAGGCGATTACCCATGAATGCACTGCGCTCTTAAAGGGATATTTATCGACGAGATTTTTGCCAAGCTGGACCTGATTAGTGATTTGCTCCGTTCGCCCAGACGGGTGTCAAGCTGTCAGCAACAAGGCTGGGAGGATCACACCGGAAGAAGCACCCATCAGCAGATCAGGCAAAAATGGCCGCCAAAAATAAGGTGGATAGACAGCCATTTACACCATATGAACAGTGAATCTGCTGTAAATAGATGATGCCACTGCTGCTCTTTTTTATATTAATAGTAAAATAATCTCAACCAATAACATGTTTCCACGTGTTTTACAGGCATACAATAAAGCAGGGGTCTTCAATTACTTTTCACCAAGGGCCACATTTTGCTGAGGGCCGAGGGCTGGGGGTCGAACAATTTGGAGCACTTGAAGGCAGGTTTAGAGGAATAACTCATTTTAAATTAACAGTTGTGATGTCATTATTCAGTCTTAACCACCAATATTTGATCCTTTTCTCACTCCTATGTCACCACCTGCTCTCCCTGCAGGGCTTGAAATTAACGTTTTTGACCACCTGCCAATATGGCTGCTAGATTTAAAAGTTACCAGCCAATTAGAATTTCCACCAGCCAAAATGTTTTTCTTGAAATAAACGAGAATATGAGTGTGTTAATTTAAGCATACGTATCAGTAAGTGGCTGGGGATTCTCAAAGCCTGTTGAGAGTCACACAAGAACAAAAATGCACTCTTGAAGCTAAATAAAACCAAACCAACCAAAACCAACGAGTTAATTATTACAATTTTTACTTCAATATAGAACAGTAATTTCTTACACATGAGATTACTTTTAGCCTTTTAGTCATAAAGATTATTGAAAGATATTCCATATTCCAGACTGAAATGTTATAACAGAAGTGGAGTATTGGCCACTTATTCAGCGGGTATCTTGCATGTTGCGTTCAGGTGCACACTGTAAAAAAATAAAATAAAATGCAATTCCATCTCGGGCCGCATTTTGCCCATGTGTGGTCTAGAGCAGTGGTTCTCAAATGGGGGTCCGGGGAGTGAACAAAGATTAAAAATCATTAAAATGACAAAAAAACAAAAACTTTGTAAATAAATACACCCACTTTGTGTGCTTGTTGTCTTAAGACTGTAGCTGAGTTGATTTTCCTTTATAAACTTATGTGTACTGTATCTTTACAATATAAATTCATAGTATACATTTAAGTTGTATCAGGGTTATGGAAATGAATAAACATGAAATCATTACTATTATGGAAATGTAATTATGTAATGTTTTGTTTGTTTATATTGTCATACCATTATGTCATTGCTCAGCACTTAGCACTGGCTTGAAAGGGGCGTATTGCTAAATTAATTAGTCCAAATGAGCTTTGAGCTGGGTTCATGTTAGCTTGACTCCAGTATAGATGGGTGATGCCAATCATCTTCTGTGTGACTTTAATTTATTGTACAGAGAAATGTTGCCAACAGTTTTCTCTCTGCCAGCTGGCTGAAGAGAGAGAGAGAGAGAGAGAGAGAGAGAGAGAGAGAGAGAGAGAGAGAGAGAGAGAGAGAGAGAGAGAGAGAGAGAGAGAGAGAGAGAGAGAGAGAGAGAGAGAGAGGGGACTGGAGAAGAATGGATTACAAAGATGGATGGAGATGTATAAAGACGGGTAAAATGGAGATAGAAAGGAGGAAATGAGGAGAATGGATAGCAAGGATAATGTAGATTGAATCTGAAAGCTGCATGAAAGAGTGAGAAGGAGGGAGGAAAGGAGGAGAGATGGATGGCTGGCAAGGATTGAGTTGAGAAAATGGATTAAACTGAGAGAAAATGAAGAGAAGAGAGCTGATAGAGTAGATAGCAGAGGTGGACCGATGATGATGGTAAGATGATGAAAGAAGGGAAGGGTGGTGGATTGAGCTGAGAGAGCAGAATTGGTTTATTGTGTTTATTTGCGTTGTTACTTGTCATCTGGTAATGTTCCACCCTGCTACCTGAGTGAAGCATATTTAAAGTGAACTGACCTGACCTGGAGTTTGATGACGGCAGACATTGAAATAGTTTGGGGCGCGTTAGAGACGAGACACACTACAGAGAGAGAGGAGGAGTAGGGCCCATGTGGTTGTGGTAGGGAGGAGGATTTATTGGAGGGGAGTCAATGAAAAAAGGCTGAACACGCGCATACATGCACGCACGCGCACACGCACGCACGCACGCATGCACACACACACACACACACACACACACACACACACACACACACACACGCACACACACACACACACATACATGGATTCTGCCAACAGTTTTCTGCATTCCTCAGGAGTCATGCTCCTCAGCTGCAGCAGCCCGGAAATCTACAGTCAGTCAGTCAGTCTGTCTGTCTGTCTGTCAGTCAGTCAGTCAGTCAGTCAGTCAGTCAGTCAGTCTGTCTGCCTGTCTGTCTGTCTGTCTGTCTGTGTCTGTCTGTCTGTCTGTCTGTCAGTCAGTCAGTCAGTTAGTCAGTCTTTCTGTTTGTCTGTCTACCTGTCTGCCTGTTCTTTCAGTCTGCTGGCCTGACAGTTAGAGAAGTGGGTTTGTGTTTGGTCATTAGCATACAGTAATTGTATGCAGCATTATCCAAAGTATGGCTGCAACTAATGATTATTTTGATTATCGATTAATCTGTTGATTATTTTCCCGATTAATCGATTTGTTGTTTGGTCTATAAAATGTCAGAAAATGGTGATAAATATTATTCAGTGTTTCCCAAAGCCCAACATGACTTCCTCAAAATGTCTTGTTTTGTCCACAACCCAAAGATATTCAGTTTATTGTCATAGAGGAGTAAAGAAACCAGAAAATATTCACTTTTTAAAAAAATATTTTATTTTCAATTTTAACAGGATATGAAAAAACAGACGAACAAGCTCAGACACAGGAAACGAAAAAACAAAAGAAAGAAAAACATGCATATAATATGAACAGTTATTGTGATGTGGTGCTACCATCCATGTAGTGCTTGTAAGAGACGTTGCGCATGGGGTCCCACGCAAGGTGTCCAACAGGAACCAGTTGGGCAGGTCATCCACCGCCCCTAACCTCGTCGAGGTAGGCTAGAAACGGGTCCCAAATGTCTAGAAACCTTTTAAGTGAGTTGGTTCTCAGGGATCTGAGCCTCTCCATTCTTATAACAGAGATCGTGTCCGTCAACCAGAGTTGGAAAGAATGTGAAGAGGGGGACTTCCATTCTTTCAGAATAAGTTTTTTGGAAACAGTTGTTCCAAGTGTCAGAGACTGCTGCACAGGAAAATATTAACTTTTAAGAAGCTGGAATCAGAGAATTTTGACTTTTTTCTTAAAAAGTTACTCAAAACGATTAATCGATTATCAAAATAGTTGTCGATTAATTTTCTGTCGATCAACTATTCAATTAATCGATTAATCGTTGCAGCTCTAATCCAAAGTATGAAGCTAAACCTATTATTGATACAAAGTTGCTATTGGCTTTTATTGCATGGTGTGTACATTCATATCATCCAAAAACAAAAACCTCAGTCTTCCATCATCAGTGAAGTTCAAGATGAATCAACAGCAAATACATACTTAGCTCACATCGGCCCCTATCGTTGCATCAGCGTAGTTTCTAGGCCGAGCGCCTGGCGCAGCGCTGATCAGTGGGCGTGGACCAGCGCACTTGATATCTTGGTGCTGGCGCTCCACTCAGCCTAACGCATTACAACCACGCCTTTTAAGCGTAAAATTATGCACCGTCAGTTCATTGAATAAGTGCAATAAACGAATCACAAGCTTGCCTTTTAAGCTCCAATTCCAGTGGTCCAGTAAAACCAGACAAACCCAAGCCTCTGCTTCCCCCCCCCCCCCTCCCTTCATCCCGTCTGTCTGTCTCCATATATCGGCTATTAGAACACGGCTCTCTTGAATACTCGATTCTAATTGGTCAATCAACAATATTCACCGGTCATTATTTCTCGACAACCGACCGCTGCTCTGCCACACCTGGATTAATCAGTTGATAAGAGCTTTTTGTCAGCAAGACACTACTAATTAGGCCAACCAGTTGCAGCTGTGGTGTCTTGTGTGCCAATTACGAATGAAACCGCTTTGTCGTTGAAAACGCTATTAAAAAATCTATTTGAATAATTATTTTTGTCAGATTATTGAATGATTTAGTTGTAGGCCGTGTTCTAAGCGGGATAATGTATATTGAGGCGGTGATTACTGGGAAATAATGACCTTCAGGTGAACGATTAAGCCCTCCGCCGGTCATTATTTCCCCCGTAATCACCGCCTCAATATACATTATCCCTTACTTATTCCATATTATGATGCTTCTCAAACCAATCTAACTGCAGTTTAAATACTGCAAGCATGTAAATACGCTACACTATAGCAAGATCAAAGTGAAAATAATGTTCTAAACGCATCGGATAGAAAAAAATATAGCCGGCTGGATGTCATGAGATTAGATGAAAGTTTGGCCAGAATGATATCGTTTTCTCTCTTCTCCCCCACTGCACGATGCAACATCCTCTGAATGACACCTATCACTTTTACTGGATCTGATTACTTTATTCTATTTTATTTACTGGATTTTATTATTGAGTATTTGTATTTTATTTGGCCTATGCTTCTTTTGCTTTGTCCCTTTTGCTTTGTCATTGTTTTTCATATTTTATTTAGAATTGTAGCCTAATTAAATATCCCCCTCCCTTGAGATCGTTTTGTGTCCAGTCTTTCTTGCACTTAATGTAGGCTACACGGCACCTCGGACAGCTCCGCTGCCACAGACGGGGGAAACATTTGGAAATAATTCTAACTACTCTGCTTTGCACACAGAAAATATAAATACAACAGACAATTCTGTAATGAATAGCTGTAATGAAGAGTGGGGTTTGAAGAAGCACTACACAAAAGTTTCTCCAGTTTCTTTCTCTCTTTCTTTCTCTCTCCCTTTCTCTCACATTAAACGATATACATGCCTATAATGTCAATTATCTGAATGAAATAATAATACATATTAATTAGGAATATTAGGAATATTAGAAGCCTAGCTAATTTCGGGGGGGGGGGGGGGGTAATAAAACGTTGAGCTATATTAATACAAGTTAATATTGCTAATCAAAATGTTCCAAAACGATTTTTTTATACATCAAATATGTGTAGTTAGACAGCTATCCCATTTGAAAAAGATCAGACAGATATAACTGCTGCTGTCTGGATGCTGCACATAAATGGGGATGATTATGATATGAAAAAAGGCGATGATTATGATAGCCTAAACTAAATAAATTAAACTGTGCATTACAGCTTCACCCAAAGCCTGAGAAGGGTTGCCACTGCATGCTGTAATCTTCCAATCTTATATTCTATTGTATTCTAAACTATTTTTTTCTATATATTCTATTCTCCATTCACTATCCTGTCCCCGGCGCACTGAATAGGCCTGCTTTTCAAAAGCGCAAAGCGCTAAATTTACGCCAGGTGGGAAGATATCAGTACGCCGGCATTTAAGGCCGACACGCCTAGTCTCGCCCATTCTGGGACTGCGCCACGCCCATTCGGCCTAAAGCGCATTTGGCAGCGTAAAGCCATGTTGATATCTTGCCGAGGCAGGCGCAAGGCACGTTTTTTTGCGTTTAAGGCCCGTTTTAGCGCCGAAGGCCTGTGGGAGAATAGGGGCCACTATCGTGTGTAAACAAAACAAATTACACTTGCACTCAAAGTCTCATGGAAAGAGAGATATTCTGCCAGTGTGCATTTTTCCATAAGTTGTCTATTTCACCAATCCCTAAACAAACTGGCAGATTTAGATGTCATAAAACTAAGCTAGCTCTCCACTCTTAAGGCTGCTACAAGTTCTCATTTTCTCACATTTTAAGATAACAATAGTCACCCATGATGACTTATTACACTACTGAACACACATAGACCAGACCCAGTAAGGTGACCTTATTACACTACTGAACACATATAGACCAGACCCAGTAAGGTGACCTTATTACACTACTGAACACATATAGACCAGACCCAGTAAGGTGACCTTATTACACTACTGAACACATATAGACCAGGCCCAGTAAGGTGACCTTATTACACTACTGAACAAACATAGACCAGACCCAGTAAGGTGACCTTATTACACTACTGAACACATATAGACCAGACCCAGTAAGGTGACCTTATTACACTACTGAACACACATAGACCAGACCCAGTAAGGTGACCTTATTACACTACTGAACACACATAGACCAGACCCAGTAAGGTGACCTTATTACACTACTGAACAAACATAGACCAGACCCAGTAAGGTGACCTTATTACACTACTGAACACATATAGACCAGACCCAGTAAGGTGACCTTATTACACTACTGAACAAACATAGACCAGACCCAGTAAGGTGACCTTATTACACTACTGAACACATATAGACCAGACCCAGTAAGGTGACCTTATTACACTACTGAACACACATAGACCAGACCCAGTAAGGTGACCTTATTACACTACTGAACACACATAGACCAGACCCAGTAAGGTGACCTTATTACACTACTGAACAAACATAGACCAGACCCAGTAAGGTGACCTTATTACACTACTGAACACATATAGACCAGACCCAGTAAGGTGACCTTATTACACTACTGAACAAACATAGACCAGACCCAGTAAGGTGACCTTATTACACTACTGAACACATATAGACCAGACCCAGTAAGGTGACCTTATTACACTACTGAACACACATAGACCAGACCCAGTAAGGTGACCTTATTACACTACTGAACACATATAGACCAGACCCAGTAAGGTGACCTTATTACACTACTGAACACATATAGACCAGACCCAGTAAGGTGACCTTATTACACTACTGAACACATAGGGCCCTATCGTTGCAATCGGCGCAGAAACTGCGTTTAAGGCCTGGCCTAGCCCAGTTAGTGGGTGTGGACCAGCGCACTCGCTATCTTGGTATCGGCGCTACACGCAGCCTCAACCATTATAACCACGCCTTTTAAGCGTAAAATTATGCATAGTCCGCTCATTGGAGAATTGCAGTAAAGAGTCACACGCTTGCCTTTTAAGCTCCAATTCCAGGACAAATCCGGTAAAACCAGACAAAGCCGAGCACTCTGCCCCCCCCCCTCCCTTCATCCCGTCTGTCTGTCTCCATATATAGGCTATTATTCCATATTATTATGCTTCTCAAACCAATCTAACTGCAGTTTAAATACTGCAAGCATGTAAATACCCTACACTATAGCAAGATCAAAGTGAAAAGAATGTTCTAAATGCATCAGCTAGAAAAATATAGCCTATCCCTATATGATGAGATTAATTAGATTGGTGAAAGTTTGTCCAGAAAGATATAATTTTCTCTCACCTGCTGCACGAAGGATGATGCACATTAATATACCCTACATCAGAGGTTCTCAAATGTTTTTCAGCCAAGGACCCCTTACAAGATAGAAAATATACCGGGGACCCCCTCATTCTGATTTGTGATTTTGGGCTAAGCTTAATTGTTTCCACGGTAACGTGCTCGACTTTTATTTTGATAGGTTTGTTATTAGAATGTAATCCATGAACCATTTTAGATTTAAAGCATAAACTATTTTCATTGAACTATGAAGATTTTGCAACAAAAAATATATATATATTTTTTTTTTATTACATTACATTTACATTACGTCATTTAGCAGACACTTTTGTTTTGTCCAAAGCGACTTACAATATCACAATTTGTCAACAGTACAGAAAACCACTATGCAACACAATCAATGACAGCCAAGATATTTTGATAGACTAGCACCATGTAGGAAGTAGTTTGAGAAGGAATAATTAACATGTAGCATTTTATTAAAAAAAAAAGAAAAGAAAAAAAATTACTTGAAAACTTTTCGCGGACCCCCTGGCAAAGTGCTAGGACCCCCATTTGAGAACCACTGCCCTACATTATGTAAAGTAATTGCATAAATGTGTTTTTATTGTAAAACTAAATGTGAAGTAGGGCCAAGTTATTGGAGCGGACATCACAGTATAGCACATGACAGTAGAAGCGCGTTCCGCTGTCACTTATCTAAATCACGTTAAATCGACAAGGGATATACAGTATATAGGCCCAGGAGGACATACCGTATATGTTTCACATAGGGTGGTGTTTTCATTTCGACGTTTTATTTGGTCCAATATTGAAATGTTCTACAATTGCAGGTTGTGTTACCATTACACATTATTTAGATCTACCTTTTATTAGGGGTGTGCCAAAAAATCGTTTCTTAGATGCATCGCGATGAGACACGTAACGATTCAAATCCATGCAAAATGTTTGATTATCGATTACTTTTCCTGACCACAGAAACAGAGCCGTAGCGCCCGGAACTAAAAAAGCAGGCCGGACAGTTTTAAGGGACGGACTCATAAGACCGACTGTAGACAGAGAAAATGGCGGCGGCAGCTAACGCGCTAGCTGCTCTGACTGAGCGTCAGATTCACCCATCTGGGTTCAAATCCACCGTGTGGAGGCAATTCGGGTTTTATGAACATGAAGGCAGAACGACGATTGACAGAAGCTACTCTGTGTGTAAGACGTGTAAAACACGAATCAAGTACAGTGGCAACACCACGAACATGAGGCAGCACCTCGCGCGTTTCCATCCCGGGTGGGAGGAGAAGACGCTGGTTGTTGCTACTGCTACGGTCCGGCCACATCTACGCGTCGTTTGACGCGGGCTGATGCGTGGCAGTATTGACGCTTGACGCTTGGTGGGGGGGGGAAATCCGGAAGCAGCAGCTAGCTCCCAAGCTAGCTGCTGCTAGATTTACTTTGCTTCTTTGAAAATTGGTGGTAGAGAGGAAGTGGAAGAGGACAGGAAGGGTAGGGTAGGTCCTAGGACGAGCTCAATTGGCTAGCTTTGTACTTTGTCAAATTCCACCCCGCCCCCAAACCAAAAGGATTTTGGTTAAAAGTTTTATTTTCTATTACTGAATAGAATAAACAGAATAAGCTATTTTTGTATTAATCCTGCCAGTACAGAAATCTGTGAAAACAGCAGAATAAGCTATTTGTTTTTTATATTAATCCTAAATCTGTGAAAACAGCAGAGAATTTTGGTTAAAAGAAAAGAAGTCTTATTTCTAAAGGCACTTTATTAAAATAATCTCACCTGTAATTTGTTGTGAATAAGAGCAGCTTTTTGTTGTGGGAAATGTTTTGGATGTATCGTTTGGTCTGATTGATCTAAATAAAAGATAATGGAGGTAAATTTGTTTGTTTACTTTAATTAATGGATACTGACAAAGAAATCCTGTATGGGGAAAAAGATACTGACAAAGAAATCCTGTATGGGGAAAAAGATGCATCGAAAATCGTGATTAATCGTAATAATCGTAATAATCGATTAATCATCGAATCGTAGCACCCTGAATCGTAATCGAACCGAATCGTGAGGTGCCTAAGGTGGCACACCCCTACCTTTTATATCTATTTCGGCTCATTTGGTTGCTATTTAGTAGCGAAATGGAGTAGCACAATGCATGCTGGGACATGCCAGGCAGTGAACTTACAACTTCTTTTTCGTGTTGTGTCTGTCTAAGCGAGGGAGAGAGAGAGAGAAGGGTGACAGAGAAGAGGCAGGAGAGCACTCCTCGCAACTGGCGCACTGAATAGGCCTGGTTTCAGAGAGAGACAGAGAAGGGTGACAGGGGAGAGGCAGAAGAGCGCTCCTCGCAACTGGCGCACTGAATAGGCCTGGTTTTCAAAAGCGCAAAGCGCTAAATTTACGGCAGTTGGGAAGATATCATTAGGCCGGCATTTAAGGCCGACACGCCAATTCTCGCCCATTCAGGGAGTGCGCCACGCCCATTCCGCCTAAAGCGCATTTGCCAGCGTAAAGCCATGTTGATATCTTCCCGAGGCAGGCGCAAGGCACGTTTTTTTGCGTTTAAGGCCCGTTTTAGCGCCGAAGGCCTGTGGGAGAATAGGGGCCACATAGACCAGACCCAGTAAGGTGACCTTATTACACTACTGAACACATATAGACCAGACCCAGTAAGATTACCTTATTACACTACTGAACACATATAGACCAGACCCAGTAAGGTGACCTTATTACACTACTGAACACATATAGACCAGACCCAGTAAGATGACCTTATTACACTACTGAACACACATAGACCAGACCCAGTAAGATGACCTTATTACACTACTGAACACATATAGACCAGACCCAGTAAGGTGACCTTATTACACTACTGAACACATATACAAACTGAACTGTTTGTTACAGTCTACTTACAGTCCACCTTAACTGGATGTGTGTGTGGACTACTGTACTTATGTCGTTTTTGCAACTTCACTTCACTTACACAAAACATTTTGTGCAGCCCATTCAGTAACTGGGGAATTTGTAAATGACTGTTATGACAAAACTGTTACTGTTAAAACAAAATGAAAATATGCTACCGTTTGTTTACTGCTGGCCTTGGAACTAAAGTTTATAGTAGCCCGGTGGCCTGGCATGGCCTGCAAAAAAAAAAATAATAATAATAATATATTTTTTTTTTTTTTTTTTTTTTTTTTGCAATATCGATATTTGGCGTCCAAATATCGATACGATATCGTCAGGCAAAATATCGCGATACTGTGGTGTATCGATTTTTTCCTCCACCCCTACTTATTACACTACTGAACACATATAGACCAGACCCAGTAAGGTGACCTTATTACACTACTGAACACACATAGACCAGACCCAGTAAGGTGACCTTATTACACTACTGTGAACACACATAGACCAGACCCAGTAAGGTGACCTTATTACACTACTGAACACACATAGACCAGACCCAGTAAGGTGACCTTATTACACTACTGAACACACATAGACCAGACCCAGTAAGGTGACCTTATTACACTACTGAACACATATAGACCAGGCCCAGTAAGGTGACCTTATTACACTACTGAACACATATAGACCAGGCCCAGTAAGGTGACCTTATTACACTACTGTGAACACACATAGACCAGACCCAGTAAGGTGACCTTATTACACTACTGAACAAACATAGACCAGACCCAGTAAGGTGACCTTATTACACTACTGAACACACATAGACCAGACCCAGTAAGGTGACCTTATTACACTACTGAACACATATAGACCAGGCCCAGTAAGGTGACCTTATTACACTACGGAACACACATAGACCAGACCCAGTAAGGTGACCTTATTACACTACTGAACACACATAGACTAGACCCAGTAAGGTGACCTTATTACACTACTGAACACACATAGACCAGACCCAGTAAGATGACCTTATTACACTACGGAACACACATAGACCAGACCCAGTAAGGTGACCTTATTACACTACTGAACACATATAGACCAGACCCAGTAAGGTGACCTTATTACACTACTGAACACACATAGACCAGACCCAGTAAGGTGACCTTATTACACTACTGAACACACATAGACCAGACCCAGTAAGGTGACCTTATTACACTACTGAACACATATAGACCAGACCCAGTAAGGTGACCTTATTACACTACTGAACACATATATACCAGACCCAGTAAGGTGACCTTATTACACTACTGAACACATATAGACCAGACCCAGTAAGGTGACCTTATTACACTACTGAACACATATAGACCAGACCCAGTAAGGTGACCTTATTACACTACTGAACACACATAGACCAGACCCAGTAAGGTGACCTTATTACACTACTGAACACACATAGACCAGACCCAGTAAGGTGAACTTATTACACTACTGAACACACATAGACCAGACCCAGTAAGGTGAACTTATTACACTACTGAACACATACAGTATAGACCAGACCCAGTAAGGTGACCTTATTACACTACTGAATATTACATAAGAATATGAAGCAGGTCGTCCTGGAGAAGACCAGCATGCAGCCTCAGCAAAGTTTAAAACACTTAATTTATTTTTCTAGCTCTTTTTTCAGCTCTCTTTGGCACAACGTTCAGACTGCAGGCAAAAGTGTCCCTAATCAGATTTGCTCATGTGACTGCCAGCCCAGATCTGTTTTGTGGCATATCCATAATGTATCCAGATTGATTTGAGAAAGTCTGGACAGCAAAAAACCACATGAAATGTGATTCTTTGCAATTAAAATCCAAACCACATTTGGAGGTGGTTTGAAATGCGATTCCAATCAGATTTCTACAGATTTCTACATTTCTCAGTCCTGACCTTCTGGTTGCTCAAAAGGATTTCAAAGTGTCTTTTGCATCACTTTCAATGTGACGCACAATGAGAACGTCAAATCCAGACTCCAAAGTGTGTGTGTGTGTGTGTGTGTGTGTGTGTGTGTGTGTGTGTGTGTGTGTGTGTGTGTGTGTGTGTGTGTTTGTGTGTGCGGGGCGCATGTGTATGTACACACCAGTGGCGGCTGGTGGGTTTGAAAATAGGGGAGGAAGGTGGGAAAAACCTACGGCATCATATTATTGTACACTAGTTACCTAGACACTATAGTTACCTACACACCTAGACATTACTAGACACCTACCTCTGTGTTTTTGATATGTTGTCTTACTGTCATTGATGTTGCTGCTGCTGTAATGCCAGAACTTCCCTTCAGGGATGAATAAAGTACTCTATCTATCTATCCATCCATCTATCCATCTATATATCCATCCATCCATCTATCTATCTATCTAGTTGGCATTGGCAACTTGTGTACTTTCTTATCTTCTGTCCAAGGAAAAATTAGACAGTAAAATAATGGCTTATACTGTAAGATGTCTTACAAACAACACAATTGACTCAACATGACCAAAATAGTCGTACATTCTGTCACTTATGAATGGAATTATAGTGACATTTGCAGATGATTGAGGAAAAATAACCATTGAGGAAACAGCAGTCCTCTGCATTTTAACATTATATAGGCACAGGTGAGACAGAGTGAACTTGAGGTGGGGGTAATTTCTGCTGAGCAATGCAATAAAGTAAGCTATTTACAGTTAGTCTGACAGTAAAACGTTTGATGAATAAATCAATCAAAACTATCCACTACTGTACTGATGACAGTAGCTGTCGTAAAGACAGGAGGAGTGACTATCAGCTACTGTCATCAGTAACCCACAACTACCAACATACATGTTTAGTTACATTCCATTGCATGGAGGGGAAAGTCACACCAAATTCATCAACTTTGGAGCATTATTTAATATTTACCCCCCTTCCCGACATGCTAGGTTGACATGCTTGGTCCCAATCGATTCCTTATTTCTTATAGTTTAATTTGGTATAAGGATCATCACTCTAGCTTTACAACTGAGCTCGCTATCAGCCGCGGATTTACGGGCCAAAGTAGTTTAAGGAGTTTAAGGTCATCATTTTTATTAGTTGATGTTGATGTATTCTGATCAGCTTTATTAGTTGATGTTGATGTATTCTGATCAGCTGTGCGGTCATCTTATTTATTTGTTATGTAGGTTCTTGACCACTCTGTTTGTTCTAGATATGTTGGAGATTGATTGATTGATTGATGCATGCATTTTCCACAGCTGGTTTCATTCAGCATGGTCCTGGCTTCTACTTATATGGGTCACACCCACTGCTTGTAACAACGCTGAGGAAAGCCTGTGAGGCTGAAACGCGTCCGTTGTATCACTGCTGCTGTGCGCATTAAAAGTTTAAACTTTATAGACATCTGTGAGTGCTGTTTTTGATTTAATTTTCATCATTTTTATTAGGAAATGACAGGCTATGCACCATGAAACAATATAATACGAAAAATAGCGCTGTTTGGTGGACGATTTACACGCTGAATTTACTAGAAGACCCGGATAACTTGAACGTAATTGACTTACTTGCACATCCATGCCGTCTGTAACCGCGTGCAGCCGAGATGTCGCAGTATCCCAGTGTTTGCGGATTTGCAGATGTTGTTGGCTAGCATAAATGAAATGCAACGACTGTCTGGCTTGTGAGCTAACTTACTGCTTGATAAAAAAAAAGAAGAATGGGAAAATATAATATGCTGCTACTGTCGTGTAAATCTATCTATTACTGTCAGGTCATCACAGTGGAATCATGATGTCATCACTTCCTAGTAGACAAATGGAGCTGGATTCAACAAGCTTTCAACAAGATTTTGATACTCATTCATCATTGGACAATACAATGTCAATCTTACCAATCTATCCAATCAACAACCAATTTGGTTGTTGCTTGGTAGTGATTGGTAAGGACGGTTGAGGCTTCACTGTTCACTGTGAATTGCATGTTTTTTGACCAATCATAGATTAGCATGAGATAAATTACAAAGGAAATGAAACGCCCAAGGGGGTAATGTTAATGTAGGGCACAGACAGACCCAGTGGCACAGACTCTGTCTGCATGTCACTGCTCTCCTTTCCATCAGTGCCCTACAGGTGTCACTGTTGAAGCATTTTAAGATCAGCCATGACGTTTATGAAGAAAAAACACATTTGATTGATATTTTATTAAAAATATATTCTATATCAAATCTCCCTCTCCTTCTCAAAAAACACGGGAGGTGGCTCCTCCCCTGCCTCACTAGAAAAACCTTCTGTGGCACGCACTTGCATGTGAGTGTGCATGTGTGTCTTAGTGCATGCATGATCATCTGTGTGATGATCCATGTTCTTATCACCTTGTGGGCTCTAAATTTCCCCCAGAAAACCTCTGAATTTGTTGATTTGTGAGGACAGTTTTCTCTTTGTGTGTCTGCGTGTGCGTGTGTGTGTGTGCGTGTGTGTGTGCATGTGCTTGTGTGTGTGTTTCACACATGAATGCTCATCAGTAACAGATGGTCATCAAACCTGTGTGTTTATTTTATTTAGTCAGGATGGAGAGATAGGTGGAAAGAGAGAAACCTGGGTAAATACAGAGAAGGGCAGCAGGGGAGAAAAGGCAGATGGAGAGAGAGAGGCAGAGGGGTACAGTATACAGGGAGAGAGGAGGAGGTAAAGAGAGGTATACAGGCAGTGAGGGAGAGAGCATGTGGGGGAGAGAGGAGGAGGTAAAGAGAGGTATACAGGGAGTAAGGGAGAGAGCATGTGGGGGAGAGAGGAGGAGGTAAAGAGAGGTATACAGGCAGTGAGGGAGAGAGCATGTGGGGGAGAGAGGAGGAGGTAAAGAGAGGTATACAGGGAGTAAGGGAGAGAGCATGTGGGGGAGAGAGGAGGAGATAAAGAGAGGTATACAGGGAGTAAGGGAGAGAGCATGTGGGGGAGAGAGGAGGAGGTAAAGAGAGGTATACAGGGAGTGAGGGAGAGAGCATGTGGGGGAGAGAGGAGGAGGTAAAGAGAGGTATACAGGCAGTGAGGGAGAGAGCATGTGGGGGAGAGAGGAGGAGGTAAAGAGAGGTATACAGGCAGTGAGGGAGAGAGCATGTGGGGGAGAGAGGAGGAGGTAAAGAGAGGTATACAGGGAGTGAGGGAGAGAGCATGTGGGGGAGAGAGGAGGAGGTAAAGAGAGGTATACAGGGAGTGAGGGAGAGCATGTGGGGGAGAGAGGAGGAGGTAAAGAGAGGTATACAGGGAGTGAGGGAGAGAGCATGTGGGGGAGAGAGGAGGAGATAAAGAGAGGTATACAGGGAGTGAGGGAGAGAGCATGTGGGGGAGAGAGGAGGAGGTAAAGAGAGGTATACAGGTAGTGAGGGAGAGAGCATGTGGGGGAGAGAGGAGGAGGTAAAGAGAGGTATACAGGGAGTAAGGGAGAGAGCATGTGGGGGAGAGAGGAGGAGGTAAAGAGAGGTATACAGGGAGTGAGGGAGAGAGCATGTGGGGGAGAGAGGAGGAGGTAAAGAGAGGTATACAGGCAGTGAGGGAGAGAGCATGTGGGGGAGAGAGGAGGAGGTAAAGAGAGGTATACAGGGAGTAAGGGAGAGAGCATGTGGGGGAGAGAGGAGGAGGTAAAGAGAGGTATACAGGCAGTGAGGGAGAGAGCATGTGGGGGAGAGAGGAGGAGGTAAAGAGAGGTATACAGGGAGTAAGGGAGAGAGCATGTGGGGGAGAGAGGAGGAGGTAAAGAGAGGTATACAGGGAGTGAGGGAGAGAGCATGTGGGGGAGAGAGGAGGAGGTAAAGAGAGGTATACAGGCAGTGAGGGAGAGAGCATGTGGGGGAGAGAGGAGGAGGTAAAGAGAGGTATACAGGGAGTAAGGGAGAGAGCATGTGGGGGAGAGAGGAGGAGGTAAAGAGAGGTATACAGGGAGTGAGGGAGAGAGCATGTGGGGGAGAGAGGAGGAGGTAAAGAGAGGTATACAGGCAGTGAGGGAGAGAGCATGTGGGGGAGAGAGGAGGAGGTAAAGAGAGGTATACAGGGAGTAAGGGAGAGAGCATGTGGGGGAGAGAGGAGGAGGTAAAGAGAGGTATACAGGCAGTGAGGGAGAGAGCATGTGGGGGAGAGAGGAGGAGGTAAAGAGAGGTATACAGGGAGTAAGGGAGAGAGCATGTGGGGGAGAGAGGAGGAGGTAAAGAGAGGTATACAGGGAGTGAGGGAGAGAGCATGTGGGGGGAGAGAGGAGGAGGTAAAGAGAGGTATACAGGTATACAGTGGTCTTTGATGGGGTTACAGGGGGTCCCCAGCAAATTCATGAATTATCAAACTTCATCATTGTTAAATATACACCATCTAAGACGTATTGTGCATTAGTATTAGCCAAGTGTAAATTTAAAACTTCAGTGATTGACACCAAGCAAAATGAAACATAGACATGGTAAATTTGGAAAAACACCGCTGTATTGCACATCAAAATGTTCAGTTGACACTGTAATCAGAGGAAGGAAATAAAATGGCAAATCCATGAATGATCACGGCCTGGTTCTGGGCCCCAGGCCGTAGGTTTTATACCCCTGATGTAGATGGTCAATGCTTTACTTCTTAAATCTGCAATAATGTGAGGCAATTACTAATTGATAATAATGGAATATAATACTCACTTTTCTTCTGAGGTGTCAGGAGTAGTCCTCATCAAGAATCTGGTCTACTGTCGGTAACAGTTCTTGTGGTACCGCACCTCCAAGGACACACAGTCTTTTTCTCGAATATGAAGGAGGATACTTGGGTGTTCCTTCATCTCGGCAGCTTTCAGCAACTGACCTTTGAAAAAATAAATTATTAACAATTAGGGGCTATTTTATTACCCTAATGGCCAAAATAATACCCCCTATTTCCTTACGCTGTTAGTGTGATTCATGTACTGTAGTATATAGGTATGGTAAATCCATTTACAAATCAAAATATTATTGTCATAATTATTTAATCCATACACTGTTTAGCCTGGGTATCATTTGTACAAATGATTTACCATCTTAGCCTACCACAAATGTTACTATAATGTAACAACACAATGGTCATTGTGTGCAGTGTTGGAGAGTAGTGAACAACATGGAGTTCAGTGTTTCCCATACATAAAGGAATTTGTGGCGGGCCGCCACAACAATATTTTGACCGCCACAATAAGATGTTGACCAAAAAAAAAAAAAAAAAAATTTTTTTTTTTTACAGTGCACCTGAACGCAACATGCAAGATATCCGCTGAATAGGTGTCCAATAAATGTTCATGTCATTCTGGCCAATACTTCTGTTATAGCATTTCAGTCTGGAATATGGAATATCTTTCAATAATCTATGATTTAGCTGCTAAATTGTCAAATACCACCATCTGCTCGCTACCCAGGCACTTATGTATGTAGTTAACCTAACTAACTTAACCTAACTAACTATCCGGTGTGCACAACACTGTCAGCCTAAACTCCGGCTGACACCCCAAAAACCTACAATCCGCTACAGAAAAATGTATATTGTTTGTTTATTAACTGGCCCCTCGCCTTCTATCATTTCATGAAAGTGGCAAAGCAAGTTGAGTATCCCTGACCTATAGGGAGAAATTTAGTTTGTCATTGTAAACCCACAGCACAGTAATGATGACATGTTCTTCATAGATCTAGCCTTTTAATTTTGCTCTTAACTCATTGAGTGCCAATGACGACGCCTGTCGTCAAAGTAAATAGTAACGTAGAGTGCCATTGACGATAGCTGTCGTCAATTGCCTTTTTTGACGGTGGGACGTCGATCAAAGCCTTATGTATGTCCTGTACAAATATTGTAGCTATTGAAGCTGTATAACCTATTTTACGGACTCATCAGGTGGCGACAGTGCTCTCCAGATTAGAGAAAGGTCCGGAAAACAGCCTGAATCAAAGAGATTCAAAGAGAAACCGCTCATGCTGCAGCCCAGAGCCATGTAGATTGTTCTGGCTGCAAATGACGGTGCCTGCGAACAGCAGTCAATCCGCTCCCACAACTGAGCCCTTCTGCCTCTGTCTGTCTGTCAGCATAGTTTCTCCACACGATTAGCCGCTAGAAAAGCAGCAGCCGACACTGAAAAGCCAAACCTTTCCCTGCAGTCCAGTGTGGCTTTTCCATGTCGCGCTGCCTGGGAGGCGGCGCACAAGAAGCACTCCGAAAATAGACGCTGGGTGCGTGAGGCTGTGTGTTACTAGTGTGGGGAGGAGTTTGTAGCTGAGGGGGGGAGAGGGGGGTGGGGCACGCAGAGCAGCACACAACTACACCACGTCACTACATCAGAAAATATTAGCTAGAGTCAGTGAATGTGCTTGAAATGCTTCATTTCACAAAAGGCTGAATATCTCAGCTTATAATTTGAAATGCCTGAAAACGCTGAAAACAACCTATCTTCTCCGGCTCATAACTAAAGAACGGAAAATGGTATCAATAAACTTTTTTTTGCTGATGATACAATAGAGTCTCCTTGTTCTTTGTGCGTGTTCGGTGTTTACATAGTAATATCACACAATATTCTGTGGGCCTCGAGAAATCACTGAAAACGCTCTGAAACTCTGGCACTGGGAGCGTCGTTCTCCAAAAGTGGCTGGCACTCAATGAGTTAAGCTTTCTCAAAGTACACCAAATTCATGCATTTTACTTTAAAATGTTTAAAAAAATCTCGCGGGGGGGCATGCCCCCGCACCCCCCTAGGGGGTCAGTGGTCCCCCACCACAAATTCTCAAAATCCTGTGGGAAACACTGGAGTTGAACTACGTAGTTCAACTAAATTCTTCTGTAACTTGCTGGTAGTTTAATTACATTCAAATTTGTGTAGCGACTCAAGTAGTTGAACTACTTTTTGCCTATTTTTGTCTAGTTTACTAGTACTTATACTACAAACTACCACTTTTGGCAATACAATGAAATGAACATTTTTATTTGTTTTACCATTATCGTTGAGTCAGAACCCCCTTAGATGGGACTGCCCTGGATCCCAATAATGTTACTGTACTTCTTGACAAGATACACAGCCTACGCTGGCTCTGATTGGCTTGTCCTGATATTCTTGCCCTAATCCTAGGAGTCTTTATTTGTTTTTGTTTATTTGTCTGATAAAACACAACCCAGAAGAACCCAGATTTGACAACTACAATAACATTAAATGTGTTGGGTGTCAACTATTACATACTCAATTGAGAGGCATGTTTTTGCTGCCATTGTGCTTTTAGATAGACTATTAGATTTTATTTCATATATAGCATGTCACAGAGTTAATGCAGTTGATTTTTTGACAAAGTTTTAACTAGAGTACAAGCTACTGTGTAATTTGTGCTTTCCTAAACTACATTTCTCCTAGGGTAGCTTCCTAAGCTATGCTTTCAAAGTAGCTTCCCAAGACTCTGATCGTGTGTGTGTGTGTGTGTGTGTGTGTGTGTGTGTGTGTGTGTGTGTGTGTGTGTGTGTGTGTGTGTGTGTGTGTGTATATGTGCGATTGTTTTACCTACCTGCTGAAAACGTTTCAGCCTGTACCAGATGGTCCTTGTGGTGTTTGCCTCCCACATAAATGTACTTCTCCCTTTTCTTGCAAATTATGCACAAGGCAGGGAGCACAGGTCCAACACAGGCTACTGGCAATCCGGTTGTGGACCTAAGTTTCTTCCTCGGACATTCACTAGTTGCTCATGATGTACTACCAGACGCCACAGACTCGTCTTCGTTTGTCTCAACAGGACGTGTGGCCCGTTTCTCGGCCGCATCCAAACGCTTTTTATCGATGAAGCGTCTGTAACATGTTGAGTGGAACCCAGCATCTTCAGGAAGATTCTCAAAGTAGATGTGTATGCAATGTTTAGACGACTCTGCGATTTTCTGGCTGTCCCCTTGCAAGCCAAGCCACCGTTTGGCAATGTTTCTGAATGTCTCCCACCGTGTACTGGTAAAACCTTTTACCTCCTCTTTCCTTACTGCTACAAGATGCATATAGCATCGTTTCTTCAATTTTTCACGTTGTTTTGAAGGAGCTAGAGCTCGATATTCCTCTTCTTCCCCGCTCGAGGTAGAGGACGAGGGGGCTGCCATCTTGTTTATTTACGTGCCACTACTCCGAAAAGCGTCCACCCGATTGGTCTAGCGGGGAGCACGTGATACGGATCATTGCGCAGAGCCTTGCCACTCATCAACAATGTAACTACGCGAGGGAAGGACTATTGCCAAACGCAAACGCCAATTAAAAAAACTGCCAGATTTCACGTGGAGAACTTTTTTCTCACACTCAGAACCAATAGATCTTTTGAATGAAGTAAAAATTATTTAGTGCCACATGGGTCGGAACGGGATGAAATGAAAAACGGGTTCACCTTATGGCCTATTTGCAGCTCTGTTGATTAGCTAATGTTTCCGTAGCATTTGGTTAACGTTATGATTTAATTCATTTTGTAACAAATGTTGGTTTAACAGGTGAAATCGAACTGAACCTTTGGCTACGTTGTAACGTTTACTGACTGGGCAGCCCAGTGCTGCTGTTTCTCAGTCGGGTTGTTTGTCTAACTAACGTTAACGTTATCCAGCTGCCTGTCTCTTCTGTATCCTTATACAACAGCTATGAGGAGAGGAGCTTGCGAACATCCCGTAAAAGCACTTCCCAGAGATATATAGGCTAAATACTCTCCTCGTGGTTCACCCCAATACAACCTCTAGTGTCTGTTTGTGACAGGCTAACCCGTTAGCTATTAGCTAATGGCTGGTATTGTGTAGGCTCATTTTATACCCGGGAGTTTTAACATTATAAAAAACACATTTCCTGGCATACGCAGGCAGTTGGACAACCTGGTAAGTTCTGAAAATATGTGTCTGTTATTCCAGCTATCGTTATTGGTTGTTAGATTGTTGGTAATGTTATGCCGACATTAAAGAATGAAGCTAAGCCGGCTAATGCTAGCTCGACACACCGTTAAAACCATTGATGTATTAAAATAACCGATAACGTAGCTGGAGTAACTAATAAAACACATATTTTCTGAACTTACTACTTCAGTCCCCAACCAACGTTACTTCCTCGTGCACCTTTCTCAAAACAATGTCCTTTTTATTGCGGTCCATCGATATACAGTCTGGTAGACAGATAAAGCAGAGTCTTCCTTCTGTTTTACCCAATGTTAGCGCAGTGCGTTAGCCAGGCTGCCTGGCAGAGTCCTGCGCGGGTCTGATTTTCAAGACCCGGTTCCGCCCGGCCCCGCGACGTGCAGTACCGACCCCGCTCCACGAACCCGCTCATATGATCAGTCAGTACCGCAACCCACCCCGCCCCGCAGACATGCGACCCGCGCCCCGCTCCGCTTCCGCATAATATATATTTTTTTTAAGTGAACATAACCAAAGTAACTGCGATCGTTTCACAATTAACACAGGAAGCGAATAGCTGTCTTTTCTGGTCGAGTCACTGACGAGAGCCAACAACGGTGGTCGGTGCAGTCACACTCGGCAGGCATTGCATAACGTTATTTACAATTAAGCACATTGACGGTGTTTTGTCACTGGTGCCAGTATCAGCAGGCCAGCCAGGGCCAGGCAGCAGCTAAAGGAAACATGCTAGCCTTGCTGGCGCTAGCTGTCATGCAATGCAACAAGCTAGCTAGCATAGGTCTAGGTCTAAGATACTGAACGAAATGTACTAACGCTACGAACTGAAGTCAGTCAGTGACCTACCTCTCTCTTGTGCCTGCCCGGCCTGCCCTGAGTGACGACCTGACCACTGACCCCCCCCTCCAATAAACAAGCCAATACTGCCACTTAGCCACCAGGATTTGCAACTGCAGTATTTTCTCTGAGTCTGACTGATTGTGACAAAGACGTCAGGTCGTCAGACTCAGACAAAACATGAAGTTACACACTGACTGAATTATTATCGTTATATAAAAAGTAAATAAAACACCCGCGACCCGGGCCGCATGTTGTTTATTCTACCCAGATCCGAGCCCGCAAATAAAATGAAGACAAAATAACACCCGCCCCCCGCATTTTTTTGCGGGTACCCGGCGGGGCCCCGCGGAACCCCGACCCGATGCAGGACTCTGCTGCCTGGTCTCTTCTCTGTATATCCTTACAACAGCTAAGAGAGGAGCTTGTGAAGAACGAACATCCCCACAGTCAAAGCACTTCCCTGAGATATCTATATAAAAACGTGTATTGCGTTAATACCAAAAATAAAACCTCCAGTGTCTGTATAAGCTAACGCTAACGCATTAGCGATTAGCTAATGGCTGGTGGTTGTGTACACTTGTGTAGGCCCCATGTTATGGTTAGACCCGGGAGTTAACATTATAAAACACATTTCCTGGCATATGCAGGTAGTTGGAAAACCTGGTAAGTCCTGAAAATATGTGTCTATTATTGTGTTATTCCAGCTATCGTTATCGGTTGTTAGGTTATAGTAATATTAAGCTGACAAAAACCGGCAAAACAGCCGGTTAACACAAGCGGGTAATGCTAGCCTGCTTCCATTAAAACCATTGTGTATTAAAATAACCGATAACGTAGCTGGAGTAACTAATAAAACACATATTTTCTGAACTTACTTCAGTCCCCAACCAACGTTACTTCCTCGCGCACCTTTCTCAAAACAATGTCCTTTTTATTGCGGTCCATCGATATACAGTCTGGTAGACAGATCAAGCAGTGTCTTCCTTTTGTTTTACCCATGGTTTTACCAAGCAGTGTCTTCTCTAAATAGATCTATAAGGTGAAGAGCCTGTCCAGCCAATGATGGCTTGAGACTGGCTGCCACAGCTGTCAATCATCCCTTTTTATATGTCAAATAACTACTTAAAAACAAACTGATCAGAAAAATGACCACTTGCACAGGCATTAGCATGATAATAACGATCTAAAATGATACAACCCACCTTTGGAAAAAAAAATCTGACGTGTACTGTGATTGTTTCGGTTGTGATTTCCCCATCCACTAACATGGGGAGGCGGGCCTTGTGACCTATACTGGCACCTGCCGCCAGAGCGGCGATCTAACATGCAGCGGCTTCACTAAACGGGACCAATCCTCAGTCCATATTATTATGTCCATGGTCATATCACACATCCGCCCCACACTCCCCCCCAACCATGATTCCCTACAATTTGCATACCGCCCCCACAGGAGCACAGCAGATGCCATCGCACATGTGCTACACACTGCCCTCTCCCACCTGGAGGAGAATACTATGTGAGAATGCTGTTCGTGGACCACAGCTCAGCATTCAACACCATAGTGCCCTCCAGGTTGCTCAGCAAGCTCAAGGATCTGGGCCTGAACACAGCACTGTGTGACTGGATCCTGGACTTTCTGACAGACCGCCACCAGGTGGTGAAAGTGGACAACTGCACCTCCTCCACTGACCATCAGCATATAGTGCAATACACCTGTGTTATTGTGATTTGTACACTTCCACTGACAAGTGGACACTCTTGGACACTGTGAACACTTTTCATATTTATTCTATCTTATTCTATTTTAATACTTTATTACCTTTCCTATTTAACGGTTGCCTTAATAGCCCTTCAGATACACTGTTTACATTGTTGCCCTATTTAACTGTTGCCTTATTGTCTATTTGTAGCTTGCTGTGTTTTTGCATTATTTATCTACTGCACCTTGTCTGTAACGGATCCCACAGCATAAGAACTTCAAATGTGCGTACTTGTACAACAGAGTGACAATAAAAATCTTGAATCAATCTATCTATCTATCTATCTATCTATCTATCTATCTATCTATCTATCTATCTATCTATCTATCTATCTATCTATCTATCTATCTATCTGCTGGCATCACTCTCTTACTAGATTGCTCTGCATCAGTAGTTACACGATAACCCAAGTACTGCATCGTATGTTTCATATACAGTAAACATTTAATGTTAAAGGTTAGATCGCACTTTGCCCTTCATTTTCCATTCAGATTAGGGGTCTATGGTAATCTCCTCTACAGCACTAATCCATTAGTTTTCCCTTTTCTCACTCCTTCCCCTCCCTTCCCATTTTCTTCCCCTTTGCTGCTTCTACATTGATTTTATTTCATCTGTCTGTCTGTCTGTCTGTCTGTCTATCTATCTATCTATCTATCTATCTATCTAATGTTAAATGAATGGGACAACTGTGATTGATTTGTCTCCTTGCAATGTTTTAAAAAGGGAAAAAGCAAACCTCTCCTCTCCTCCTCTCCTTTCCTCATCTCCTCGCCTCCTCCTCTCCTTTCCTCTCCTCTCCTCCTCCTCTCCTCTCTAAACACAGAAGGCTACTGACCCTGATGTTGCATCTCAAAGTGACTGGTTAGAGGCAACTTCTCTTTTTCTCTCTCTCTTTTCCCTCCATCTTTTCTGTTCTGTCTCTTTCTTCTATGGTGGTTCAATGCTATGGATCGGTCTCCGTCCGGACATATGTTAGTCAGTCAGTCAGTCAGTCACACTGTAACGTTGACTTTGTGCCTAGGGGGTGGCATTGACAATTAATATGGGACTGACCAATATGGTCTCACGAAACTTCTTGTCAGTCATGAAAATTGAATCTATTGATTCTAGGGGTGTCACAATATATCGTCCCACGAAATTTCGCGATAGTAAAACGTCACGATATGTATCGTTGAGATGAAATCTCATATCGTGAAAAAAAAAAAAAAATTTTTTTTTTTTTTTTTCAAAAGTAGACAAAGAAACGTCTTTGTTTGTTGAAGTTCAATGTTTGGAAAGTAGTTCAGTTGAACAAGTCTCTGAAGAGACACATGAGAAGTTATACAGGAGAGAAACCATTCAATTGAGTTTCTGGCAAAACTGTTTACTTGACAGGAAAAACTGAAGATGCATAAAAAATAGACTAAGAAAAGTCTTGTTGTTTGAGTTTGAAGAAAAACTGAAGATGCATAATGAGAATTTATACTGCTGAGAAACCTTTTAGTTCAAAGTAAATCTAAGTGACGTGTAACTCATTCTATTTCAAGATAAGCCTTATCTCCAATCTCATGTTTTTTCTAGTTGTTATTGTAATAACAATTTCCCACAACAGCATGTTTTGTATTTGTGCATTTCAAATAAAATACTACTTTTCCAGTCATATATTGTCATTATTCAAGTTTAAAAAAATATTGTTAAAATCGTATCGTATCGTATCGTTATCGTGAACCCAGTATCGTGATACGTATCGTATCGTGAACTGAGTGTATCGTGACACCCCTAATTGATTCTCATCCATCTTTTGTCTCCACTGTCTTTCATTTTCTCATTATTTTCTTCATCACCCACCTTTATCCTCAGAGAGAGAGAGGGAGAGAGAGAGAGAGAGAGTCTGCCTGTTATCTTGTTTGAGTGGGCGATGCTTCAAACTGCTCACGGCCATTGTACACACACACACACACACACACACACACACACACACACACACACACACACACACACACAGTATGACAGCTGCCTTGAACATTATGTTGTGCGCTGCTCATGTGTGTGTCTTTGTGTGTATGCATTAGTGTGTGTTGATAGTGTGTGTATTTGTGTGCATGGGTGTCTATGTGTTTGCGATGGGCGATGCGTGACTCGCCCAGCGAGGGCAGACTTAGCAACGGAGAGGTCGTTAATATTGAACGACAGATGAGCTGTGGCCGGAGGCGGGGATGACAGACGGATGGAAAATAATGTCACCGTTTCATAAAAGGTTCTCCTCCTCTCCTCTCCTCTCCTCTCCTCTCCTCTCCTCTCCTCTCCTCTCCTCTCCTCTCCTCTCCTCTCCTCTCCTCTCCTCCACTTCTCTCCTCCTCACCTCTCCTCTTCTCTCCACTACTCCTCTCTTGTCTTCTCATTGCTTCTTCTCTGAAGAGGACGACTTGTTCATTAGGCTACAAGTGTCCTTTTGATATTGTGTTTTATTAATATTTTTTCTCTTTGCAACTTCAACACAATTATGTGCTAGTGTCGTGGCTATTCTTATGAATTCATGTTTTTTTTAAAGGCAGCAATTATAGTAACATACAGACTGAGCTTCCAGTAACTATTCACAGTTCACTCTAACTTGGCCATTTTTAACCCCTGCTAAAGTCCAAATGGGGGTCTTAACCATGTTTAACAACCCATAGCTTTGTCTTGTCATGGAAATGATGCAGGGCTGGATGGAGAGTGAAGCAAGTGACCCACTTTCTGTATGAATCACTGCTATGTTTTTAAGCAGTGCAGCCGCTTCTATAAATGACTTTGTGTAGTCAGTTATGTGTAGTCACTTTGTGTGTTACTCCCTGAGATTTGGGTCTGGATCGAGGCGACAAGGCAGAGGGTGTGTGTGTGAAGTGATGTCACTCAACTGGAAGTGATGTCACGCAATTGCTCGACTGTGATGTTGACAGGCAGTTGTGATGTCATCAGTGTTGTCACTCGAGCAATTGTCTTCTTCTTAGTTTAAATTGGTTAGGTGGTGTCTGTCTGTCTGTGGCGGTGGTGGTGTCCGTCACAATTTATGACAGAAATTAGGTCACTCAACTGAAAATGATGCCACGCAATTGGTCAACTGTGATGTCACTCAGGCAGTTGTGATATCATCAGTGATGATGTCACTCGAGCAACTGTGATCTTATACTAATGCCTAGTTTACACTACAAGATATTTACCCCGATTTTACAAATGAATTCCAGTAGGGCACAGTCTGTCTTTGTTTACTCTAGTCTGCAGTTGTTGTGGGCAGTTGTTGTGCCAGTTAGTGTATAGTGGGGTACAGATTCTAATCGTCAGGTGTATACTGGCTCCCGACGCCAGTCTGAGCCACAACAATTATATAAACATGTTTGAATTTCCAAGACGATTCTGGACGCAATCGTATAGTGTTCACTGGTCAACGACTCAACTCAACTCATCAACAACTCACCTGCATGTGGATCCCGGCAATATCCAATGAAAAACTATGAGGCAATGAGGCAAAAGCAGTCAAATAGCTAGCCATTCTTCATACAATTGATTTTTCTGATACCAAAAGGCACATGGGAATTATATAGGGATTATATAGACTCAATTACAACATCAAAGACAACGCTAAAAGCCGTTTGCTCACGGCTGTCAAGTCAGCCAGAATAAAACGGAAACTTCCAATTACAACTTTCAAAATGAAGGTTTACCATTGCAATGTTTGTATGTATGTGTGTGTGTGTGTGTGTGTGTGTGTGTGTGTGTGTGTGTGTGTGTGTGTGTGTGAGATCTGAAATACCCCAAGTACCAAAGAGGAAATAAAGAACACATTTGCATAGAAACCTGTTTTAAATTAACATAATGTTGTGTCTTCGAAAAATCAATCATGCAGTAATACAACATAAGCGCTAGAGAGAATACAACATAAGCGCTAGAGAGAGAGAGAGAGAGAACTGACTGACCCTCTCAGTCACGTGTAGTATCAGGAAGTGCTTGACAGGGTCAAAGGTGATGGTGCCAAAGATGACTCAGCAGAAATTGAGAAGAAAACATAAGTTGTATTGCCATACCCCCTCTTCTCCTCCTCCATACTGTATCTCCTCTTCTCTCTTTCTCTCCTGCACCTCCTCCATATATCCACTTCTCTCTTTCTCTCCTGCACCTCCTCCATATCTCCTCTTCTCTCTTTCTCTCCTGCACCTCCTCCATATCTCCTC
>NC_139624.1:61166583-61216583 GCF_964638095.1 Poromitra crassiceps
ATTGAGACCATAAACTCATTAGGAAAGTGTTTACTGAGGTCATAAATCAAGTGAGAAGTAGGGTCATTTTCCCATTGACTTCCATTCAATCTGAGTTCTTTTTGGAGCCAGTGGTTTAAGGGACCACATTGGCTTCACTTTTCAGAACTGGACATTGCCCTTGTATTATGGTCATTTTGTGCTATGGGACAGTAAGAAAAAGTATGTAATGTACCTTTAATTTCTTTAGCAACATCATCACAACATCCACACTTAACAGGACGAGCGTAATTGGTTCTGTTTGCAAACTAAATGCTAATGTTTTCTCTGTCCTACAGCATGTCCAGTGCACCATCCAGGCTCTGCAGGACGAGCTAAGGATCCAGCGTGACCTCAACCAGCTCCTTCAATCAGATTACTCGGAAGCCGGTCACCTTGGCAACCAGCCGCTATCCCCGCAGGAGATGACGGAGGAGAACTTCCTGTGTCTCCACAGCGACCACGAGAGGCAGGCCAAGGAGCTCTTCCTCCTGAGGAAGACTGTGGAGGAGATGGAGCTGAGGATAGACACGCAGAAACACACACTGACCGCCAGGTAGAGACACACAGAAACACACACTGACCGCCAGGTAGAGACACACAGAAACACACACTGACCGCCAGGTAGAGACACACAGAAACACACACTGACTGCCAGGTAAACACACAGAAACATACACTGAATGCCAGGTAAACACACAGAAACACACTGAATGCCAGGTAAACACACAGAAACACACACTGAATGCCAGGTAAACACACAGAAACACACACTGAATGCCAGGTAAACACACAGAAACATACACTGAATGCCAGGTAAACATACAGAAACACACTGAATGCCAGGTAAACACACAGAAACACACACTGAATGCCAGGTAAACACACTAACTGCCAAGTAAACACACAGAAACTCACACTGACTGCCCACAGAAACTCACACTGACTGCCGGGTAAAAACACAGAAACACACTGACTGCTAGGTAAACACACAGAAACTCACACTGACGGCCAGCTAGAGACACAGAAACACACTGACTACCAAGTAAACAGACAGAAACTCACACTGACGGCCAGCTAGAGACACACAGAAACACACACTGACTGCCAGGTAGAGACACACAGAAACACACACTGACTGCCAGGTAGAGACACACAGAAACACACACTGACTGCCAGGTAGAGACACACAGAAACACACACTGACTGCCAGGTAGAGACACACAGAAACACACTGACTACCAGGTAAACAGACAGAAACTCACACTGACGGCCAGCTAGAGACACACAGAAACACACACTGACTGCCAGGTAGAGACACACAGAAACACACACTGACTGCCAGGTAAACATACAGAAACACACACTGACTGCCAGGTAGAGACACACAGAAACACACACTGACTGCAAGGTAGAGACACACAGAAACACACACTGACTGCCAGGTAGACACACATAAACACACACTGACTGCCAGGTAGAGACACACAGAAAAACACACTGACTGCCAGGTAGAGACACACAGAAACACACACTGACTGCCAGGTAGAGACACACAGAAACACACACTGACTGCCAGGTAAACATACAGAAACACACACTGACTGCCAGGTAGAGACACACAGAAACACACACTGACTGCCAGGTAGAGACATACAGAAACACACACTGACTGCCAGGTAGAGACACACAGAAACACACACTGACTGCCAGGTAGAGACACACAGAAACACACACTGACTGCCAGGTAGAGACACACAGAAACACACACTGACTGCCAGGTAAACATACAGAAACACACACTGACTGCCAGGTAGAGACACACAGAAACACACACTGACTGCCAGGTAGAGACACACAGAAACACACACTGACTGCCAGGTAGAGACACACAGAAACACACACTGACTGCCAAGTAGAGACACACAGAAACACACACTGACTGCCAGGTAAACATACAGAAACACACACTGAATGCCAGGTAGAGACACACAGAAACACACACTGACTGCCAGGTAAACATACAGAAACACACACTGACTGCCAGGTAAACATACAGAAACACACACTGACTGCCAGGTAGAGACACACAGAAACACACACTGACTGCCAGGTAAACATACAGAAACACACACTGACTGCCAGGTAGAGACACACAGAAACACACACTGACTGCCAGGTAAACATACAGAAACACACACTGACTGCCAGGTAGAGACACACAGAAACACACACTGACTGCCAGGTAAACATACAGAAACACACACTGACTGCCAGGTAGAGACACACAGAAACACACACTGACTGCCAGGTAGAGACACACAGAAACACACACTGACTGCCAAGTAGAGACACACAGAAACACACACTGACTGCCAGGTAAACATACAGAAACACACACTGACTGCCAGGTAGAGACACACAGAAACACACACTGACTGCCAGGTAAACATACAGAAACACACACTGACTGCCAGGTAGAGACACACAGAAACACACACTGACTGCCAGGTAGAGACACACAGAAACACACACTGACTGCCAGGTAGAGACACACAGAAACACACACTGACTGCCAAGTAGAGACACACAGAAACACACACTGACTGCCAGGTAAACATACAGAAACACACACTGACTGCCAGGTAGAGACACACAGAAACACACACTGACTGCCAGGTAAACATACAGAAACACACACTGACTGCCAGGTAGAGACACACAGAAACACACACTGACTGCCACTCAGTTTTCATTTTTTTCAGATTTTTCTCCCATTTTCTCCCCAACTGTACTTGGCCAATTCCCCCTGCTGTCCCGGTCGCTGCATCACCCCCTCTGCCAATGTGGGCAGAGCCATAGACTATTAGTACATGCTTCCTCTGATACATGTGCAGTCAGCCGCCTCTTTTCACCTGACAACGACAGAGTCTCATGCTATTCCCCTCAGTTCCCCTCCCCCCTGAACAAACACCCTGACTGACCAGGGGAGGCGCTAATGCAGCGACTAGGACACATACCCTTAATCCGGCTTCCCACCCGCAGACATGGGCAATTATGCCTGTATGGCGCCCAACCATGCCTGTTGCAGCTTAAAATCTCTCTCTTTTTTTTGCTATTGTTTTCTAACAGGGACGAGTCCATTAAGAAGTTACTGGAGATGTTGCAGAGCAAAGGCCTGTCGTCGCGGGCAACCGAGGAGGACCATGAGCGGACGAGGCAATTGGCCGACGCTGAGATGACCATCCACCATCTAGAGGGCCTGTTGGAGCAGAAAGACAAGGAGACGCTACAACTAAGAGAGGTCAGTGTATGTGTGTGCATGCGTGCGTGTGTGTGTGCGTGTGTGCATGTATGTGTGTGTGTGCGTGCGTGCGTGTCAAACTGTCACATCTAGGCAGGGCCGTTGGCTGCATCCCATCTTGGCTCGCAATTCAGCTTTTTCAACAATTACGCACAAACCCACACTTTATCACTCTCT
Organism: Poromitra crassiceps; assembly: GCF_964638095.1. NCBI lineage: Eukaryota > Metazoa > Chordata > Actinopteri > Beryciformes > Melamphaidae > Poromitra > Poromitra crassiceps. The sequence continues at coordinate 61,170,083 of NC_139624.1, forward strand.
ATTTCCTGTCTCTCCCCCTCTAGCACGCTCAATCCCCTGCTTTCTCCCCTCTGTTTCCGTTGCTCTTTCTCATTCAGTTTTTTTAAAACAGCAGCTCCCTCTAGTGTTAAAATGTTGTTACTGAACCACACATGTCTAAAGTACAATTCTCAGCTCTGAACACTGAGTGGAGATTGTTTGAACCTGTGAAATACACCTATAAAATAATGAAATAGATGAATTTTTACACCTTGAGGAAACTTTGATTAACTTTGGTTAATCTCTTGTGGATGCATTAATGGACGCAAACAAGCAGTTCAAGATTTTGGATGACACAATTTGGAATATCATAACCCATATCTCTCCTGCACCACTTTTTGTCTTTAAACGTGATCGCAATCTAAGAGATCAATTGGTACATGCGCACTTTACATCGAGTAGGGAGAAACCCTCACAACCCACTCAAACGAGCCTCAGCCCTCTCCCCAATGGGAACTACCGCTGTGGTAATTGTGCACAGTGTAACAACACCTCCAAGATGACACACTTCAGCCATCCACATACAGGTAAACGTCTGTCCATCAAAACTGTGATCACCTGCTCCTCCACACATGTCGTCTACATGTTACTCTGCCCGTGTGGTTTAGCCTATGTTGGAAAAACCACTAGGAAATTGAAGCAGCGCATCAGTGAACACAAAAGCGCAATACGACACAACGATCACGAATATCCTGTTGCCGTACATTTTAATGATAACAAACACGACATTTCCTCCCTACGCTTTTTTGGAATGGAGCAGGTCAGGTTGCCACACAGGGGTGGGAACCATGACCTGTTACTCAAGAGAAGGGAAGCATTCTGGATCTATTCTTTACAGACTCTGTCCCCCAAAGGTCTTAATGATGAGCTACTTCTTAATGTTATGTTGTGAATTATTCTGTGGTGTATATTATAGTCTATATTGTATGCAGTAGCTCTTCTATTATGTATAGGTAAGACTATACTAATTTTGCATTTTTCTATTGCCCAGGTACTGAACCCCTCCTTTTGGACCCCCCTGTATGTATTTGTCATATTTACTGTGAAGAAACCTAAATGTTTAACATGTTATTAAATTTATTGTTCTAGATTTTAAAACTTTTCTACAATATTTTTCTATGATAACCTTTTATTAAATATTTGTCTACAATATTTTTCTATAATATTTTCTAGTGTTTTACTACCATTAGAATTTACTTTACTTGAATCTAGTTGCCATGTTCAATTTTCAATTTTCCCTTGTATGGTGTTGTAAGGGCTGTGCCCTCTGTGATTTGCTAACCCCACACAATCTGTGGCAGTGATTGCCAGCCAGCTCACGGTCCCTGATTGGGCGCATCCTGCAAGGTGTGAATATAAATACTTGCCTCATTTTGCTTGTACTCCATTTTACCTGATGAAGGTCTGAGTGACCGAAACATTGTAATAAAGTTTGCCAGTAACTGGATAGTGTGCGGGAATTCTTTATTCTGCTTATGGACTCTCTCCTCCGACGCACCTATCCATAAGATTGTGTGGGTGTACATCGGCTCTTCTTTCCAGTTAACAATACAACATTAAACGCTAGGGTTGTGCTACAACCTGGGTTTTACGAGTGAGAACGAGAGCTCTCACTCTAGTGCCATATCCGCTGCGTACGCAGCCACTGGAAGAATGTAATTTTTGCTCCAAAAATGATCTTTATATATAAAACCGACCACCCACCAGCAGGTGGCGTGGTGCCCCCTGGGGCTGAGGCGGCCACCCAATCCTCACCCACGTGACTACGTCACGCCCGCTCAGCCCAGGGATAGCCACTCCTTCTTCCAGCCCGCTGAGAATCGACGCAACCAACGACGCATCGACGCAGCAAGGCTGGGAAGTGAGAGCTCTCGTTCTCACTCGTAAAACCCGGGTTGTAGCACAACCCTAACGTTTTACTTCGTTTCGAACTCAAGCTCTCACATCGGTGAACCACGGCCACATGGCGAACGCTCATGCCTGACCGTATGACATTTGGAGCGGCAACGATACTACCTTCTTGCCACTGACAGTACCGCATGCGCGAAACGCGAACCGGACACGTCGAGGCTGTAATATCTAACAAACGTGTGATGAGAGGACCATGAGGCCGCAGCGCACATGTCCTCCACCGATACACCACGCAACAACGCGGAAGATGTCGCAACGCCTCGCGTAGAATGCGCCTTGATACCCTCCGGGGGTACCTTACCCATGGCAGAGTATGCCAAAGCAATCGCCTCCACTATCCAGTGTGATAAGCGATCCTTGGAAAGGGGTCTGCCCTGGGCCTTCTGCCCAAAACAGACCAACAACTGGTTTGTAGTGCGTAATGAACGCGTCCTGGTCACATAGGCCGAGAGCGCCCTTACAGGGCACATCATGTGCAAGCGCCTCTCCTCGCCCAAACTGAACGGCGGGGGACAGAATGCTGACAAGTCTATGACCTGTGGAGTGTCTACGTCCCGACAAGGTGAGATTAGGAGAGGAGAGTGCAGAGGGGAGAATTGCCGCCCTCACAGTGAGCCTCTGGGACAGCTGATTGAAGGGAGGTACGTACCAGTCTGTGTCACTAATCAGCTTGCATTACCCACACCTGTGTTGGCTTGTGATACAGCTGCCGGCAGGTATAAAAGCCGGGCGGCATCTCCCCCACACTCTGGCTCACTCTCCTCAGCGAAGCACCTGGTCGGGTGGTAAGTTAGACCCTCCACTCTTTCCTCAATATTTTGATGTTGAAGCTAAAGACTAACTGCCTGTTTGTCCTCTGTAGGCAATCTGATGACGTATTTTGTATCTTCCTGAAAGAAGAGGAAGAACCCAGGGGACTTAAACCTCTTAACTAAGAAGACGGAAAAGGATTGGGAATTCACATTTCAGTTGCACTATTTCCCCCCCCCCGCTTTTGTTAAAGAACCCCTGATTAAATTGAACCATTCCTGCAATGACCTGCCTCTGTGTGTTGTGTGATTTGGGAAAAACCTCTAACCTGACGTGCAGTGCTCACAAGTGGTGGAGAATGCAGGCACAGCATTGATCGCTTTGAGTTTTTCCCAAACACACTGACATGGAGCAAGCGGTCGCGGCCCTGTTAGTTAGTCAGGCCGAATTGCAGAGAGCAGTGAGAGAACTTTGTGAAACAGTCGCGAAGGATGCGACAATATCTCGAAGGCCTGGAGACTGCCTGACCAAGCTTACGTTAGCTGATGACATCGAGGCCTACCTGGAACTGTTTGAGCGCACCGCAACGAGGGAGGGGTGGCCACCAGCTGAGTGGGCTGGTATCCTCGCACCATTTCTGAGCGGCGAAGCCCAGCGTGCGTGCCGTGACTTGTCTGTGGCCGATGCTACAGTATATGCCAAAGTAAAAGCAGCTATCCTGACGCGACAGGGGTTCAGCCTCCCCGCTCGCGCCCAGCGATATCATGCCTGGGTCTACAACTCCTTTCAACCACCTCGTCCCCAGGTTGCTGCCCTGCTTCGGTCCGCCCAGAGCTGGCTTCAGGAGGGACCGGAGACGGAGACGCCCTGGATAGAGCGATTAGTCATAGACCGCATCATCAGAACATTGCCGCCCGACGCCAAAAGATATGCTTCCCGAGTGAGTCCTACAAAGCTAGATAGTCTGGTGAGTCTACTGGAGAACCACCAGGTGAGTGAAGAAATGCTAAAGCCCACACGGCCTGATAACCGACCGGTGGCGACAGATGAGCGACCGGGTCGAGAGAGGAGGAGGAGGTCCCCGGGCCAGAGCCAGCTTCCCCGGAGCCTGCCGCCACCATCCCGGCCGCCACCACAACCAACCCTCCCTCGTAGGAAGTGCTACATTTGCGGGAGGGAGGACCACATATCCTGGGGCTGCCCTGAGCGGGAAGCTGCAGGACGAGATGTCACCATGGCCTCCGCAGACTCCTCCAACCGAACCAACCTGTACGCCACAACGTGCCTCGCTCACCAGCCCAAAATGAGCAGGATGCTCCCCGTCAAAGTGGGTGAGTTTGACACCCACGCCCTCTTGGATTCCGGCAGTCGCATCACCTTAGTTCGGGAGGACTTGGCGGCCGACAAAGAAGGGACCCCAATTCAAGTCACTTGTGTGCATGGGGATACTCGTCAGTATCCCACCACCCGCCTGCAGCTGAGGACCACCCGGGGGACCACCATTGTGCACGTGGGAGTAGTTCCCAACCTGCCTGTGCCTTTACTCATCGGGACAGACTGTGAGCTCTTTGACCGTTTCTGGGGAGCCACCACAGAAAGACCGCCACGCCGAGGTGGAAAGAAACGCCACTCCGGCCGGAGCAACCGTAGCCCTACCTATCAGGCCTACCCCGCGATGGTGCCGGCGCCCAGAGAGGCCACCAGTGACGGTAGTCTGGTGACTGCAGATGAAGAACCCCGAACCCTGAGGGGGGTGCCCATTAGCTCCGAAGACACGCATAACTCGGAGGAGCCGTTTGCTGAATTTCCCAGTGTGGAGACATTGGAACCCCGGGCCCCAGGGGAGTTTGCAACGGCCCAGTGGAGTGATCCAAACCTGGAACACGGCCGTCAGAATGTCCTGGAAATTGACGGAGCACCATGCGAGGGGGTGAGTGACCTGCCTTCACCACATTTTGCAGTTGTTAAGGGGCTGTTGTATAGGGTGCTGAAGACTCAGGGGGGGGAAATATGTAACCAACTGTTGGTGCCCAAAACATTTGTATCCCGTGTCCTGTATTTAGCTCATACCCACCAGCTGGGAGCCCACCTGGCTGTACAGAAGACATATGACAGAATCCTAGCGAGGTTCTATTGGCCGGGGGTGAAAAGGGCTGTAGAGGAGTATTGCCGCTGTTGTGCGGAATGCCAGCTGAAGGCGCCACGGACCTCATTTAAGAACCCTCTTATCCCACTGCCCATTATTGAGACGCCATTCTCACGGGTGGCCATGGACATTGTAGGGCCCCTCCCTAAGTCTGCCCGGGGACATAAGTACATCCTGGTTTTGATGGACTATGCCACCCGCTTCCCTGAAGCTATCCCCCTCCGCAATGCTTCTGCCCGAACCGTCGCACGAGAACTGTTCCTGTTATTCAGCCGGGTGGGTATTGCTGCTGAAATCCTGACGGACCAGGGCACCTGCTTCATGTCCAGAGTCCTGAATGCCATGTGCAAATGGTTGAAGGTAAAACAAGTCCGTACTTCTGTATATCACCCCCAAACTGATGGGTTAGTGGAGCGGTTTAACCATACCATGAAAAGTATGTTAAGAAAATTAATTGATGTGGACGGGAGGAACTGGGACCAGCTCCTCCCGTATGTGTTGTTCTCTATCCGAGAGGTACCCCAGGCGTCGACGGGCTTCTCGCCATTCGAGTTGCTGTACGGCAGGAGCCCCCGTGGCCTCCTCGACGTGGCCAAAGAGACCTGGGAAAGCCAGCCATCGCCCCATCGCTCAGTCATCGACCACGTGGACGCGATGCAGGATCGGCTGAAGAAGGTGTGGCCACTGGTGAGAGAGCACATGGAAAAAGCGCAGGCCACACAAAGCCGCATTTACAACAGGGGAGCCCGTCTCCGGGAATTCCAGGTGGGTGAGAAGGTGCTGGTCCTGGTCCCAACCACTGAATGCAAATTCCTGGCTAAGTGGCATGGACCCTATGAGGTGGTAGAGAAAGTGGGGGCGGTAAACTACCGGGTAAGGCAGCCGGGCCGGCGGAAAGGCTACCAGTTGTACCATATTAATCTCCTAAAGAAGTGGCATGATGCGGAGGAACTCCCTCGCCAGGCTCTGCTAACTGTTGTCTCTCCCCAGAGTTCTCCTCCTGTGCCCATTGACCCCGAACTCGGGCCGTCCCAGGTCCAGGACCTGAAGGAGCTTGTCGACCGCTCACAGGACGTCTTCTCTGACCTGCCTGGCCGGACCCACGTGATCACTCACGACATCCAAACTGAGCCAGGAAAGGTGGTGAGACAGAGGCCGTACCGCATCCCCGAGGCGAGGAGGAAGGCTGTACAGGAGGAGGTGAAGAAAATGTTAGAACTGGGAATCATTGAAGAGTCCTACAGCCCCTGGTCTAGCCCCATCGTCCTGGTGCCCAAACCCGACGGAACCCTCCGCTTCTGTAATGACTTTAGAAAGCTGAATGAGGTGGCCCGCTTCGACGCCTACCCAATGCCCCGCGTAGATGAACTGATTGAGAGGATGGGAAAGGCACGCTTTGTGAGTACCCTGGACCTGACCAAGGGATACTGGCAGGTGCCACTAACGGAGCAGACAAAGCCGAAGACCGCCTTTGCCACTCCAGACGGGCTCTACCAATATACGGTCCTTCCCTTTGGTGTTCATGGAGCCCCTGCCACATTCCAGAGAATGATGGACAGGATCCTCCGGCCCCACCGTGCCTTCGCCGCGGCCTATTTAGATGACATTGTCATTCATAGCACGACATGGAGGGACCACCTGAGGCATCTGGAGACCATTCTGGAGGCTCTTCGCCAGGCTGGGCTGACCGCGAATCCAAAGAAGTGCCGTCTAGGGCTGAGGGAAACAGACTATTTGGGGCATACGATCGGCAGAGGCTGTGTGAAGCCCCAGACATGCAAGCTGGATCGGATACGGAACTGGCCCAGACCGGTCACAAAAAGACAGGTAAAGTCATTTATAGGCTTGGTGTCATATTATCATAAATTTATACAGAACTTTGCCACTATTGCAGCCCCTCTACATGACCTGACACGGAAAAGCCTACCACACCACGTGAGATGGACAGAAGAGACGGAGAAGTCTTTCCAGAGGCTAAAGCTGTCGTTGTGTGAAGAACCGGTCCTGGTTGCCCCGGACTTCACACAGCCCTTCCTCCTTCAGACCGATGCCTCCGGAACCGGCATTGGAGCAGTCTTAGCCCAGGTAATAGAGGGGGAGGAACACCCGGTGACATACATCAGCAGGAAGTTGCAGAAACACGAGCGGAACTACTCCACGGTGGAAAAAGAGTGCCTGGCCATATGGTGGGCCATACACCACCTCCGCTACTATCTGTGGGGTCGGGAGTTCGTCCTCATCACGGACCATGCACCCTTGAAGTGGATGGCCACTACGAAGGGCAAGAACGCCCGGGTGACACGATGGTTCATCGGGCTGCAAGACTACTGCTTCCGGGTAGAGCACCGTTCTGGTAAAAGCATCCAAAACGCAGACGCGTTATCCAGGATGTTTGAGGAGGAACATGAAGCTCCTGCTCCTAGCGAGGAGCTTAGGGGGGAGATGTGTGGAGTGTCTACGTCCCGACAAGGTGAGATTAGGAGAGGAGAGTGCAGAGGGGAGAATTGCCGCCCTCACAGTGAGCCTCTGGGACAGCTGATTGAAGGGAGGTACGTACCAGTCTGTGTCACTAATCAGCTTGCATTACCCACACCTGTGTTGGCTTGTGATACAGCTGCCGGCAGGTATAAAAGCCGGGCGGCATCTCCCCCACACTCTGGCTCACTCTCCTCAGCGAAGCACCTGGTCGGGCGGTAAGTTAGACCCTCCACTCTTTCCTCAATATTTTGATGTTGAAGCTAAAGACTAACTGCCTGTTTGTCCTCTGTAGGCAATCTGATGACGTATTTTGTATCTTCCTGAAAGAAGAGGAAGAACCCAGGGGACTTAAACCTCTTAACTAAGAAGACGGAAAAGGATTGGGAATTCACATTTCAGTTGCACTATTTCCCCCCCCCCGCTTTTGTTAAAGAACCCCTGATTAAATTGAACCATTCCTGCAATGACCTGCCTCTGTGTGTTGTGTGATTTGGGAAAAACCTCTAACCTGACGTGCAGTGCTCACAGACCATAGACCTAAAGCTGGCATTAATATTCTTAGGTTGATCAGCCGGGTTAGGTCGCAACGTAACCCTGCGCCCATCATCCCCAAAAACCATACAGGCCTGCTACACTGAGAGGGCCACCAACCCTCTTTCCTGACGACAAGGCCAGCAGCAGCGCGGTCTTCAAAGACAGAAATTTCAGATCGGCGGAGTCCAAGGGCTCAAACGGATGACCCATGAGCCCGTCCACCACCGTAACCAAGTCCCATTTGGGAAAGATGCACAGCGACGGCGGGCGCAGCCTACACGCTCCCTTCATAAAGCGCGAGACCAAAGGGCACGCCCCCACGGGGCTCCCCTCAATTCCCATGTGGCAAGCAGAAATCGCGGCTACGTACACCTTAAGCAACTGCGGGGACTGGCCTGCGTCAAGCAGGCTTTGAAGGAAACAGAGAACTGGTCGCACACTGCAGTTCACTGGATCCACGCCCTTATCCGTGCACCAACGCGAAAAGACCCACCACTTGTACGTGTACTGAGAGCAGGTCGAAGCAGCCCTAACACTCTGAATAGTGCACACCACATTATCGGGCAAGCCCTGGGCTAGCAAATGGTCCCATTCAGGAGTCAGACTGCTAGCTTCCACCTGCTTGGGGAGGGGTGGAGCACCTCCCCTTCCACCTGGGATAGAAGATCCGCCCATACCGGCAGCGCCCAGGGCGGACCTTGCGCCAAGGAGATCAGATCAAACCATATCTGCTTGGGCCAAAAGGGGGCCACTAAAATGAGCTGAAGATGCTGTTCCCTCACCCTGTCCAACACCTGACGGATCAGGGGGATCGGGGGAAACGCATAGAGCCCATCCCGTGGCCACGCGTGCGCCAGCGTGTCGTGACCCAACGGGGGTCTGTCCTCCTGGATCGAGAACCACAGTGGGCAGTGCGTCGCGCGTCGCGATGCAAAGAGATCGACGCGGGCGTGGCCGAACCTGGCCCAAATCTGTTCCACCACCTGAGGGTGGAGGCACCACTCTGTCTGACGGGGATTGCCCCGAGACAGCAGGTCGGCCCCGAAATTCAGCCGGCCCGGCAGATGAACCGCTGACAATGAAAGGAGACGGGGATACGCCCACAGGTGAATCTCCGCCGCTAACCGGTTCAGCGCCTTCGACCGCACACCGCCCTGTTTGTTAAGGTGGGCGATCGCAGCCGTATTGTCCGAGCGGATCAGAACATGGCGTCCATGTATGAGCCGCTGGAAGTGAAGTAGAGCCAGGCGAATCACCTCCAGCTCTAGCACGTTTATGTGGCGAAGCTCCTCAGCCTCCCACCGGCCGTTCGCCGAAAAACGCCCGCAAACCGCACCCCATCCCCAGAGGGAGGCGTCGGTGCGAATCACCAACCTGAGCAGGACAGGGCCCAACCGAGTGCCTCTCGAGAGGTAACGGGGGTCTGCCCATATGGCCAGCGCCTGCCGGGCCGGACACATCAGAGGAACCCTGCGATGACGGTCCCTGGCCGGGTCCAGGCGATGCCTGAGAAACCAGATTTGGAACGGGCGCATGTGTAGTCTCCCCAGTGGGAGCACATACACTGCTGAGGCCATCAGGCCCAACATGACTGTGCACTGATGCACTGACACAGAGGGACACAGACCTAGCGTCTTTGCTGTCAGCACTGTGCGAGCCTGTTGCTCTGGCGAAAGGCGGGCCCACATGGCCTGGGAGGCTAGCTCGAGCCCCAGGAAGGTCGCCACCTGCGCTGGGACGAGGCAACTCTTCTGCCAGTTCACCAAAAACCCTAAGGTCTGCAGGTGATCGGTCACCACCTTGGTATGTTCCGTGGCACGGACCCTCGAGTCCGCCACTATGAGAGCGTCGTCGAGATAGAGGAAGACGCGGATCCCACTCGCGCGGAGGGGAGCCAAGGCTGTCTCCACGCACACCGTGAAGGTTCACGGGCTCAAAGACATGCTGAATGGCAAGACACAGAACTCGTAAGCCTTCCCCAGGAAGGAGAACCTCAGGTATTTCCTGTGTCTGTGAACCACGGGGACATGGAAGAACGCATCTTTCAGATCCACGGAAGTAAAGAAATCCCCTGGTCTCAACGCGTTGAACAGGCGGGGAAAAGAGAGCATTCGGAACGGGAACTTCCTCAGCGTCTTGTTGAGACGCCGAAGGTCCAAAATTGGACGCATGGAGCCGTCCTTCTTGGGCACGACAAAGTACCTGTGGTAGAAACCCGAGCGCACCTCTGCCTTGGGAACCGAGCGAGGAGCTGAGGAACTGTGGTTCTCGCCCACTTGGCGAGGAGCGAAGTAACCTCCTTGTGGAGTATGTCCATGGACCCCCCCTCCACGGCCGAATCGGGGATCCCGTCGAACGTGGGTGGGGGCCTGGCAAACTGGAGAGCGTATCCCCCAGAAGCTCCCAGGCATTGAGCCTGTTGTACAAAGAGGAAACTGCCCCTCTGGTCATGAGTATATTGTTGGGCACCGGGACCTGATCCGGTGCCCTGATGGGGGGAGAAAATGGGGGGGCAGGACGTGAGAGGCTATGCCCCCCTGCCGCATGGTCAGTTCCGTAGAAGCTGTGCATGCCGGGGGAAAATCCCTTACGCAAGCTCCGCCTACTGACGCGCCCCGTGGGTGCGTCGTATCGAAGTAACCCCCCGCCGTGCAACTTTCGCAGGCTGGGGGGACTGCGGAGGCAACATTCTCTTTCGAGTCCGGCCGCACGCAGATCTGGGCCCCTTGGAAGGCGGGCCAACGTCCGGCAGTGCGGTCCCCAGGAGAGCTCCTGACCAACAATGGGCCCATGGCGCCATTGATGGTGGGCTTGTCCTGGAAGCTTCTAGCCGAGGCCAGGCCGTAGCCATGGACCAAGGCGAGCCTTGATGACGGGTATGAGACCCTGGGAGAGCTCCCGACCGAACTCGGGCCTTGGGCACCGAGGGCCGCGTATCCTGGCCTGCCGTGAGACCCAGGATGGGCCCACTGCGGCCGGGTGGGGTGCCGCCATTGAAGGCGCACGAGCCTGTGGGGCCCGCACCCATGGGCGTGGGGTGACTCGCGGTGCCAGAGGTCCCGGAGGGCGACTCGCCGCACGTGCTGCCACCTGAAACCGGCGGTCTTCCCCTCGTTGCCGCCGAGGCAAGAGGGATCTGACCGCAGCGGAGTCTCGCTGCTGCCTCTCCAACCGCTGGGCCAAATCCTCCACGGAAGGACCGAATAGGCCCTCCGGAGATATCTTCACCCTCAGTAGCCTGCTCTTCTCCTGCTCAGGGAGCTGAGTGAGGTTCAGCCACAGGTGACGGTGAGTCAGAACGGAGAAGACCATGACCTTCCCGCTGTTCTGCGCCAGGCAGTCGACCATGCGCAAGGCGTAGTCGGTGGCCATCCTGAGCTCTGTGAACAGCTCAGGAGCGGGGTCACCCTGCATCTCCCGCAGGAGCACAGCCTGGAAACCCTGCAGGATGGCCAGGTTGTTCGTGATGGCGGTGGACTGCCCCGCCACCAAATACGCCTTTTCGGCCAGTTTGGCAGTCAGCTGGCATGCCTTGGAGGGCAGCGTGGGTTTGCTGGCGTTGGAGGCCAGGTGGGAAGCCACCATCTCCTCGAGGGGGGGCATCGCGGAGAACGCAAGCTTCCCCTCGCCCTCGACCGCCGACCACGGAACCATGCCTGCACACAGCGGCTTGGCCTCCTGAGGCTTATCCCATCCCGCCTGCACCGCACGAATCACGTCTACGCAGACGGGCATTCGGCGTTTCGGGCGGGGTGCCTGGCGTGCCTGGAAATAGCACCCCTGCAGCACTGATGCAGGGGGCTGGGGTGGTTCGGCCCAGGCGATGCCTAGCTTCGCTGTGGCCCTCGACATCACCCCGTGAAACTGCTTCTGGTAGGGCTCGTTGATGCTCATCTCTGAGCGAGCCTCTACAGCAGTGGTGACGGTGGTGGCACCGTCCCAATCCTCCCCGCCGGACATCTCCCCTTGGGGGGTGTCCTCCTGGGGGGCATCGGCCAAGGGGTCGTAGGGGAAGAGCTGGCCCTGCTCCAACATGGGATACATGGGCTCGTCGCCCCAATTAAGATCCTGCTGCTCAGACTGGTCTGGGAGACCCTGAGCAGCGGGTGCTTCACCTCCGACCGGGCGGTCGGACCCCGCGGATGCACACCCCTCGGGGGGCGCGCCGCTGGGCGGCAAGTCCTCCTCGACAAAGAGCGCAGCTCTTGCTTGCAACTCGCCCAGGTTGAAGCCATCACAGATGCTGCAGAAGCTAGCCTTCAGCAGCGTGCTCATGCCCCAGGCAGAACACACAGTCATCGTGCCGATCGAAACCGGCCAGCGTAGCATCGCACCTTTCACAGCGCCTGGCTGTCCCCCCCTTTCTCGTGGCAGCCGCCTGGTTCATTGCACGAGTTATGCCAAGCTAACTCGCAGCAAGCACCCGCAGGCTGTACCAGGAATTAGCGGAGGTTTTACCGTGTAAGCTAACTAGCAGTAAGCCTGCAACGGTAAAAGGGTAGCCGAAGTGCTAACGCAACGTCAGATGCTAGCCGCACAGGTGCGAGCTAGCTATCTAGCTAAGCTGGAGAGCATGGCTCTTGAGCTACTACTCTCTCTTAACGTTACTCCAGCCAGAGTGAACGTACGCGCTCTACACAGAGGTAGCCTGCGCCTAATGTGCTAGCACACAAGATAGTATCTGCATGGATGCAAGCTAGCTATCTATTCAACAACTGGGTGCGTTACCCCGTCCGGGGAAAACGCAGCCGGCTACTTTGGTGTTAGCCTATTGTTCTGTGCTAATACAGTGAGACGCTATTCGCACGTATGCAAGCTAGCTATCTATTCACACTTTGAGAGCGGACTTTCTTAGTTAGCTCTCAAGCCTATATCTCTATTGTCACCCCAGCCGGGGTAGATGGAGCACGCTACACGGCGGTAGCTATACAGGTGTTAACCGCAATAAGCAAGATACTCTTAGCTTTAGATGAGCTTGTTCCGACGCCGCTGGTGAAGAGAACAGGATCGGGTCCCCGAAGCCTGAAGAATCTCATCCACACAATCCTCTTGAGGTGGGCAATAAGAAGGAATTTAGCCAAGCTTAACTCATTCACCGCCAAAGACGTCTTTAACGTGTTATCAGGAATAGCCATCCACGCCAAAGAAGTGTTTGACGTGTTTTTGTTTTTATTAATGCAGCGCGTAGTTCAAACACTTCCCCAGCCTGTGACACAGACACAGGTCCCTGCCTTCAAAGTCAAGCCGACAACACGCGATCAAACACATACCGCAGCTGTTTTTTTTTAATGGGGGAGGAGACAAGAAGACAAAAGCCGTGAGAAACGCTGCCTCTTTGCAGAGTAGGAGAGAGACGCCATTGTGTACGGTTGTGACAGTGTGCTGAGTTGAAGTTGAAGAGATTACAGTAGCTAGTAGCCTATAGTCGTCAGTTTAGTTAGCGTTAGTTAGTTGTAGTATAGTCTGTAGTATAGTTTAGTTAGTTAGTTGTAGTAGTCATAGTCTAGTCAGTCATGGTGAAGGCAAAAGGAAAGACCAAACACCGCATCGCCCCTCGGCGCGCCGGTGCCCGAGCTGTTCGCCTTGCTGCTGGGCAGCGGACACTGGATGAGACGATGTTCTCGGTAGTCAAACCCGTGACCACCATCGATCCGGTTCCAGCGCCTGGTCCCAAACCCAAGCCTCCTGTGTCCCAGCTCGAACGAGACGAGACTGAGTCAGAACTTAGTGACGAGGAGGAGATCGGGGGCAACACAACAGACATGATTCCCCAGGAGGAGCCATTTTCCAGGGCGCATTTGCGAGACGAGACGGAGTCAGAACTTAGTGACGAGGAGGAGATCGAGGGCAACACAACAACAGACATGATTCCCCAGGAGGAGCCATTTTCCAGGGCGCATTTGCGCCGTGCAAAGACGCGCCGGGATTACATGGAAAGTGACTTTGACTCTCAGCCATCAAGCTCCCATTCATCTGAAGAGGAGATGGTCACACCGTCGCCAGTTGTCCATGTCGAGGGCGAGGAAGACTGGAATCCAATGCGACAGGACCCCGATGATCGTGGTAAGGAGTAATTTTGTTGTTGATATATGCATATTGTACAGACAGTACCAGTACCAGCTTCACGCACAAAGTCCCAGTGATGATGTCATCAGTGTGTGTGTGTGTGTGTGTGTGTGTGTGTGTGTGTGTGTGTGTGTGACTACTGACTACACTGTCTCTGCATTCTATGATCGTATAGTTTACTGAGACTAGTACACTACACTGTCTCTGTACTAAATGTGATTATATAGTTTACTGAGACACTACACTGTCTCTCTGTACTAAATGTGATTATATAGTTTACTGAGACACTAGTACACTACACTGTCTCTGTACTAAATGTGATTATATAGTTTACTGAGACACTACACTGTCTCTCTGTACTAAATGTGATTATATAGTTTACTGAGACACTAGTACAATACACTGTCTCTCTGTACTAAATGTGATTATATAGTTTACTGAGGATATATTGCTTTTATTTCAGATGAGGACGAGCCGATTGTTACAGAACCCAGTGAGCCCACATCTAGTAAACAACCGAGATCAAAAGGTAAGATCTTGTTTCCCTCTTTTGTGTCTTTGTCCAAAATGGCTGATCTACAAGCTCACAATTATACATGTTGTGTGTGTGTTGTAAATTGTATTGTAATGTATGTATTTCTTTATTTACAGGCCGTGGTGCAGATGGAGAGCCAATGGAGGGACAGCAACCCAAGAAGGGGAAAAAGAAAGACACCAAAGGTATGTTCATTTTCCCTCTTTGCCCAATATAGCTGATCTACAAGCTTGTGTGTGTGTGAGTGTGCTATAGTAATGTATTTGTATTTCTATATTTTTATAACACCTATCCTGTATCCAGAGCAGCAATGGTACTGCATGGATGAAGTGCCGTGGGAGCCAGAGGACATCCCGTTCACTGCTGTTCCTGGCCTGCTCAACAGTGCTGCTGCGCTGGAGTCGGACAAGCCAGTGGACTTCCTGGAACTCATCCTTACTGAAGAGCTGCTGCAGTATGTTGTGGACCAGACCAACCTGTATGCACAGCAGACAATTGAGCCTGGCGCAACAAGTGTAAGGCTCGATGCATGGAATCCTGTTGACATCGCTGAACTGAAGGCCTTCCTAGGGCTCCTCTTCCTGACTGGGCTCATTGGAAAGCCTGACCTGGAGAGTTACTGGTCCACGAACGAGGTGCTGGAGACCCCCTATTTTGGAAAGACAATGTCCCGAAACAGGTTCCAGATCATACTGCGTTTCCTGCATTTTACTGACAACACAGCAGTGAGAAACAATGATGACAGGTTGTATAAAGTCCGCCCAGTCTTAGACATGCTAGTGAACAAGTTCCAGGAACTCTACCAGCCAGGCCAGAACATCTCAATAGATGAAGGAACTTTACTGCGGAGAGGCAGATTGAGCTTCAAAGTTTTTAACCCACAGAAACCTGTGCATTACGGGATCAAAAGTTATGTGTTATGTGAGTCCCAGACAGGATTTTGTTATAATTTGATGCCTTATTGTGGAGACGGTAAATCTCTTGTAGATACAGTGTGTGGTCTCCTGTTGGGGCTGGAACAGCAGGGCTACAAACTGTACATGGATAACTTTTATAATTCTGTAAACATGTGTGATATCCTGCTAGATCTGGGGACACATGTATGTGGCACACTGCGAAAGCATAGAGGAGAACCACCAGCTATCCACCATGCGGAAAAGGCCACCCTGCAACCAGGGGGCAGAATTGCCTTCCACACTGACCAGGTTCTGTGCTTGGCATGGCGGGACACAAATGTTGTGAGAATGGTATCCACATTTCACCAGAACGAGATGAGACAGGTCTTGACGTGGAAGAAAGGTGTGAGGGGGAAGGTGGTGAAGGAGAAGCCTGTCTCTGTGGTAGAGTACAACCAGTCTATGAACGGTGTTGATAGGCTGGATCAAATGATTTCGTACTACCCGTTCATCAGGAAGTCCTATAAATGGACAACTAAATTTGTTCTGTACATGTTCCAAATCTGCCTCCACAACGCTTTCGTCCTGTACAGAGCTAAAAACCCACAGGGCACAGTAAAGACCATGTATGCGTTCCAGGAGAGTCTGATACAGGCGTGGACCACTGCCACAAAGCGCCATAGAGTTCCCTACGCTGACCGTCCGAGTAGGCTGTCTGCCAACCTGGCAAAGCATTTCCCTGTCAGGAATGACCCCACCCCCAAAAATGACAACCCAGCTAAGAAATGCAAGGTGTGTCTGGGCAACAAAAAGAGAAAGGAGACACGTTTCCAGTGCCACTTCTGCCGCATCCCCTTGTGCAGGGTCCCCTGCTTTGAGGTCTACCATGACACCCTGAACTATAAAGAGTAAATTCCCCTCAGTGGTAGAACGAACTCCCCACTGAGGTCAGGACGGCCGAATCCCTGCCCATCTTTTTTTTCAACTTTTTATTAGTTTTCAGTGAGTCCACCTTTTGGAAAAAAAACTCGCCTTTTCAAGCTCCACTTGAGTCCCTCCTGAACTAACCCTTTTGATGTAGCATCTTTCCCCCCCCCCCTCTCCACCCCAAACCCCCTCCCCCCATCTAGCATCTTCACCCCAAACCGCCCCCCCCCCCCAAAAAAACAAAAACAAACAAAAAAAACATTGATGTTACTCGACTGCTTGCTGCAAGGGTCTATCTGTGTAGATGATGTTCCACAGTTGATTCCACTAATGTTGACAGAATGTGACATTGTAAGTCGCTTTGGATAAAAGTGTGCTAAATGACGAAATGTAATCTAAAGAGACACACATGGGCCCCGCGCACACACATTCACACTCACTCACACTGAGTAAACTGCATTGTTGAATGTAAAAAAAGCACTTCATGTGTATATATATATATATTTTTTTTTTTTGTCATTTGTATCATAACAAATAGTATTTACATGTCTGATGTCAATACAGTTCAAAATAAAAGAATTGAGAGCGAGATCTGCCTGAGATTGTCTTCTTTACAAAAATGCCTTTTTCTCCTATTTGCCTTTTCAGAGAGACCTTTTTGGTGAAAACAGGGTGTATATAAAGGGCTATAAGTAGAGTACAGAACATGCTAAAAGCTCACTTTTTTTTCTCCTGGTGAACCCAGAGACGTACATCTTCATTTTGAGGTATTGCATATCACTCTGGTGCTAATAGATAATTTACTGTGGGTCTTGAAAGATGACCAACAATTATGAAAATCTTTGGCCTGTGCTAAATATTGGCAGTCCTAAACTGGCCATGAATGAGTTAAGAGCGCAAACTTGAGCTAACACGGAGCTTTCAATAACACGTCCTCAGCGCGGTTGGAAGAACGAATGAGTGACTATCCCTGAGCTGAGCGGGCGTGACGTGGTCACGTGGGTGAGGATTGGGTGGCCGCCTCAGCCCCAGGGGGCACCACGCCACCTGCTGGTGGGTGGTCGGTTTTATATATAAAGATCATTTTTGGAGCAAAAATAACATTCTTCCAGTGGCTGCTTACGCAGTGGATATGGCACTAGAGTGAGAGCTTGAGTTCAAAACGAAGTAAAACCGTACATATGCCCATATATTAGCACAAATCTCTATCGTAATAAGGTAGGTTGCAAAACTTTTCCTGTTTGATGGTGGCTGTCCGTTCCCTGCCATCTGTATTTTGCTCAATATGTTTCTGAAAAATGGCGATTCTACTGTTGAAACTGGCAACATTTCCTCTACCATGTATGAGGCAACAAGCCTGTCCATCTCTGATTTTGATGTTACCTGGTGAAAAGCAAGCTTTTGCTGCTGGCTTGGGGTCGAGGCGGGCGACTCAGCTTGGCTCTGCAACTAGCTTTCTGTTAGCATGTTGCCTCTGCAGATGCTTTGAGAGGTTTGATGTCGTGTTCGCAGCGGTAGGTAGCTGCTTCTGTCCAGGGCAAAGTTTGCACTCTCACATTCTTGTCCTTACGCGCAAAATTTGAAGTAATGTGCGTATCTCCACCCTCAAAAGCTGTTATAGAAGACGGCAGGCGGGTTTTTTGGCAGATTGCAATCCAATTATTAAGGAGCATACCGCCACTGCACCCACTTCACTATAACACGTTGTATTTGAGAGGGGTATTTATAGACCCCATCGCTGTATGTGGGTTCCTCTTATGGTTTACGTTTCATTTCATTTTATTTTGTCCAATATTCAAATATTCCAGAATTGCATGTTGTGTTAACAAATTATTATTATTTCTATCTAACACTTTTTAGCCTGATTTAATTGTAAAACAGAGTGTAAAAAGTTATGCCCCCTCAAAGCTTTCTGTGAAAGTTAACCTGTGGAAGAGGAAAGTGGACGGAGTTCCCAGCATGCCCTGGGGTAGTGTGTTTTGTTTGTAGATTTTTTTGTCAATGTTTGTCAATTGTTTGTTTGTCAATGTGTTTTGGAGGTTAAAATTATTTCTTGTGCTATATGCATGATGTTAGTTATCTGCAAAGTTATGTGTCGACTAATTGTGCTGTTCTGCATGCTAATACAAAGTTGAAATGTTGGCACCATGGGTGATTCTGGTGTGCAGTTAAGTGACCCTTCCTGATGGGGCACAGGATCTGCTATTAAAACAGATCTTTTCTCCTTATACTTATCTTGCTAGTACGCAAGTAACGAGTTAAGTGTTTGATTAGTAACTGTAATGTGATTACTGCACTTAGGGACAGTAGTTCCTTACACTACTTGTTACCGACAAAAGTAATGTGATTACAGTAACGAGTTACTTTGTAACGTGTTCCCCCCAACACTGACCATGCCCACTTCAAACCCAACATCAAGAGCACTACAAAAACTTAAACATTTGGCAATGTCAATATTTAGGATTTTGATTGAAACTAATGTCTAATATGTTTAGATGCTTACTATTATGGACTTAAGACCCTAATTTACATAGTTAGGTTATTGTGGATGTGGGTTTCCAGGGGCTTTAAACATACAGTAGTCTGACTGCCTGGAAGCAGGCTGTGGGTCTAAATCCCTTTCCGCTCCCTGCAAGCTCTGCCATTGGCTCCGACGGGCTCCGACCGACCGGCTCTGACCATTTATTGATTTCCTTTCTGCTCCCTGAGTGTTGAATCTGTCGATCTCAAATGCCTCCGTTGCTGTGAAGCAACAACAACGCTAGCTCATTGCTACACACTGAAAATGGCAAGTTTTGACGAAGATTTGGATTGTGCAATAAAGCAGGCCTGCTTGGTACTTTCGCTGGATGGTTGTAAAGACAACCTTGTCCCCGCTAGCCCAGAGTGGAGGTATGACCAGCCAGACTCTCTCCCGGTGCAGGGAGATAGTCTGGCAAGCGAGACTAAACATACAGTATCACTACTCCCTAGCATATCTTCTGGTGGGTGTTGCTTCACAATACACGTATAGAGCTCAACAGTCACATGACATTCCGCAAGAGTACTTCCCCGTTCATATTCTCAATCAAAAGTTTAAAAAAATCCTTATCTAAAGATTGTTAAGCCAGGAACCAAGCCAACTGGTCTTCCAGACAATCGTGAGCAAAACATTGAATAACGAAGAGAAAAAAGTGCTGGGTACAAGACTGGGCACATATATCCTAAGAGAGATAATCTTTTGGCCAATCAGATTAGCGAATGATGGGGAGAGCACTCTGAGTGGCATTGGGCGGGACCAGCGGTCTTGAACGGCGCCATTAAGCTATTAGCTCAATGGCTAACTTTATCGTCTAATAGCCGCATTTCCTTGGAGGTACCCCAACAACCGGCTGATGGATTTTAAAACGGGTGCTGGTTTTGAAGGCAGCGTGACTTGTATTGGTTAATGTAAGATACTTTCAGTCACTCAGTGTGTCACAGGTTTGAAATCGGATCCACACGCAGAAATCAACTGGAGTCAGGAGTCACGTGTCAACGTTCAAAAAAGGAGTTTTACTATGAAACTTAAAGCGTACAACAAGGTTTTCAGTATCAGACCAAAATATCTAAGCACTGTCTCCACAGACAAGGGAGCTTAAATAAGAGTCAGTGTAATCAAGTCCAAGTGGCACCAGCCACTGCTGATTGAGATGCAACCCAGCTGTGTGGGCGAACCAGGCTCTTGGGTTGCTCCAGGACGCCATCCAGTGGACCTCCTAGGGAACTGCCGTCAGGTGCTGACACTGGCGGCAAACACAAGCTGTAGCCTGTGTTTGTAGTAGCCAACCCAGAGAGAGAAATGAGTGCAGGGCCCAGCATGCTCCACCAATTACAGACGACCATACAGCGAGCTCCACCAATCAAAGACGTCGATATTACATTGTCGAATTGTGGGTAGTGTAGTACTTCTCCATGAAATAGAATATACACTATATATTTTTTTTTAATAAACAAGGATGATATCTTACAGATTTGTGGCTGTTACAGGAAGATATACCATCGTTTCACTACTGGAAGTCTACTTAGGGTGGTTATGATATTATGGCTAATAATCCAAATCTCATTGCAGAATATGCAATATAACGGGGAAGCACACTTCTGGAACCGTGACGTTGCGGAACCGTCACATGACTGTTGAGCTCTATCTCAGTCTGCTGGATGAAATATAGTTCCTTTCTTTCTGCCTCTGTAAGTGTCGGTCCATCCGTGTGTAGCATGAGATGTCCGTCTGTCTGTTCATACCCTAAGCCCCTCCCCCCGGCTCGCGAGCAAGCGAGAGTGCCATTTGGTGGTCGAGCGAGGTCGAGAGTGAATAGAGAGAGAGTGGCGACCTAAAGCTGCCACAACGTCATCGTCAACATGACACACACATCATCGTCAACGCCACACACACACACACACACACAGAGACGCGTTCAAACACATCTACCTCTGCGACCGAGCAACAGATTTCAACACTGGTTTACACCATTGGAATCAGCGTGACTGGTACTTGTTAATGAAGCTCAGTGGCTAAGCTCAGTGGTGTATTGAGCCCGTAGTTGCTTATGTATGTAGTGTACTACACCTCCACCGCTGGCTGCAACACCTGGGTGTGATTTCTTTGACAACAGATTATCACTTTCAACATGCGACTAAGCCCAGGTCTCACAATATGCTATTATAGTTTGTGTAAAGCTGATCAGTCAACTCCTGAGAAATGCACTGTTTGTAGTAAAGACTAGACCACCGTGACATTTACAGGAGAAACCCCACTTCAGGCATTTATCCTGCATCCATCATGCATTAGTGTTGCCAACATGTCATTTTTGAACATGATAGAGGGAATTAAATCCTTCTACTGTAACATGGATGTAATCTGTTACAGTGAGTTACATCCTTCTACTGTAACATGGCCCTACTCTTTTGATTCCAACAGCTGAAAACAGAGCAACACATTAACTTCCCAAACACTTCCTCTTGGGCATGCAGTGCAAAGTGCAGCATCGTTCACGCTGTGGGGGAAGCGATAACCAAACAAGGAATCTTTCCCCAGACTGTGTGTGTTCAGAGCATTCATACCAGTGCCTCCAGCGGTGCCACCTACTGTCCCTTTTTATATACTGTACGTGTGTGTTTGTGTGCTGCCTCGCTAATGCACTAGCTGTCTTTGTTAGCCTCTAAGTGTGTGTCCTCCAAAGAAAAGCAGTGATGTGTGCACTCTTTTTCTGATGGCACTAACAGACCATCCCTCCATGTTAATTCTCTCCCTCCCTCTCTCTCTTTCTCTGTCCTTTTTGTCTCTTTCCATCTCCCACTACCCTCCTTCCTTCTCTCTCTCTTGCTCTCCATCCTCTCATGTCATTTGACTACTGAGTTGGCGCTGTGGCAACGACAGACAGTGGGGATCTTGTTAAACTAGTGTAGTCAAAATTGCAGTTGCAGATTTTGAAAATACAATTTAATCAACTAAATTGTAGCAGAAAAACACAGCAATGTAGCTTTGTAGTGTGTAGAGTATGTAGTCTGCTATACGAGACTGAAGCTGTTTGCTTGGAAGTTGAAGACTTAGAGAGAAGATTTTTGATAGTTAGATTTTTCTTAGCATTTGGATTTTCCTTGCACATTTTGGACTTTAATAGCATTTTAGATATACAATTGAGATTACTCCCAAGCATTTGAAGCTAATCAGTTGGATTAATCAAAACCACTTGAAGCCGAGATCCAGTTAATTGAATTAGGATCGCTTGAGGCGGTCAGATTGGATCATCCGACAGCATCTGAAGCAGAGTCAGCAGCAGCTTAGCGAGCGGCGTCCCATCGAGGCTGGAGGATGTGGGACGGACGGATCGACCCCAGGATGCTAAAAGCCAGCGCCTCGATGGCCAGAGGGAGACACCTGCTTCCCCCACCGCCCACCTTCCACGTCTCCCCCTCAATCCCCATCTCCCCTTCCATTCCCATCCTGCCTCCTTTCCACGCGTCTCCTTCCTTCCAGAGCTCTCCTCCTCTCCCCGTTGTTCCCCCGTCCCATCACCACATGTTTCCTTCATTCCAGAGGTCTCCTCCTCTTCCTGGTGTTGCCACGTCCCGTCACCCCGCGCTCCGCTCCTCCCCCTCCTTCCCTGTCCCTTCCTCTCCCTCCCATCGGCCCTCTCCATCAATCCATCCCTCCTTCTGTCCTCTGTTCCATCCCTCTCTTCACCCATCCCACCAGACGTCCCTCCAGCACTCGCCCTCCTTCCCCGCTCCATCCCCGCGACCCGCGCCCTATGTCTTGCCCTCCCTCCGTCCCTCTCCGTCCATCCCCACCCCCTCCTCCTCCACCTGCTCACTGCCCTGTGTTCCCTCGCTCCATCCCTCTGTTTCTCTATCTCTGTCCTCCACTGACCATCGTGGTGTGTGTGTGTCTCAGGAGCTGCACAGGAGATACGAAGCAGCTCCAGAATCAGCCAAGACCAAAGCTCTCCAGACTGTCATCGAAATGAAGGTAAACCTATGTTGTTGTTTTTGTTGTTTTTGGTTAATGTTTTTTATGTTTTTATTTGATCCATAGGCTGTTGAAATTGTTTAATAAACTGCTGGTGACCTGCTAGTGCATCTGGAAAAGTAAAAATATGTTTGCCTGCCAGGATTCCAGCTTGCAATGCACATTGCTGCTTCTGGTATGAAAGCCATGTCAGGCTGCATGATGTTGAAGCTAGCACTTGCTCACGGCAGTGGCTGTGGTTCACCGACCTATTAAAACAGTAAGCTACTTCATGTCGATCATGTTATATTTATCTCCAAAGCAATTGGGTCTAATTGAGTAAACTGTGGTAAGTAGTTATAACAGTATCAGATTTAAGTGGCTTAAACTGTTTACACAGAGATCCCGCAATATCGCCGTTGCGCCGAAAATGTTAGGAAGAAAATGTGCCAGCATCGCCTTTTTACACAGAAAGCAATTTCAAACTGTGTTTAGACAGCAACGCGGCTTTCCGCAAGTAAACTAGGTGTGACGTTCTGTCGTTGCCATGGAGATGTGAACAGCTGTACCTGCTGCCGAGGGGAATACAAAAATTGTGGATGGTTTTGAGGAGAGCCTGATAGAAGAGAGGGAATATCCTCACCTGTAGCCCATGGCTCATCGCTCATCACAGAGGATTTATCAGACACACACTATAAAGAAAAAATACTTGGGGAAGCTGCTGCGGGCGTATTATTATAGAGAGGCACTGTACCACTTTTATCCGCCATTTATTCTCCCATAGACATTTAGTAAAATGCTTATAAAAATAGTTTTACTTCGTCAAACCAAACAGTTCAGCTATATTTAGAATTTTTAACGTTTTGGTCCAAAATCTCTGGTACAGTGCTGAAGCAGGAAGTGACGTTCCACTTTGGCTCTCTATACTATTATTATTATTAGTATTATTAGTATTATTATTACTACTGTATTATTATTATTATTATTATTATTATTATTATTATTATTATTATTATTATTATTATATATTCTTTTTATTATTATTATGTCCGTTAATATAGCATAAGGCATAAAAATCCCTAATCAAACCAAAAAACTAACAAAAACGACAGCGCTTCAAAACAGAAATGGAAATCATGACCTGCAGCGAGTCAATCATCACTGCTGTGTCAACGTCAATGTCAACATCGTTTGAGCACATTAGCCTACTAACCTATTACTCATAAACTGTAGGCATGGAGAATTAATCCTGGCTCTCCTGTTGCAGTCATGGATCGCATCACTTTCTGCTTTTACTAGTACCGTAAATTCTATAATTTATATACTATAAGGCGCACCGGAGTATAAGCCGCAGCAGCAAAATTGCCTGTTTGTTACATATATAAGCCGCACCGGACTATAAGCCGCAGGTGTTTTAATGTTTTTTTTTTTTTTTTTTTTTTTTAATTGTGTTTTAATGTTTAATTACCATATGTAAGGGTTCGTGCACAGAGGGGATTGTCGGGAAAGAGATGGCTGTTTGAGGAAGCTCCCATTTATTAACATTTCAACAAAACAACATAACACAACACCACCTGTGTTTTTTTTTACAGTGCACACAGTGTCCGCGGTGTGGTGAAAAGAGGGCAAGAGAGGAAATTAAAACAGAAGTGGATTTATAGTTAGAAAGAGTGCTAAAGAAGAGAGAATTCCGTTTTTTATTTTTTTATTTTAGTTACTCACAGTACTATTGACCAGTCCAACTCAAAAGATATTCGGCAGTTTCACTTTGAGCTCTTGTTCCGCCGCTGTCCATCAATGGTTATGACGAGTCTCGCTGGGATTTGTTTTTGCATTTTATCCATTTTCGGACTCACTGTGTTGTTTTTGTCCTCCAGTGCGCTGATGCGCTTTTCCGCATTAGAAACTCTGTTCACGGTTGCCTTATTTTCTTTAGTGAGTGAGTGGATGGACTTCTGCACGTTTTCAAACTTGTTTTCAAGCTGCTCAAAACCTCTGAGCGATGTCGGACTTAATCGATAGTGTTTCACGGAGTAAAAGTTAAGCCCAAGCCGTGTATCTCCAGCCTCCAGCAGGTGAGTCATTTCCTCATTCATGGCGGTGATTGCTTCGTCTCTTTTCTTTCTGCTTACTGGTTTTCAGTCTTGTGCTTCTTCCAGCAGACATTCGCCCCACTCTTTAAAGTTATTCAGTTGGTTCTGGTCACCTTATTCATTTTAGATCAGATCGCTAAAACATATTGTTTGGTCTGGTGTAGCAGCTGTCTAGCTGAGCGCCATGTTCACCGTGATGCCGGTTGATTTCCGCCAAATGATGTCAAGTCAAGTCAAGTCAAATTTTATTTATATAGCACCTTTCATACACAAAGGCAATTCAAGGTGCTTTACAAAAAAATAATCGAAAAAACAAGCAGCAAAGCAATGCACATAAAATGTGCAGATGAAGCTGTGTAACCTGTAAAATCCATCGATTTTGGAGGTCACCGAGTGGCCGTTTGCTGAAAAAATCCATAGATAAGCCGCACCGTTATATAAGCCGCAGGGGCCAAAAAACGGGGAAAAGGCCGCGGCTTATAGTCCGGAATTTCCGGTACTTCTGTTATTTTTTATGAATGAGCTGAGCATCCCATCTTCCTGGCTTATCCTTTCAAACAAACGTCCATTTGGCTTTAAATCCAGGCTTTAACAGACTGTGTAAAAGGAGCCTGTGTTACCAGACACAGCAGCTAACATTACAGTAGATTTAGCAGCTAATGGACAGCTAAGAGCAAACACAGCTATCAAAAAATTTGACTGTTAAAGAAGCACAAAAGCAACACTAACTATAACCCCAAAGCAATGTGATATATTATATATTTATATCAGTTAATATGAATTGAACCTGGTTAGGAGATAAATATTACACATAATACACATAGACACATAATAACATTATTATGGATATTTGAACCACTTGTGTGAGCAAGTCCTATCGTCAACCACACACTCCCCCCAATCCATTGACTATAACCTTTGATTTATTTAATTGTATTTGGTCTCCGGCTCTGCTCATATCACTCAGCAGTTTTCATTCATTGCATTCATATCCCTACTCCAAAATGTCATATAAATTTAGTGTGGTTATGGTGCCGTGGTCATTAGGGGTGGGGGAAAATTCCCACCCCTAGTGGTCATTGAGTTGTCTGTAATATGTGAGTGTTGCCATCACAGGACTCTAAGATCAGCTCTCTGGAGCGCGGTCTGAGGGAGCTGGAGGACGAGGTCAACATGCTGAAGTCTAATGGGGCTCTGAGCAGCGAGGAGAGAGAGGAGGAGATCAAACAGATGGAGGTCTACAGATCCCACTCCAAGTTCATGAAGAACAAGGTAAAGCAACGCGCAAGCACACACGCACACACTGACACACACACACTGTCTGGATGGGGCTCGTTCGTTTTCGGTTGTGAGCTCAGCTGGAATGAAGCTGCGTGCGATTCTGGGCTTTCTGCTGGTGTTTCAAAGTGTGTTCCACCCGTAATCTATTATGCAAATTTGCAATCCCCCACCGCCAGCTCCCAGCGCGAAAGCGAAAGCGTTTTCGCCAATCCATTTTCATGAGAATGGCTTCCTCACGCTGCTGTCTTTGCTTGGCTTTCTCTCGTCTGGAGAGCACTGTCGCCACTTAGTGGGTCGGTAAAATAGGTTAAACACATTCAATAGCTCCCATATTTTTATAGGAGACGTAAAAGGGTTTGATCCACGTCCCACCGTCAAATTTTTTTTTTTTTTTTTTGACGAGTTGACTCGTCATTGGCAGTCAACCGTTGGTTTCTGCTTGACGAGTTGACTCGTCAACGGCAGTGAACGTGTTAACACACAGTATTCTTGTCATGTGGCGCCAATTTGCAATTCAATATATTTCTGTCTGTGTTTGTTTGGAGGAGAAATTTGGTTTTGCCTCTGTTTTTTCTCACGTGTATTAAGTAGTCATTTACACCTTGGTCACTGCCACCTCCTGGTACACCGGTTTAACGCAGCGCCTAAAAGGCAGACTGCAGACCGCACAAAATAAACTTATCAGAGTGATTCTCAAGGTTCATCCTTGCACTCATCTCGTTGCTGAGCACTTTAAAACACTCAACTGGTTAACAGTTGAAAAGCGCACTTTATACATGAAATTGTTGCTCACTTTTAAAATCATTATAAACAAGGTTCCAAAGTACTTGCTGCACTATTTCTCACTTGTACGTGAGACCCACCAGCACTTTACTCGAGGCAGGGAAACAGACCTGGTCCCCAGTCGTTTTAAAACCCTAATGGGGAAGAACAGCTTCCTATACAGTGGAGCTGTTCAGTGGAACCTTTTACCTAAGGGAATTAAAGTAAGTACCTCCTTGAGTGGTTTTAAGAGGACCCTAAAGAGATTGCTCCAGACTGTTGTTTAATTTTATTATTTTATTAGTTTGATAGTTTTTATAGTTTTTTTTTTTTTTTTTTCTTTAACTGAATGGTTCACCCCCCTGCTGCTATGTTTCTTTTAATCTTGTATTCATTTCTTTTAATGCAAGTTATTGGAACTGCACTCGCTTTACCTACTGCTGCTGCATTATACATTTTCTGTTTTAATCAGTGTTCTATGTTTTGTTACTAACAATTTGTTTTTTATTACATGTGGGAACCACAATGGAAATAAGCCCTAGGACTTTTTTGTGTTTTTATCCTCTGTGATTTCCTGGATGTTTGTTATTAACTTATATGTTTGATATTTGGTACTGTACATTTCTCCTTGTTCCTTTTATCTTATCACCAAATAAATTCATTCATTCATTCATTCATGCACTTCACTACTGTGTTCCTATTACATTACTTCCATGTTTATCGCTGTCAGTAAACTACCTTTTCACTATGCTTACATGCATTATGAAAGCCATTTCCTTTGCCCGTTGTGACTCAAACTAAAGGGCTTAGATAAAGGCCTTAAAATACTTTGAAGACCCGGAGCTGCTGTACTGCAATCACGAGTCAGGACTTTAACAGCCACAAGCTGTGGAAGGCCATGTGTGATTGGTTAGTCCAGAGATACTATGAACCACGAGGACTACTGACTTGCTCACATGCTAGGAATATTTCAGCTAAAGTTTCTTGACGAGACGCGCCACGGTAAAACTATATCCATCTCATTTATTGGAGAATAAGACAGTCATGCAGATGGTTTAGGACAGTGCAGTGGAATCTCTTCTCATCAAAACCATTAAAATCCCAGACTGTGAATTTCAGGTAAGGTTAACATTTTGTTTTCCCAATTAAATTTAAACTCCAGTACAAGCTTCCTAGGAGCCATGCAAAATTGCTGTCACACACTAGGAGCCCTATCTTCGTACGGCGCTATCGTTTGCGCTGCCGTTTGTGCGCCTCTTATTGCGATTGTCGTGTTTTAAATACATTGGGAGAAGAAGGAGATGAACCACAGAAAACAATGGAGGACATGATGTAGTCTATTTGAAGTGTCTTTTTATTTGCAGAACAAGTGGTGGTATTGACATGGCTGAAGCCATGGAGAGATGTTCCTGAGTGTGTTCTCTAACCTTTGACGCTGCGTCCCCTGTTTATATAAACTTTCTCCACTCAAGGAACTCCTACTCTCACAATGTTATGCCCTGTTTCTTTCCTCCAATCGAATCCCTGTTTAGACGTGTGTGTGTTCTGTGGAGCAGTTTCGTGTGTCACTTGTCAATCAAACCCCAATCGGACACCTGGCCCCTCTCATCTTTGAAAGGAGTCTAAAAATGCGTCCTCTCTCTCTCTACTCTTCCTGCATCAACCAAATGGCCTATCCTCCTTTACGACAGCCTGAGGTGTTATCACATCCTCTGCCCCCTTCAACAGCTGAACCAAGCGTGCGCATGTGAGTGCATGTGAGTGTGTGTGTCCTAGGGTTTTACTTCGTTTCGAACTCGAGCTCTCACTCTAGTGCCTTATCCGCTGCGTACGCAGCCCACTGGAAGACTGTTATTTTTGCTCCAAAAATGACCTTTAATTTTAAAACTGACCACCCACCAGTAGGTGGCGTGGTGCCCCCCTGGGGCTGATGCGGCCACCCACCTCACCCACGTGACTACGTCACGCCCGCTCAGCCCCGGGATAGTCACTCACCCTTCTTCCAGCCACGACTGAGGACGTGTTATCTGAAGCTCCGTGTTAGCTCAACTTGGCGCTCTCAGAAGCTAAAGAAAAAACGCTCGTTCCGTCTCACTTTGCCCACCTCGAGAGGTTTTGCGTGGACGAGATTCTTCAGGCTTCGGGGACCCGATCCTGTTCTCTTCACCAGCGACGTCGGAACAAGTCATCTAAAAGCTAAGAGTGTCTTGATTACAGTTAAAACCTCTTCTAAAGCCACCTATTTCTGAAGAAAATGGTGAAAACGACATACCCAAACTAAAATGCTTACTGTGGCTGAACTGCTAGGGTTACAGACAACTGCCTGACCTTTTCTGAAAGGTAAGACTTTGAAGTTTCTGTTCCAAGTGTCAGAATGACTCTATGTGTTACTGACCCTGAGTAACACCAGCTCAAACACAGTGGTTGATTCTCGCCTAGAATAAAAAACACTTTTAGAGTGTAAACAGTTACCTGTGGTTGTTGTATTTATAGCTAGAAACCAAATGGAGACATAGCCACAGGCCTTACCACATCCCAACTCAAAGAAGATGAAAAAATACCAAAACATGAGTATTTGGCAGTGGTTTTTGTAGGGAGATACCTAGGCGGATTTCCAAAAAGCCATTATAAAAAGCCAAATAATCTGAAATGTTGTCTTTGTCTTTGTACAAAGACAGCTATAACTTCTGCTGTGTTGATCTGGTCTGAAAAAGGAAGACATGGTTCGATGCGCAAGATTCAGTCGGTTAATTTGGTATGTAGCATGAACAGTATTGTTCAGAATTAACTACCTAATTAATCACATAAATGACAGATGAACAGCAAAAAATCAGAAACGTAACGCCGGGGTTAGTATCTGTGTGCTAGTACATTAGGCGTGGGCTACCTCCGTGTAGTTCACTCCGGCCGGAGTAATGTTAAGTGAGAGTAGTAGCTAGAGAAGCCGTGCTCTCCAGATTAGCTAGATAGCTAGCTTGCACCTGTGCAGCCAGCATCTAACGTTGCGTAGCACTTCGGCTACCTTTACCGTTGCAGGCTTACTGCTAGTTAGCTTACACGGTATAACCGTGTATATTCCATGCGGGCCGCCTTTCGTCAGAGCGACAGGCTCGCACGGTGCGGACAGCAAGGACGTTAGGTCTGTGCCCCTCTGTGTCAGTGCATCAGTGCACAGTCATGTTGGGCCTGATGGCCTCAGCACTGCATGTGCTCCCACTGGGGAGGCTACACATGCGCCCGTTCCAAATCTGGTTCCTCAGGCTTCACCTGGACCCGGCTAGGGACCGTCATCGCAGGGTTCCTCTGACAGGTCAGGCCCGCCAGGCGCTGGCCATATGGGCGGACCCCCGTTAACTCTCGAGAGGCACTCGGTTGGGCCTTGTCCCGCTCAGGTTGGTGATTCGCACCGACGCCTCCCTCTGGGGATGGGGTGCGGTTTGCAGGCATTTCTCGGCGAACGGCCGGTGGGAGGCTCAGGAGCTTCGCCACATAAACGTGCTAGAGCTGGAGGCGATTCGCCTGGCTCTGCTTCACTTCCAGCGGCTCATACATGGACACCATGTTCTGCTTCGCTCGGACAATATGGCGGTGATCGCCCACCTGAACAAACAGGGCGGTGTGCGGTCGGAGGCGCTGAACCAGTTAGCGGCGGGGATTCACCTGTGGGCGTATTCCCGTCTCCTTTCAGTGTCAGCGGTCTATCTGCCGGGACGGCTGAATTACGGGGCCGACCTGCTGTCTCGAGGCTATCCCCGTCATACGGAGTGGTGCCTCCACCCTCAGGTGGTGGAACAGATTTGGGCCAGGTTTGGTCGCGCCCGTGTCCATCTCTTCGCATCACAGCGCGCGACACACTGCCCACTGTGGTTCTCGATCCAGGAGGACAGCCCCCCGTTGGGTCACAACGCGCTAGCGCACGCATGGCCACGGGAGGGGCTCTATGCATTTCCCCCGATCCCCCTGATCCGTCAGGTGTTGGACAGGGTGAAGGAACAGCGCCTCCGGCTCGTTCTAGTGGCCCCGTTTTGGCCCAGGCAGACATGGTTTGCGGACCTGGTCTCCTTGGCGCAAGGTCCGCCCTGGGCGTTGCCAGTACGGGCGGATCTCCTATCCCAGGCGGAGGGGGAGGTGTTCCACCCCTCCCCAAGCAGGTGGAAGCTAGCAGTCTGGCTCCTGAACGGGACCATTTGCTAGCCCAGGGCTTGCCCGATAATGTGGTATGCACTATTCAGAGTGCTAGGGCTGCTTCAACCCGCTCTCAGTACACGTACAAGTGGCGGGTCTTTTCGCGTTGGTGCACAAATAAGGGTGTGGATCCAGTGAGCTGCAGTGTGCGACCAGTTCTCTGTTTCCTTCAGAGCCTGCTTGACGTGGGTCAGTCCCCGCAGTCGCTTAGGGTGTATGTAGCCGTGATTTCTGCTTGCCACATGGCAATTGAAGGGAGCCCCGTGGGGGCGTGCCCTTTGGTCTCGCGCTTCATGAAAGGAGCGCGTAGGCTGCGCCCGCCGTCGCGGTGCGTCTTTCCCAAATGGGACCTGGTTACGGTGCTGGAGGGGCTAACGGGTCATCCGTTTGAGCCCTTGGACTCCGCCGATTTGAAAATTCTGTCTTTAAAGACCACGCTGCTGCTGGCCTTGTCGTCAGGAAAGAGAGTTGGTGACCTGATTGCCCTCTCGGTGCAGCAGGCCTGTATGGTTTTTGGGAATGATGGGTGCAGGGTTACGTTGCGACCTAACCTGGCTTACCAACCTAAGAATATTAATGCCAGCTTTAGGTCTATGGTCATAGACTTGTCAGCATTCTGTCCCCCGCCGTTCAGTTCGGGTGAGGAGAGGCGCTTGCACATGCTGTGCCCCGTAAGCGCGCTCTCGGCCTATGTGGCCAGGACGCGTTCGTTACGCACTACAAACCAGTTGTTGGTCTGCTTTGGGCAGAAGGCCCAGGGTGGGCCCCTTTCCAAGGATCGCTTATCACACTGGATAGTGGAGGCGATCGCTTTGGCATACTCTGCCATGCGGGGTAAGATACCCCCGGAGGGTATCAAGGCGCATTCTACGCGAGGCGTTGCGACATCCTCGGCGTTGTTGCATGGTGTTTCGGTGGAGGACATGTGCGCTGCGGCCTCATGCTCCTCTCATCACACGTTTGTTAGGTACTACAGCCTCGACATGTCCGGTTCACAGTTCGCGCATGTGGTACTGTCAGTGGCAAGAAAGTATTATCGTTGCCGCTCTAAAATGTCATACGGTCAGGCATGAACGTTATGCCATGCGGCCGTGGTTCACCGATGCCTCTCGGGTCACTCTGAGGGGTGCTCCCGGCAGCAAGGGCGGTTGAATGTGGCACTAGAGTGAGAGCTCGAGTTCGAAACGAAGTAAAACGTTAGGGTTGCACTACAACCCGGGTTTTACGAGTGAGAAGGAGAGCTCTCACTACCCAGCCTTGCTGCGTCGATGCGTCGTTGGTTGCGTCGATCCTCAGCGGGCTGGAAGAATGAGTGGCTATCCCGGGGCTGAGCGGGCGTGACATAGTCACGTGGGTGAGGTGGGTGGCCACATCAGCCCCAGGGGGGCACCACACCACCTACTGGTGGGTGGTCGGTTTTAAAATTAAAGGTCATTTTTGGAGCAAAAATAACAGTCTTCCAGTGGGCTGCGTACGCAGCGGATAAGGCACTAGAGTGAGAGCTCTCCTTCTCACTCGTAAAACCCGGGTTGTAGTACAACCCTAACGTTTTGTGCTACTCTCCACAAGTGTCTATTGGCTTCGTGCCCTCCTGACCTGTATGTGCGTTCTGTGTCCTGTGTATATCTCCAAATGTTTTTCTGACATCCTTCCTCAACCTTTCACACTCAGGACCCATGTGAAACCCCCAGAAGCCTTCGGTCTTCCTGCCAGCTGTTATCTGCATTTTCAATACCCAACTAAGCCCCCAATTAAATTTTTTATCAAAATAATGAATAGCTAGTAATGAATAACTAGTAATTTAATGATTAAATAGACCAGACACGACACTATCTTCCCTGCGTCTTAAGCTATCATCTGCCTCCACCATCCAGTTTTGCGCTGGGATCTAAGCGCAGAGACAGGTGTAGGCGTGTCCGTGGGCCTTTAGCCTATCATCTCCCTCCCACAAGTGTCATTTTGCGCTCTGGCGAAGATACCGTCGCTATGTTCCGAGCGTAAACAGAGGTTTTGGCGTTCCCCGTGCCAAAATAGGCGTTCCAGCGCAATGTGTTAAAAAAAAAAGCCTTGGGTGCTCTCAATTTTAACGCCACCAAATAGCTGGTCTTAGCGCAAAAAAAACTACGCCAGGCGTACGCCTGAGCGCAGACAGTATTCTCCGCGCAGTGCAGGAAATCCTCGCTTGGATAGGCCTACATTACGCACAGCTCGCGCGCGGACACACTTCCCTCCTCAGAATGCCACGTTGATTTTCAACTAACCTACACTGCAGAAAAAAACACACCTTGATTTAAAAATGAGAATTCGTTTGTCATGGTTTTGTGCCAAAAAATGATTTGCGTTTCTTAATTGGATTACCAGGGCAACGAGGGTCTGGCGGGGCGGGAGTCTGTGTGTAGAGCGAGAAGGGGTGCTTTTAAGTGTTCTGCTAGTGGGCCGGGTCCTGCAGGGGGGTCTTCCCGGAGAAGGTGTCAGCTGTGCCGGGTAAGCAGGCCGGGTGGGTCGGTGCACATGGTGGGTAGAGGCACTGAGGCAGCGCTGTGCGGATCGAAATCAGTTTCTGGCAGCAATTCACTTTTTGACACAACACCGGCCAGTAGGCTATACAGTAACCTCTCTCCCTGCAATTGCACCATGCAACAATAGCTTAACCCGAGTGGACAATTCTGGTATAGGCTATTGAAATAGGCTAGAATTAAAATCTCACACATCCCTACCCTATTAAAGGTCCCATTCCGTGCAAAAGCTGTTTTTACTTGTAAATGCATATACTGCTGTCATCCCTCCCTGTAATGAGTGGTCACAAGCTCAGAACTGCCACAGTTGGATTTGTCCCTATCCAGCTTCCCCCTGCAGTCTCCTTCAAGCCACGCCCCCTAACGCTCTGTTCCCCAGACGGGGTATTGGGACGTCACGATGGTCCTCAAGCATACTGCGCGCATCTCTCTCACACAAGCTACCTGCACCATTTTGTCTATAGCCACAAAATTAACACTTCTAGCTGGAGCGACGCCAACTGTACGTGATCCAGCAACTGCGGAGGTGCATTCGGTAAGTCTAGGCATTTTGAGATGTCCTCTTTAGCGTAGCAACCATTAAGTTAGCGATAGCTCGTTGCTAACGTTAGTTGTGGACACAACCTAGCGTGCTGGTCCACAGACGCTAATCTGATTGGCCGCTGCGAGCCTGGGGCGGGCTCTCCCTCAGCGGCCAATGGGAACTGTTAGTTCTGAATATATTATAGAAACAGACCATTCTTGGGACGCAACGAGATGAGGAAGGGACAACTCCGTCACAACAAACGGGGTTGCTATATTTTCGACAAATTAATCCAGAATCATGTTTTATGGACCAGAGACACACGTTTTTAAGAGGTTACAGCTGCACGAATTGGGACCTTTAAAGAAACAAATATTTTTAACTGTGTATGTTATAGCCTATATGAGCGAAACGACTAATTAATAGGCTACTAATTACAAAAGCATCAATTTTTGTTACGAATCCAAACTGGTTCATCCTGCAATTCTCTCCCTCTCTCGTTCTCTCCCCCCCTCTCTCTCTCTGACTCTCTTCCTCTCTCTTTTCTCTCTCTCTCACTCTGTCACTCTGCTTGCACTGAGCAAGAAAGAAGCTGCTGTCACAGACGTGATGGCGGTGACACTGTGGCTTTTAAGGGGAGTGATCTCACCTTGTGAATCCTGTTATGGGCATAAACACACACCTATGGAGGTTTGCGCCGAGATGACGTCAAGCGCAGCGGGCCGACACGCCCACAATTAGGACTTTGCGCTGCGCTATTCCAGCGCAAAACGGGCGCTAATGCAAAATTACCGCTGTTGTGAAGATAGGGCCCCAAGACTTTCTTTTGTATTACCCGCAATGTGATGCTGTTGGGGAAAAACCTCTTAACTCTACTTCTTGTTGTTGATGTTGTTGTTGTTGTTGTTGTTTTGCACTGCAACTGGAAGTCCATGTGGTTGTTTATATGTTGTGGTCAGTTTCAGGACACTTGGGGCCCATAAAACTCCAATTGCAAATTTCAAACAATACATGGGTGCCAATGAGATGAGATCCTTCGTTCCTTGAGACCTTTCTCTTTGCAGATGTGTAGATTTTGTCACACTGTGGTTTTTGTATCTTGTGATATTGTATTATATTTTGATGTAATGTATTTGGTGAGTGATTTTCTAACACTAACATAGGGCTCTACCGGATGTCATTTTTCAAAGCTTATATTATTGTTATTGAATGAAGCTTTGAATGCCTGTCATGACATCATCATAAAAAAGAAAAAAAACACTGTGTTTTGGTAAGGATGGGTACCAAAACCCGGTATTAAATGTGCCCCAGTGCTAATTAATCTCCATCGTTAGTGGTTATTTTATTATTATTATTATTATTATTATAATTATTATTATGTTTTGTTGTATTTTATTATCACGCTGTAGCTTCTCTCTGCTCACTGTGTCGGGGCTGTTCCTCCACATAATGTACACGCGTGCGTGCACATGCGTGTACATTATGTGGAGACACACACACACACACACACACACACACACACATACACACACACACACACACACACACACACACACACACACACACTCTACTTTGAGAATGTTGTTTCTTTGCTGAAGTGATGGTAGTAATCCAGGATAAGATGTACTTAGTTCTCAGATGTTCCTCAGCATGGAAGGGGCTTGGGGCTTGGAGATTGGCTTGTGTGTGCGAAGTGGTTGGAGACTTTGGCATCTGATTTGTTGTCATGGTAACGCCCCCCCTCTCCTGCTAGGTTGAGCAGCTGAAGGAGGAGCTAACTCACAGCCAATCAGAGAAGGAGGAACTAAGGCAACGAGCTGATGAGCTTCAGCAGGAGGTGTCTGCAGTAAGAGAGAGACACACCTCTGTCTGTGCATTTAGTTTGCTTTCTTTCTATATTCATCGGTCTCGCTCTCTCTTCCATGGTGACTTCTGCTGCTTCAGTAGATTCCCAGTACAGTGACACTAGACGAGTGACCGTGCGGTCAGACGGCAGTAATCAACTATAACTGAATTTCCCTGTGAGCTGAGCAAGTGATGAGCAACTTCTTATTTGGGGATGGGAGAGCAATATGGAAACTATATATCTTGTCTTAAAGCAAGTATTTGGTAGCCATTCACAAGTACCTACCTCCTGTGGCTGCAGTATCATTGGATCTGCTGCTGTCAATCAAATATCATATATTTTCTCATGTTGATTAACATAGTGAGGATGACCGCTTGAAGGCCATTGATGGATGAATGCAAAGGGGAAACTGAGATAATACTGTTGACAATATCACCTTTGTTTAGATTCAGTGGATATCTTTACAAGCACACAATAGGCAGGTAATATTGTTGTGAATAATCACATTAAGGCAATTAGTAATTAGCAATTAGTAAGGCAATCAGAGTAAGGCAGTTCAATTCAAGCATTTACATGTCTAGAAGTAATGTCATTTCCCCCAGTAACTTATCGGTACAAAGATTTATTTGAAAGATGTGGGAATTTACTCGGAGAAGGATGTCGTTTCTGCTGTATCTTTCTCATTAGCTCTATTCATTCTGACCCAGAACTTAGAATATTTTCCCTTTTTGAGCACAAGTCGGTGTACCTCTCTACCTTGTTGCATGTTGCTTTGCGAGTATGAACAGATTAGAGGGTCTTTACCTCTCCAGTCTATCTCTGATAAAGGACGTTTGGTAATTCTAGTCTTTTATGGCAATCTGAATGTTACGATGACAGAATTCAGGCTGTACTACAATATGCCCTTGTCTCTCTTAAATTGCCTCTCTCCTTGCATGAAGTTTCTCTCAACTAGTGACTTGGATTGGTTTGCTGGGGGGATTATTGTTCAATTCTGACAGTTTTTTAATAATCTTCTGAAACTGAAACTGAATTGACACTGTGGTATAACTGTGGTATAACTATGTACTGAGTGTACTGTGTGTCTAACTGCTGCTTGCTTTCCAGGAGAGAATCCAGAAAACGACTGGATAGTCTCAAAAACCCCTTGAAAGAGCTCAAATAGAAAAGCTTCTAGTGTTTTTAATGCTTTCTAACATAGTACGCATGCTTAGTACTGCACTACGCAGCACAGTTACTGCAAAAGTACATGGTCAAAACAACCAATGCTGTCTCTCTCTCTCTCTCGCTCTCTCTCTCTCTCTCTCTCTCTCTTGTGTGTGTGTGTGTGTGTGTGTGTGTGTGTGTGTGTGTGTGTGTCTCAGATGGAGCAGGCGAAGCAGGACCTGGGTCGTAAGGATAGTGAGCTGTTGGGTCTGAGGACAAAACTGGAGACTCTAAACAATCAGTTCTCTGACAGTAAACAGCATGTTGACGTACTCAAAGAGTCGCTCACCGCCAAGGAGCAACGTGCTGCTATACTACAGACTGAGGTACAGTTACTATGACTATTACTAATCATACAGAACAAAGCCAGGAATCTCTGTCTCTACTGTATGTCCTTCACATATCTCCAGAACCTGTCCGATCGACTTCACACTCTGCAGGTGTACTGCTGGGGACCCGAGGACGTGCAGTGTCAGATTTGGGACATTTTGGACACGTTCAATATGAATAAAGATTGACTAAATTAGTGAACAGCGCTCTGTGCAGTGGCGGCGTGAACGGGCACTGCTAGAGTTGTGCGATCTTGACCTCAGTCAGATCATCCAATCGCCACCCTTTGACATCGCCAATGCACGATGTCATCGCAAGCGCGCAACCCCCCCGTGGGCAGACAGTGTGTGTGTGTGTGTGTGTGTGTGTGTGTGTGTCAGTGGACGCTGATGGCAACTTGCAGAGAGATGTGTGGCGCAGCAGTGAGTGTGTGGGGTTCGGACTATTTGTCAGTGAATGGATGCTGCTGCTGTATATTTTGACATGTTTCTGGTGTCTGCGGTGATGTGTGTGTGTGTGTGTGTGTGTGTGTGTGTGAGCCAGCTGAGCCTCATTAGTAAGGTCTGATTGCAGCCCTGTTTACAGGCACTTGCGCTTTGCTCTGCGTCTCAGTCCGTCTCTTTTTTCACTCTCGTTCTCCACTGGCTTGCCTGCTCACCATCGGCTGGGAGTAACGTTGATAAGATAAGATACTAATAATGTTAAACTGAACATGAGATGCAGTGATATTGTCGCACCCATTAAGCACATAGACACACGTAGCCTACAGACTTTTAAAAGTGAGCCTCCCCCCACACAGCGACTTTCATCCCCACCGTCATCTCCGCAAGTCTCATGGCAGTTTAAATATAGCAAACATGTAAAATATAACGCTATACTAAGCAAGACTGTCTGGACAACGTGACAATGCAATTCTAAACACATCGGCTACTATAATACATTTCCCTGCATCTCATACTAACTGAGATTAGATCGGTATTAAGT
The DNA here is from genome assembly GCF_964638095.1 of Poromitra crassiceps. Taxonomy (NCBI): domain Eukaryota; kingdom Metazoa; phylum Chordata; class Actinopteri; order Beryciformes; family Melamphaidae; genus Poromitra; species Poromitra crassiceps. The sequence continues at coordinate 61,208,539 of NC_139624.1, forward strand.
TTGGACAGACTGGAATGGATTGTTTCAGCACTGCATGGCGGACACGTAGGACGATTAATTACAGCCTCTGACTGACAGCGGCACAAAACTACGGTCTTCTAACAACGTTTTAATTATCGGTCATTGTGCCTGCCTACATCTACATATAACGTTACTCTTATGGAGCTGAGCACAGAGTAGTTTTGCACACGGCATGTGGAGAATGAGAAGAGAAGATGAGACGGATCTGGGGACGGGCGACTGCGGGGAGACTTGTAATTAAAGATTTTGGTGGCCGGGCTCGTTGCAGATATCAGAAACATGTTTGAATGCAGTAGGCTAGTAGCGTTTGTTAATGGTCTGGTCTGATCAACATCCATTTGGCAGCGTTACTGGTTACTGATCAACATACACTCTGCTCAGTCAAACTGCTGCGTCGCATCTCTGCTGTCAGGGAGCAGCCACACGGGGGGCGGGGGCGATTGAAATCGGCTATGGAAAACCAATCGTCATTTCAGCCATTGAATCGGCAATATACGATCCGATCGCCAATCGGCACAACCATAGGCACTGCACTAGTAGGCCTACTATTAATATAAGCATGTCGTTACATTTAATGTTACTGTTACTCATCACAAGGAAGCCAGAAAGTAGTCCATTAGTCTGATTGAGGTAGTATTACTAGTACTTTTATTGCTACAATTACTACTTTCACAAGGACAAGTACAAACACTAAACATGTACTTGCTACTGTGTGTACTGTATAGCCACTTCTTAACATGTAGTGGAATCCGTATTATAACCCGCTCCTAGCCGGTTGGCCTGCATGTTAAACAACAATTAGCCGGCCTACGCGCACTCCCGCGTGTCCGTATCATATTAATCTCGCTCGCCGGTGTAAGATCCGGATTAGCGCAAAAGGAGCTGCTGTTTTACTCTGGCAGCTCATGATCCTGTTCATGTAGGCTAGCTGTTATGTGGGCGGGTGGTGGTAGTTTATTAATTAATGAATCGTTCGGGCAATCTCTTATATCAACGAGCAAACTCACGGTTTCCTCAAGTGCTGCAAAAACGGCTTGAATTGTTTGGCAGAGGGATCCCAAAGCGCTTCAGCTATGCAGGCAGCCAGGTCCAGTGCATCAGGAGGGACGCTTACTGCTGCGCTGCTTGCTTGCTCCCATGTCAGAAAAAGCCTAACTTTTGTGAGGAGAAATACATTGAAAACTAGTCAGATATGACTTGAATGCCACAAATAAATCACCCACAGTGATTGACGACGGTCCGACCACTATTTTGACTGGGCTTCTTTATGTAGCCTAACAAAGGCGGAAGCGCTCATTTTTGGCACATTGCCACCCCTCGTGGTCGGAATGGACTCCGTTAAAACGGCATGTTTTTGAAGTCTCCAGATTTGTCGCTAACGTTAGTCTCTTCTGAGAAGTTTTCTCGAGTTGGATGCAGCCAATTCTATTGTGTGAGGCAGCCATTTGAGGCAGGCAGTGTTGTGTGACTGTGCGTCCACACTGCGGAGAGGATAGGAGCTGACTGACTGATAGCCTATATCGAGACATATAGACCTAGCCTAACTTTTGTGGGGAGAAATAAATTTAAAACTAGTCAGATATGACTTGAATGCCACTTGTAAAATAAATCACCCACAGTGATTGACGACGGTGCGACCACTATTTTGACTGCCTCATTTTTGGCACAATGCCAGGAATGGACCCTCTGTTAAAATGGCATGTTTTAGAATGTAGTTTGGTTACAAATTCGCTAAAGCTGCTTCCTATCACATTTCTTGTTATCGATACATGCTACTGCCCCCCCCCCGCCCACTGGCAGAAAAAACGGCTCATATCCAGTTGTTTCTAAACAAAGACCCCTCATGTTTAAAAAGGTAAAACCTGAAAATATCCTGTTCTGGCTAGCCTGACATGATCCAGACTTCATGTTTAAAAGGCACTTGTGTGTGCGCACATGCATACGTGTGTGTGTATGTGTGTGTGTATATGTGTGTGCATGTGTGTGTGTGTGCAGGTGGATGCGCTGCGTCTGCGTCTGGAGGAGAAAGAGTCTCTCCTCTCTAAGAAGAGCCAGCAGATGACAGAGCTGACAGAGGAGAAAGGCACACAGCAGGGAGAGATCTCTGATCTCAAAGACATGCTGGACGTCAAGGAGCGCAAAGTCCATGTCCTGCAGAAGAAGGTAAGGAGACCGTCACATGCACGCACACACACACACACATCCACATGGACATTCACAAATACTTTATATGGTTAATGTCAAGATTTGCCATCCTCACTGTACTTCCTACAGATCACCTGTCAATCAAACAGTAGGTCCACTACTGTGACCTCTTCTTCCTTTGATTTTCTGTTGATGCAGTTTGAGTTTCTCTAGGTGGCACTCTTCTCTTTCTCTATTCAGCCGTGGTGGCTATTGCTACCCTGTTCTTATGTTTAACAAAGCAGAAACATAAAACACATCAGGAGTTTTCACAGGAGGGTCTGAGCAGACAGTGGGTGCTTAGAACACCAAATGGAAAAGATGCACATGATGAACTGGCTATAGGTTGAATCACTGTTTTTTTATGTAGATAGTAATAGAGAAAAGCTAAAGATGTTCAGATGAAACACTACAAGTATGTAATTGAAATGTGATATCATCATATTATATTTACACCACTAGATGGGAGTATAAGACTGTTTTGGGAACAGGTTCACGAGCGAGAGGAAAGCAGACAGACAGGAGGATAGACAGGTAAGCAACAAACAAAAAGAGGAAAGCAGACAGACAGGAGGATAGACAGGTAAGCAAGCAAACAAAAAGAGGGACAGACAGGCAGGCAGGAAGAGGCAGTTACAGGCTTTCTCTGAGTATTTTGTGTGTGTGTGTGTGTGTGTGTGTGTGTGTGCGTGTGCGTGCGTGCGTGCGTGTCCCTATGGCAATGCTGTCAGTTAGATGGATGGGTTGGACTGACCCCCCTGTCTTTGCTATCTGGTACATACACACACACACACACACACACACACACACACACATACACACACACACACACATACACACACACACACACACAGTCTGACAAGAGTCATTCTGGTCAGACATGCTGGTGAAGAGCTTTCAGGCAGAAGGGGAGTAGAGGGGATAAACTTCAGTAAATAACCAGCGGCCTGGATGGGTGGATGGATGATGGATAGATGATGGATGATGATGGATGGATGATGGATGATGATGGATGGATGATGGATGGATGATGGATGATGGATGGATGATGGATGGATGATGGATGATAGATGGATGATGATGCATTCTGTCATGTACTGTCATTATCTGTCCTCTGTGAACATGTTCTTCTCTTCCGTCATGTACTGTCATTATCTGTCCTCTGTGAACATGTTCTTCTCTCCCGTCTTGTACTGTCATTATCTGTCCTCTGTGAACATGTTCTTCTCTTCCATCATGTACTGTCATTATCTGTCCTCTGTGAAGATGTTCTTCTCTTCCGTCATGTACTGTCATTATCTGTCCTCTGTGAACATGTTCTTCTCTCCCGTCTTGTACTGTCATTATCTGTCCTCTGTGAAGATGTTCTTCTCTCCCGTCTTGTACTGTCATTATCTGTCCTCTGTGAAGATGTTCTTCTCTCCTGTCATGTACTGTCATTATCTGTCCTCTGTGAACATGTTCTTCTCTCCTGTCATGTACTGTCATTATCTGTCCTCTGTGAACATGTTCTTCTCTCCCGTCATGTACTGTCATTATCTGTCCTCTGTGAAGATGTTCTTCTCTCCTGTCATGTACTGTCATTATCTGTCCTCTGTGAAGATGTTCTTCTCTCCTGTCATGTACTGTCATTATCTGTCCTCTGTGAACATGTTCTTCTCTCCCGTCTTGTACTGTCATTATCTGTCCTCTGTGAAGATGTTCTTCTCTCCTGTCATGTACTGTCATTATCTGTCCTCTGTGAACATGTTCTTCTCTCCTGTCATGTACTGTCATTATCTGTCCTCTGTGAACATGTTCTTCTCTCCCGTCATGTACTGTCATTATCTGTCCTCTGTGAACATGTTCTTCTCTTCCGTCATGTACTGTCATTATCTGTCCTCTGTGAACATGTTCTTCTCTCCCGTCATGTACTGTCATTATCTGTCCTCTGTGAACATGTTCTTCTCTCCCGTCATGTACTGTCATTATCTGTCCTCTGTGAACATGTTCTTCTCTTCCGTCATGTACTGTCATTATCTGTCCTCTGTGAAGATGTTCTTCTCTTCCGTCATGTACTGTCATTATCTGTCCTCTGTGAACATGTTCTTCTCTCCCGTCATGTACTGTCATTATCTGTCCTCTGTGAACATGTTCTTCTCTCCCGTCATGTACTGTCATTATCTGTCCTCTGTGAACATGTTCTTCTCTTCCGTCATGTACTGTCATTATCTGTCCTCTGTGAACATGTTCTTCTCTCCCGTCATGTACTGTCATTATCTGTCCTCTGTGAACATGTTCTTCTCTCCTGTCATGTACTGTCATTATCTGTCCTCTGTGAAGATGTTCTTCTCTCCTGTCATGTACTGTCATTATCTGTCCTCTGTGAAGATGTTCTTCTCTCCTGTCATGTACTGTCATTATCTGTCCTCTGTGAAGATGTTCTTCTCTCCTGTCATGTACTGTCATTATCTGTCCTCTGTGAAGATGTTCTTCTCTCCTGTCATGTACTGTCATTATCTGTCCTCTGTGAAGATGTTCTTCTCTCCTGTCATGTACTGTCATTATCTGTCCTCTGTGAACATGTTCTTCTCTCCCGTCATGTACTGTCATTATCTGTCCTCTGTGAACATGTTCTTCTCTCCCGTCATGTACTGTCATTATCTGTCCTCTGTGAACATGTTCTTCTCTCCTGTCATGTACTGTCAGTATCTGTCCTCTGTGAACATGTTCTTCTCTCCTGTCATGTACTGTCATTATCTGTCCTCTGTGAACGTGTTCTTCTCTCCTGTCATGTACTGTCATTATCTGTCCTCTGTGAACGTGTTCTTCTCTGCCGTCATGTACTGTCATTATCTGTCCTCTGTGAACATGTTCTTCTCTCCTGTCATGTACTGTCATTATCTGTCCTCTGTGAAGGTGTTCTTCTCTTCCGTCATGTACTGTCATTATCTGTCCTCTGTGAAGGTGTTCTTCTCTCCCGTCATGTACTGTCATTATCTGTCCTCTGTGAACATGTTCTTCTCTCCCGTCATGTACTGTCATTATCTGTCCTCTGTGAAGATGTTCTTCTCTCCCATCATGCACTGTCATTATCTCATTATCTGTCCTCTGTGAAGATGTTCTTCTCTCCTGTCATGTACTGTCATTATCTGTCCTCTGTGAACATGTTCTTCTCTCCTGTCATGTACTGTCATTATCTGTCCTCTGTGAAAGTGTTCTTCTCTCCTGTCATGTACTGTCATTATCTGTCCTCTGTGCACATGTTCTTCTCTCCTGTCATGTACTGTCATTATCTGTCCTCTGTGAAAGTGTTCTTCTCTCCTGTCATGTACTGTCATTATCTGTCCTCTGTGAAGATGTTCTTCTCTTCCATCATGTACTGTCATTATCTGTCCTCTGTGAACATGTTCTTCTCTTCCGTCTTGTACTGTCATTATCTGTCCTCTGTGAACATGTTCTTCTCTCCTGTCATGTACTGTCATTATCTGTCCTCTGTGAAGATGTTCTTCTCTCCTGTCATGTACTGTCATTATCTGTCCTCTGTGAAAGTGTTCTTCTCTCCTGTCATGTACTGTCATTATCTGTCCTGTGAACATGTTCTTCTCTCCTGTCATGTACTGTCATTATCTGTCCTCTGTGAAAGTGTTCTTCTCTCCTGTCATTATCTGTCATTATCTGTCCTCTGTGCACATGTTCTTCTCTTCCGTCTTGTACTGTCATTATCTGTCCTCTGTGAACATGTTCTTCTCTTCCGTCTTGTACTGTCATTATCTGTCCTGTGAACATGTTCTTCTCTCCTGTCATGTACTGTCATTATCTGTCCTCTGTGAACATGTTCTTCTCTTCCGTCTTGTACTGTCATTATCTGTCCTGTGAACATGTTCTTCTCTCCTGTCATGTACTGTCATTATCTGTCCTCTGTGAAGGTGTTCTTCTCTTCCATCATGTACTGTCATTATCTGTCCTCTGTGAACATGTTCTTCTCTTCCGTCTTGTACTGTCATTATCTGTCCTCTGTGAACATGTTCTTCTCTCCTGTCATGTACTGTCATTATCTGTCCTCTGTGCACATGTTCTTCTCTTCCGTCTTGTACTGTCATTATCTGTCCTCTGTGAACATGTTCTTCTCTTCCGTCTTGTACTGTCATTATCTGTCCTGTGAACATGTTCTTCTCTCCTGTCATGTACTGTCATTATCTGTCCTCTGTGAACATGTTCTTCTCTTCCGTCTTGTACTGTCATTATCTGTCCTCTGTGAACATGTTCTTCTCTTCCGTCTTGTACTGTCATTATCTGTCCTGTGAACATGTTCTTCTCTCCTGTCATGTACTGTCATTATCTGTCCTCTGTGAAGGTGTTCTTCTCTTCCATCATGTACTGTCATTATCTGTCCTCTGTGAACATGTTCTTCTCTTCCGTCTTGTACTGTCATTATCTGTCCTCTGTGAAGATGTTCTTCTCTCCTGTCATGTACTGTCATTATCTGTCCTCTGTGAACATGTTCTTCTCTTCCGTCTTGTACTGTCATTATCTGTCCTCTGTGAACATGTTCTTCTCTTCCGTCATGTACTGTCATTATCTGTCCTCTGTGAAGGTGTTCTTCTCTTCCATCATGTACTGTCATTATCTGTCCTCTGTGAACATGTTCTTCTCTTCCGTCTTGTACTGTCATTATCTGTCCTCTGTGAACATGTTCTTCTCTTCCGTCTTGTACTGTCATTATCTGTCCTCTGTGAACATGTTCTTCTCTTCCGTCTTGTACTGTCATTATCTGTCCTCTGTGAACATGTTCTTCTCTTCCATCATGTACTGTCATTATCTGTCCTCTGTGAAGATGTTCTTCTCTTCCGTCTTGTACTGTCATTATCTGTCCTCTGTGAACATGTTCTTCTCTTCCATCATGTACTGTCATTATCTGTCCTCTGTGAACATGTTCTTCTCTTCCGTCTTGTACTGTCATTATCTGTCCTCTGTGAACATGTTCTTCTCTTCCATCATGTACTGTCATTATCTGTCCTCTGTGAACATGTTCTTCTCTTCCATCATGTACTGTCATTATCTGTCCTCTGTGAAGATGTTCTTCTCTTCCGTCTTGTACTGTCATTATCTGTCCTCTGTGAAGATGTTCTTCTCTTCCATCATGTACTGTCATTATCTGTCCTCTGTGAACATGTTCTTCTCTTCCGTCTTGTACTGTCATTATCTGTCCTCTGTCCACATGTTCTTCTCTCCTGTCATGTACTGTCATTATCTGTCCTCTGTGAAAGTGTTCTTCTCTCCTGTCATGTACTGTCATTATCTGTCCTCTGTGAAGATGTTCTTCTCTTCCATCATGTACTGTCATTATCTGTCCTCTGTGAACATGTTCTTCTCTTCCGTCTTGTACTGTCATTATCTGTCCTCTGTGAACATGTTCTTCTCTCCTGTCATGTACTGTCAGTATCTGTCCTCTGTGAAGATGTTCTTCTCTCCTGTCATGTACTGTCATTATCTGTCCTCTGTGAAAGTGTTCTTCTCTCCTGTCATGTACTGTCATTATCTGTCCTGTGAACATGTTCTTCTCTCCTGTCATGTACTGTCATTATCTGTCCTCTGTGAAGGTGTTCTTCTCTTCCATCATGTACTGTCATTATCTGTCCTCTGTGAACATGTTCTTCTCTTCCGTCTTGTACTGTCATTATCTGTCCTCTGTGAACATGTTCTTCTCTTCCGTCTTGTACTGTCATTATCTGTCCTCTGTGAACATGTTCTGCTCTTCCGTCATGTACTGTCATTATCTGTCCTCTGTGAAGGTGTTCTTCTCTTCCATCATGTACTGTCATTATCTGTCCTCTGTGAACATGTTCTTCTCTTCCGTC